>NC_134592.1:54125500-54447500 GCF_037038515.1 Microtus pennsylvanicus | reverse complement strand
TTACAAGTTCTTACTGTGAATATTTATTTTGCTGCAATTTTTTTTCTGTCAGGCTAAGTCTCCAAGTGGGGAATGGGCTCCTGCCAGCACTCTGAAATCAGTTGTTCAAAAATCTTAATTATACATAAACAAAGAGTGGATGGAAGCAGTGCAGAGTTCTAATGAGTTACTATAACTAAACTCAAGCAAAATCAAAGCCAGCAAGCACGGCTTTGACAGTCATCCGTCAAACTAAAGGTCTCGTTAATAAATACCAATTAGAGGGCATATGTCCACAAAAGTGGCATATAGAGCATAAGTCATAAGATCATTTCCTCCCAAGAAAATTAGTGATCAAGAAAACACCCAGACAGTGCAAATGACCAGCCCACCCAATAGTAAGGCTTGCGCTGGACAAAAATTCGAACGGGCGTTATTCATTCATTCTTGCCCCGGCCTCTACCCACTCTGTGGTGTGTGTGTGTCTCTCTGTATCTCTTTGTCTCTTCCCTACTTAGAAGTTCAGAACCACACAGAATTTTGTTTGGGGTTATCCAAATTCCTTCACAATTTGTATAGAAGTCTAACATAACTTTTTAAAAGCCATGACATGCCCATAATGTATACAGGGTCTCTGACTTCCGCTCTAAGCGAGGCTTTTTCCTAACTTAATCATACTCAAATTTCACCCCTTTTAAAGATCCTGATTCAAAAATGTTCACTCATTCTCCACAGTCCACAAATTTATACCATCTCTTCCTGTGGTATTTTATGTGCATAAATTAAAAAAGAATGTCTTCCAAAGAGGATTTTTTAAAAAGGGGGAAAAGTCATAAACTTTCTAAATTTAGTTCTTTTATTTAACTCAGTATATTAGTTCACATAACATATATATGTATTTCTGCAGACTTATAAAAGAATCCATTCCCACTTCTTTAGTTGCACAGAAGTGCTGGATCAACTCAGAAGCTTCATCCTACATTTAGGATTATATCACTATGAAATCTAGCACATAGGAAAATAAGTCCAGGAAAATTCTTCACAAATACACCCCAATGGCACGTTGGCTCTTACTGCGCAGTTCACACATATATGAACCCCCATTTGTCGCTTCTGTCACAATCGACCTGACAAGGTGTGGAGCTAATCCTCAGACAAATGCCCTTGTGCTGTTTGATATCAGGGAAGGGAAGGAAGATTTCATACGAGGTGTAGACATGCAGCTTTTCTGTCCAGAAGCCAAGGGCTCAATTTGATACACACCACTAGTTCTTTAAGGAAATGGGGGGAGCGCATTCAAAATGAAAAGCTATATCCTTCCATGATGACAGAGATAATTAATGATGTAAATGAAAACGTTCATGTTTGATATTTTTATGCAAATGAGTTAGACTAGTCTGCATTAGCCCAAGTTGATGTCTTATCTAATTGCCTTTTAAAGTGACACCTTCCATCACACACGCAGGCCTTTGCTAAATTCATTTATTTCCATCTTTCCTGAAATGATGATGAATGGTCTGAGCTCCATTCAATTATTTAAAATGTGCAAAGAAACAGAAACAATGAAACTGGCCAAGGCCTCTACATTCTTAGGAACAATTTGGGCTAATTAACATCAACTTCTCCCCCATTCATCATAGCCCTTTAGAAATATAAACAAACTGTCAGCTTTAACCTAACAAACAGGTCACTGAGCTACTTAACACAAATTATTCTTACATGAAAAGCTCCTTCTCAGGCAAGATTCTCCTTTAGGGCATCTGGGGAGCTGAGCTATTAAAATTGAAGACATATGTTGCAGTCGAACTTGGCTCCCAGATTGTAGAGATGGCTCTTGTGACAATTCTCAGTCAGCATCCTTGCTGCTGGCGACAGGCAACACAGCCCCAGGATTTGGGGGAAGTCAGAGGGAATGCCACTCACAGAGAGAGCCCTGCACACTGGAGACACCCTCCCACAAACCTTGATGCAGCCCAAGGCTTTGTTTGGGTTGGTTTGGATGGGACAAGGAACAGGAAGGTAAAAATGTGGTCTGTGACAAGGCTGTGGATTTAACATGTTAATTTTCCATTTCGCCCTGTAAGGCCGGTGTTACTTGGCTCTGAATATTTAGCTGAAGGCTGCAAATCTTGTCCTTCCCTTTCAGAATAACTGAAAAAGATGGGATTATCAGGGTCCCATTGGGAAGGAACAACTTCTCAATTGATTGGGTGTGTTCATTTGGATTACTTAAAACCTCCAAAATCTTACCTTTCAACTAAGGGATCAAAATAATTTGATTACTACTTTATCCTAGAATGCTATGTTTCAATCCTTGCCTTGACATTGAACCAAGGTATTATTTTTTCTGCTGTATATATGCCATCATGCAGATAGTTAATTCTCACGCTTTTCAATAGTTTTGGTCACTCTAAAGTCACCATGGACACTGAATTATCCCTTACTGAACTCACTACTTAGAAGCAATAGAACGTGAAGTTGCTACGGGACAAGGTCAAAGCATTTTTATTAACCAATCAAAGCACAATCTTATTTTATGTGTTCCTCTGTAAAGAACTTTATTTATTATAAATTGTTGATTCTTTAACACTGGAAATACAACCATCTGCAGTCCTACAATGTGTCCTGGATTGAAGCTTATTTAAAACATGTATTTTATTGTAATGTACACCATAGTCTTGCATTTCAACAAACTAGACAGAACTTCAGTGTTACACTTGGAGATCACTTTAAGTAGTGAAAACAAGCACCAAGTAAGGCACAGCAGTGAACAGACCTTTGAAAGGAGACTTTTTCCAGCTCAAAAGTTGAAACAAGAAAGCCATACACTATCCTGTTTGACAACAGATGGCTCAGTTTCACTGCTATGCACACTGTAAACAACCGGGAACCATCCCAAGTCGTGATTTGGACATTGCATGGTGGCCATGAGGTACATTAAGAGCCTTGAAATCTATAAATGTCAATGTCAACTCCACGTACATTCGCTGATACGGTCTTCTTTCACATTCCCTAATGAAGTAGTTGAGTGTTCTCTCTGAGCAGGAACCAAAGCCTTCACGAGCTAATCGATAAAGTATATGGCCACAGACTTACTTGCTGCATTCTGCAAGTGGATACAGACTTTAAAATCAATTAGCGTATGCCAGTCCCTTGGTCACAGCGATTCCTTCAAAGACAAGGACAAGGCTCAGTCTTGAGCAGATGACAGCAGAGATGTTTTCTGAACACTTCAGATAAAATAGTCCTACGATAGCCATGGACCCTGAAGACCCAGCCTCAGAATGAAGCACTGAGAAAACCAAAAAAGAGAATGAAAAGAAACCGGACCCTGTTCAACCTCTTTTTTATTTTTAATTAAATAACTAATGAATTGTCTTAATTGTTTGTTAAAACTTAAAAGTTTGTTTTGTTTTTCTTGTACCCAAGAAATCTCACCCACTGGTATCTTCCCTGCTTCTAACACAAGCAAATACATACATGCATGTGGTCAAGCACACGTATATGTACACACACATAGGAGGGGAGATAAGCTTGCTGAATTATCTTTTATTCATCTTATACTTTATTTTCCGGCACGATAATTTGTACATGGTAGCCACTGATAGACACATTGACCTCGTTTAGCAGAACAGGGAACAATTTCTCAGGTGGACTAGTAAGCCATGTACTACAGAAATCACAGACTAATTTACCAAGAAGACTTGTCACATTGCTGCACACTCGTGACCACAAAGTTCTCATCACAGTTATCTTATTAAGAACCTTGTCATAACTTCCTTAATTTACTTGTCATAATTTCCTTAATTAAGAAGTTTCTTACTTTACATTATAAAATCTGTATCACAAAAGACTAATTTCTTACTATGGCCAATCACAAACTGTTTTATCACAGAAAATTACAAAGCCAATATGCTTACAGCTCACATTTACCTCCAAAAGTAAAATAATGGAGTTTTATTTTTTTAGAAATCTCTAACTCTTTCCTTCTCTGGATTAGGGAACTTAGTAGAACTTAATATTATTCACGCTTCGTTTGTAAATGAAAATCAACAAGCCAGCTTTTCAAAGCTGTTGCCCAGTCTTTCCTTGCTTTGTGAGTGGTGTTAGTAGCCATTTCTATTTGTGCATGCAGGACTGCATTATAATAAATTGGAACCACAATCGCCTAACCTCAGAACAGCTGATGAGTGACTAATAACTCCCATAGATGGCCAACTGCTTTGGTAATTATCCCATTGCAGACAAAATCCATTCCGTATAAGAAGGAGGTCCTTTTCAAAATAGCCATGCCTACTATTTAGAAGATGGATGGATGAGAGAACTCACAGGTAGGAATGGTAGGGAGGAATAGGTGGAATAATGGTGAGTTGAAAAAAAACCTACGTTTTCCTTAATAAACAAGAGATTTACTATGAATTTCTCTTCTTCCAAGGAAATGAAATTCTATCCATTTTCCCTACAAAATAAATGTATGTTTTTATTTACGTATTTTTAATTAATTAATTAATTAATTAAAGATTTCTGTCTCTTCCCCACCACCGCCTTCAATTTCCCTCCCGCTCCCCCAGTCAAGTCCCCCTCCCTTGTCAGCCCAAAGAGCAATCAGGGTTCCCTGCCCTGTGGGAAGTCGAAGGACCACCCATCTCCATCCACGTCTAGTAAGGTGAGCATCCAAACTGCCTTGGCTCCCACAAAGCCAGTATGTGCAGTTGGATCAAAAACCCATTGCCATTGTTCTTGAGTTCTCAGTAGTCCTCATTGTCTGCTATGTTCAGCGAGTCCGGTTTTATCCTAGGCTTTTTCAGACCCAGGCCAGCTGGCCTTGGTGAATTCCCAATAGAACACCCCCTTTGTCTCAGTGTGTGGGTGCACCCCTCGCGGTCCTAAGTTCCTTGCTCATGCTCTCTCTCCTTCTGCTCCTGATTTGGACCTTGAGATTTCTGTCCAGTGCTCCAATGTGGGTCTCTGTCTCTGTCTCCTTTCATGGCCTGATGAAGGTTAATATTCAAGAGGATGCCTATATGTTTTTCTTTGGGTTCTCCTTATTTAGCTTCTCTAGGATCACTAATTATAGGCTCAATGTCCTTTATTTATGGCTAGAAACCAAATATGAGTGAGTACATCCCATGTTCCTCTTTTTGGGTCTCGCTTACCTCACTCAGGATAGTGTTTTCTATTTCCATCCTTTTACATGCAAAAAAAGAAGTCCTTGTTTTTTACTGCTGAGTAGTACTCTAATATGTATATATTCCATACTTTCTTCATCCATTCTTCCATTGAAGGGCATCTAGGTTGTTTCCAGGTTCTGGCTATTACAAACAATGCTGCTATGAACATAGTTGACCCCAGCAGCACAGACATTAAGGGCAACATTGAATAAATGGGACTTCCTGAGACTGAGAAGCTTCTGTAAAGCAAAGGACACTGTCACCAAGACAGAAAGGCAACCCACTGACTGGGAGAAGATCTTCACCAACCCCGCAACTGACAAAGGTCTGATCTCCAAAATATATAAAGAACTCAAGAAACTAGACCGTAAAAGGCTAATCAATCCAATTATAAAATGGGGCACTGAGCTGAACAGAGAATTCTCAACCGAAGAAGTTCAAATGGCCAAAAGACACTTAAGGTTATGCTCAACTTCCTTAGCGATCAGGGAAATGCAAATCAAGACAACTTTAAGATACCATCTTACACCTGTCAGAATTGCTAAAATAAAAAAACACCAATGATAGCCTTTGCTGGAGAGGTTGTGGAGAAAGGGGCACACTCATCCATTGCTGGTGGGAATGCAAACTTGTGCAACCACTTTGGAAAGCAGTGTGGTGGTTTCTCAGGAAATTCGGGATCAACCAATCCCTGGACCCAGCAATACCACTCTTGGGAATATACCCAAGAGATGCCCGATCATACAACAAAAGTATAGGCTCAACTATGTGAATGAATGTATTTTTTATGTGCAACTCTGAGAAGACAGTGAAGACTCCAAATATGAGATAACAGTGAGAAAACAAAAGCACCAATCACCCCGTTCTGATCAGTACACACTGTGTACTTGTATTGAAATATCACACCATTACCAATAATCTGTGCAATTATTACATATCAATCAAAAATTCATGCTTAAGGAGATGGAAATGAGGTATCAAGTCACCTCACTAAACATTTTAAATAAACCAAATCATCTGGAATGAACTCATTTTTATCATTGTAGTCTGTCATAAGGCTTTTGGAAATGTTTGCGATACTCTGGTGAGCTTGAAGATTCCACTTGAGCCCATAAAAAAATGGCATAAAAGGATCATGCATGTCTGAATGTGCTTTTCCATTTCAGTTATTTTTTTTATGACTGTGACATGTCATTAGCTTCATACTAAAATGACTCTACACTGAAAACATTCCTATATCATTGCAACAAGTTAGTGGTGTAACTTACATTTTAAAGATTTCTGAAACAAAGTTAGGCCATATTTTCTAGATCAGTTTCTCTGCCCCCCAGATGAAGCTAGCACAGTAACAAAACAAACAAAATAGCCAACTGTGAAAACACAAGTCTGAAGTCCCCAAACTGAAAACAGAATAATCTCAAGTTTAGAGATTGCCTAGTCCAGCCTTGTACACTAAAAGTGAAAATAAATACATCTCATTATTACCCAGCTAACATGATTTCTTAGTACAAAAGAAATCAAAACATTTGATAGTGACCAGTTTGATAAGAATAGAAAGATACATAAACATTCTAGTACTTTATACTAGAAGCAAAATTTAGAGGGGAATTTGGAAACATTTATCAGGATTTCAGAACAAATATGTTTGATCCATAAATCTCTGATGTGGGAGTGTCATATATCAATCTGTTGATTTCATTGGTTAAGCAATAAAGAAACTGCTAGGCCCATTTGATAGGCCCACCCTTAGGTGGGTGGAGTAAACAGAACGGAAGGCTGGGAGAAAGAAGCTGAGTCAGAGGGTCGCCATGATTTTCCCACTCCAGGCAGACGCAGGTTAAGATCATTCCTGGAAAGCCAGCTCGTGGGCTACAGCAGATTATTAGAAATGGGCTAGTCCAGGTGCGAGAGCTAGCCTAGAAGAGGTTAGACAGAAATGGGCCAAGCGGTGTTTAAAAGAATACAGTTTCGGTGTAATTATTTCAGGGCATAAGCTAAAGCTAGCCATGTGGGCGGCTGGGTGCCGGGGATGCAGCCCCGCTGCTCCTACTACTACAAATCTCCCTTCTATAAATCATCATACAAATAAATAAATTGATACTCACACATGTGCACAAACATGTTTGGTTACAGGCATGTCTACAGTTCTGTACACATAAGCACATGTGCATCTAGATGAATATACCTCATTACAGGATGATTATTGCAATGTGCTTGGTGCTATAGTTTGTATCTAAAATGTTTCTCAAGGTTCATGTGTTAAATAGTCTCCAACACTATTAGGAGGTGGTAACCACTTTGAGATGAAGCTTAATGGGAGGTTTCAGGACATTGGGGTCACATTAGTGTGTCCTAGAAGAGGATTCTAGAACCATGATTTCTTTTTTTTTCTCTACCTGCTGGACAGCCTTGTTCTTCCACAAAGTTTCACAAAATAGGCTGCTTCACTCTATGTCCAAAGCAACAGGGCCAAGTTTTCACATACTGGAATCACAGACACCCAAACTAGAACTGAATGTTAGCTTTTCCATTGGAAATCCTGATTGCTTTTAAGCAGCAATACAGACGTAGACAACTGTGGTGCTGGCAGAAACCCTGTTGCTGTCCCGCTCTCCTCAGGATGCACCCCTCCTTGGTCAAGGAAAGTTTTATCCTTAATTATGGAATTCTTCATGAGGGCAGTTTCTTGTAAAAATTGTGTTACCGCCTCACAAGGGGATTGCTAGACAGGTCAATTAAGTTCCTTTTTGTTTTTGTTTTGTTTTGTTTTGAGATAGGGTCTCACCTTGTAGCCCTGGCTGTCCTGAAACTCACTATGTACAGCAAGCTGGTCTTGAACTCGCAGAGATCCACCTGACTCTGCCCCCAAGTGCTGATGTTAAAGGCTTGTGCCACAAGACTGGCCTCACTTAACCTCCCTTAACTGCAGTTCTCTTACATGCTTACAAAATAAGATATTTCAACTTTTCCTTTCCAAGTACATTTTTGTTACAAAAGATACTTAGTTTTCCAAGATATTATCTCTTTTAGCAGGAGAGTTCCTCTGAACTGTACAATTTATGGGAAAAGGATAACTTTTTTATTCATGATTTCACATGGTTCATTTAATGGGTTTTGAATATTTTTAAACCTGTGTAGGTCACATGATTTGTAATCATGTGGACCTCTCAAAGTTAGTTGAAAGAATCCTGTATCCTTTCCCTGTTCCTTTTCCTCCTTACCTTCCCACAAGGAGTCATTTCTTAGCCTTTACTGTGTGTCTACCTAAAATGCCCCTGGGGTGACCATACTAATCATGGAGGGCCATTTGTAGATTTCCCCCCTTAACATTTAGGCCATTCATTGCTAGAAGGAAGTTTAAACCGCAGGCTTCAGAGTGATTTACACAATACATCACAATACTCACCTAGAACAGCCACTTGTCTCAATAACCCTCCAGAGTTTTCTTAAGAGCTCTTACTCTCAGTCTCCATTTAGTAGACAAAAATGAAATTTGAACTCCAGATGGGTGGATCTTGCTCTCTTCTCATTCCTTGTTCATTGTAGACTTGCCAAGACATTCCCCTCCACAGAAAATCCTCCTGGTAAACTACTTTTTCTTACTCAGGTACCATTTACTGTTCACCAGCCATGCCAGGCTCTGCACTAGAAGCTTCATGTGATCTTTAGCCTTCACAGCAAATGAGGTAAAAAGCCCTACATTTTCAGATTCAGAGCCAAAAGCTCTGATCACATGAGCCCTAAAAGCCTCGGCCTTGCCAGCTACAAATCCTGCACTGCACTATTTAATGCTGTAACTCTACTCCCATAGGTGCCGGCCTAGTGGACAAGCCATCCTGCCCCATGGCGTCCTGGTAATCTATCTTCCCGCCTCCTCTCTGGAAGATTCTCTCCTTCCTGTCCCCCACATCCTTTGTCACACCTCCCATATCAAACATAGCCAGACCTTTCATGCCTCTTTTGACTGTGAGCCCTTAAGTCCATATGTCATAGTCTTTATCTTCCTAGAATCCATGATGCTCAGACACCTGTCAAATCAAACTGGTCTTGCATCGGGTTGAGATGGAAATGTCTTTAATTAGTGCCTTTTTTCTCATTTCTGGCACTGAGGATACGGTGAGTTAATAAGCAGATCCCCACTTGCTTTCCTCCTTACTTTAGCAGAGCCTGCTTGCCTGACTGTGTGGGCACAAACACTTAGCCATAAAGTCACTGTGGAAGTCAGTCCTTGGCTGCAGAACATCCTGAGCACCCGGGCTGAGGTTACCACTGAAAAGCACTTAACCATCTATCACAATGTAATGAGTAGAAAGAGGAAACATTCATGTACAAACAAGTACTATGATTTCCATGGTGTAAAACCAGTTCAATAACAGGATATGTGTTGAATAGAGTTTTAGTCATACGGTGGATCTGAAATGATGGTTTGCAAGGATTTTAAAGTAAAATTAAAGTACAATGATAAATGTTTTAAAACAGATTACAGAATCACATACATAAGCGGAATACAGTTGCAATTATACAAACGCCCACATGTTTGGAGAAACCCAACAGAAAGAAAAGACAGGACTGTGCTTAAATGAATTATGAGTGATTTTTATTTCCTCATTTATAATATGCACAGCATTTCTTTTTGTTAACTTTATTAAAGCTATTATGTCATTATTATTACTTCATATTTCAAATTCTTGTCTATAAAATAAACACTAAGAATTTCAACTTTATAATGATGCTTTTATAATGCATGCATTACGATGATAAAATAATTATTTGCAATAGGAAGTTAAAGTAATAATTAAATTTACTCACAAGTTAATAACATAAGCATGCTCTGAAGATGCTTTATAAGTCAATTTTATCATTGTGCAGAAATGTAGCTATAAAAGTCTACATAGTATATAGCCTACTATACATCTGGGTGATGAGGTATAGACAACTGCTTCTGGACTACACACACGTACTACATGTTACTGTATTAAACAGTGCTGGCAGTTTTAACACAGTTGTGAGTGGACACATGTCTAAACACATGTAAGGAACTTGGAATACAGATTTTTGCCTTTCATTTATTAGAAACAGGTTCAATCTTGAGTGTTGTGAATAAAATAAATATATCTTCACATATAAAAGCTACAACAACCTAGTATAAAAGTTAAAATCGGCACCTTGTATAACACACTGACCATGGACAGCTGTTGCAGGCCTGGACATTTCTCCGAGCTCTCAGTGAACGAGTGATGCATAATAACTGAACTTTATAACACTGTATTTCAGCTGCACAGAGTCAATAATGAAATGCTTTTGTCCTTTTGTAATAAATTAACCTTATGCTTTTATGTGGTGCTTATCATGTCTTAATCTCTTACCTAGTGATTCATTTCTAATGATACTTAGCTTAAAACAAGTCAATGTACAAAACTAGTTCCCGTTTTTATATCTCGATTCTATAAAATGGCATCTCTTACTTTTCTCAGTACTACAGCACACATCTCTGACTCTAAAGCACACACTCCACCACTGGGTTGTGTAAAATGGCATCTCTTACTTTTCTCAGTACTAGAGCACACGTCTCTGACTCTAAAGCACACACTCCACCACCGGGCTGCATCTCTAGTCCCACATTTTTCTGGTTTTCTTTTTCTTTTCCCACATCTTAAACTTTTCTTTAATAAGGCGTAATAGCACACACACCATCCTCGGCTTGCACAAGGTCAAGGTTATCAATACTAATGTCCTCCATCCCAATACCTCCATTTTTTTTGTCCCACTAGGAGGTCTTTAGGGGCAATAACATGCATGGAACTATCATCTCCTATAATAAATATGTTTTCTGAAATACTTCCTGTAGGACCCAACTAAGGCTATTCTAGAGTTTTTAAAAACAAAATGTAAGGAATCTGTAAACTAAAAATGTAGAATAGTAAATACCTAAATCAGTTATATAGTTGTACATTATCAAATATTATATAGTATACATAATTGTACATACTGTTGAATTTCTGAGCTGAAGCACAGTAAGTTTATTTATGTCAGCATTGCCATGATCATAGTGACACAGTGCTCAGCTATGACGTGACACAAGAATTTCTCAGTGCCATTCTGGTTCCATGCCACCACTGTTATTTGTACCCTGCAATTGGCCAAAATATCATGAGACTTATAGTTATGCTAAATTGTTAAAAATTAATGTTTATTATGTGTGGATTATAGTACCCAGTATAGAAAACTTTTTTTAAAAAATTAACATAAACAGCACATAGCTCTTTCTTCTGGGACTTTTCCTCTTTCCCCAAGGAACTTTTCTCTTTTATCTCCTGGAGTTAAAAAAAAAATAGAGTAGAAGGGGTGGCAGTTCATCCAATGAGAGGACAGGAAAGAAGTCAAACAACTTTAGAACTGGATACCACCATTTTAGCTATCTTGGTCATCTTCTAGGAGAGATACAGTGTTTGTTCATCAGTCAAACAATAATATTTAGTAACACAATATGGATTTCAGCAGTATTTATAAAAACAAAGGTTAAGAAGAAACACCACACTGGCTAGGAATGCAAGTTTCAGGTGCTATATGAAACAAGTAATACTGGAAGTAACAGATGGTTTATCATACCCCAAAATGCTGGTTTAAAAAAAAGAAAAAGAAAAGAACTAGGGAGGGAGGGAAGGAGGAAGGAAGGAAGGAAGGAAGGAAGGAAGGAAGGAAGGAAGGAAGGAAGGAAGGAGACATGCATATCTCTTCCTCTTCCCAAAGGGGAAGGTTTTGAAAAGATTACACTAAATTATGTGCAGCTGAAACTTTTGATTCTTGCCTTCTAACCTGGCCTGGTCCCTGAACTGACTGATGGACTCTAAAGGCCACAGGAGCTTCTATAAGGGATTTAGGCAAAATTCTAAGCACGGTCTGGATTTGGTTTCAGAATAAAAATTGTCACCACAGAGCACCACTAAGTTTCTAGCTCTGTTAAAAAAAAAATGCTACTTCATCTAACGGCTTGAGTGGGCAGGATCATGTTCTATGTTTATGAAGAAATGCTACTTCATCTAATAGCTTGAGTGGGCAGGATCATGTTCTATGTTTATGAAGAAATGCTACTTCATCTAACGGCTTGAGTGGGCAGGATCATGTTCTATGTTTATGAAGAAATGCTACTTCATCTAATAGCTTGAGTGGGCAGGATCATGTTCTATGTTTATGAAGAAATGCTACTTCATCTAATGGCTTGAGTGGGCAGGACCATGTTCTATGTTTATGAAGAAATGCACTATTCCAGCATCACAGAGGCTCACAGGAGGCAAAATTGTTTTTCAAATATTTCCAAGACTAGGGCTCTTTTATTATTCTTTTTTTTGGGGAGGGGGGATGGTTTTGAGACAGGATTTGGAGCCTGTCCTGGAACTACCTCTTGTCGATCAGGCTGGCCTCGAACTCACAGAGATCTGCCTGCCTCTGCTTCCCGAGTGCTGGCTTTAAATGCATGTGCCACCATCACCCAATGTATTGTTCTTACTTCAAAACTCAAGTCGTCTTCCTTAACTTTCTACATAACCAACCAGGCTCTTCATGCTAATTTGATTGTCCCAAAGCCCTAAATATGACAATTTATTTAGGAGACAAGCAAGTATCCACTGACAGACTTCATATCAAAGTCCACTTTACAAGTTGTTGAGATGAGCTAGGTATCCAATATGATCCATATTTTGATAATTATATTGATTTAATTAAAAAGCAAAGACATTATTAGGAGGATATAAATGTATTGCTTCCCACTGAATAATTGTCTTAGCTTCTAAAACAAAAGAAAAAATGAGGACTACAATCTGAGATGTTTAGTGATTATACATGGATGTCCAAAGATAGATGCATCTCCCATAACCTTCAACAATAAATCATTACCAAGCTCTTGCAATTTTCCAGGACACTCTCAAGACTGTTAGCACCCACTTGGATTCTTTACAAGGCAAGCCAGAACTAATCCTAATCCAAACTATTTTGTTTTATCAACTTATTTTTTTTTCATTTTTTAAAGGTATTTTTATTTGTTGTTTGGCAATTTTCATGCAATGTGTTTTGATCATATTCATCTCTTGTCCCCCAACTCTTCCAAGATCACTACTCCCTTCCCTACCCATACAACTTTGTATCCTTTTCCTTTTTTATTTTTTTTTAAATTTATTTATTTATTTATTTATTAAGGATTTCTGCTTCCTCCCCGCAACCGCCTCCCTTTTCCCTCCCCCTCCCCCGATCAAGTCACCCTCCCTCATCTGCTCGAAGAGCAATCAGGGTTCCCTGACCTGTGGGAAGCCCAAGGATGTGCTACCCATTAAATGTGGCTTCCTGTTGGAGTGAGTGTTGATTTACCAGGGCTTACACCCTCCTCCCAGCAGCTAACTGTTGGCAATAACAGCTTCATTACAGAAGGGAATACATACACAAGCCTCGTCTTCATGCTAGGCTTTTGGCTGGATTGAGCAAGCACAGCTCTTGTGCATGCTGTTACAACTGCTGTGAGTCCGTCTGTGCAGCTGCCCTATGATGTTGAGAGCACAGTGTGTCATTTGCTATCTCAGGCTCTTACAGTCTCTTTGTCTCCTTCCCGCACCAATTTCTGAGCTTTGGGAGAATACAGTGCAGTATCTGTATTACATTTTAAGGTGAGCATTCTGCAGGCACTAGCTTAGCAGGTGGATGGTACACATTCAGATAGGAGTGCATCTCAGAATCAGTACAGGGAACATCTCTGTGACCAGTGTAGATCACCATGGAGGACCAATTCCCCCAATTAAAAATAGACACAGAGGGGCTTCTCAAATAGTTAAATTCTATTATCAGAATAGTAACACATTTATTTTGCTAGAAATGTTGACATTTAAAATTTAAATAGCCACTGTTTAGTTAGACCATTTTCCTTTCAAAGACACTTGATGAGGAACATTATGTTCTGAATATCTTTGTGCAAGAAATGGTAGCAAGAGTTTGAGATCCTTGGAGGGTGACCAAGATTCAAGGGTAGTGTCCTTTATAACAGCACCGTTTTAAAAACAGACCTACGGGAGCGGGTATGCTTGTCATTTCCACTATTTGAGGATGCAACAAGAATATGCCATGTATCAGCAAGCCTGACTAGTCCCTAAATCCACTGGAGCATGACTGCAGCCTTCTCAACTTCTAGAATTATAAGCAATAAATATCTGTTGTTTACAAATTACCAAATCTAAGGGATTTTGCTAGAGTAGCCTGAGTCAACTATGACGGGGAAATAAAACAAGTGTAAAATTTAAAGCAATGAATAATTTATCAAAATTTGTTTTGGTTTTTCCAAAAACTATTTCCATAACAAATATTTTAATTTTAATAAAAATAATATAAAAATGGCTGTTTCCATGGCTCATAGCACAAACTTAACTCACATCACACACTGAACTATGGTGGGAGATTTTTATGCACTATGTAATAAAACATGCACAGAAAACAATTAAGGAAAGTATTTAGCACATGCAAATACAAGCACACACACACACAACCACACTTACAAATAAGAACATTAAGATTTAGAGGAACGATTATCTTTCTCAAGATCACACAGATTAGAGATTATCAAGGGGATGGCAGCACTGGAGCCCTTGCCATATCTCTCTCAACCATTTTATTTTTGGTAACCATGAGTCCAAGGTCAGTGTATGTACAGAACCAAAGTCAAGAAGTTAAGATGTGGGGCTGGAGAGATGGCTCAGTGGTTAAGAGCATTGCCTGCTCTTCCAAAGGTCCTGAGTTCAATTCCCAGCAACTACAAGGTGGCTCACAACCATCTGCAATGATGTCTGGTGCCCTCTTCTGGCCTCCAGACATACAGACAGAATATTGTATACTTAATAAATAAATATTTTTAAAAAAAGAAGTTGAGATGTACACAGAGAGAAGAGCCGATAACCATATAAAGTCAAACATTGTGTACTTTAAGAAAATAAAATACCCTGAATGGAGAGGAAGGAAGGAAGGAAGGAAGGAAGGAAGGAAGGAAGGAAGGAAGGAAGGGAGAGTGCTTTTTGAATACAGAGTTCTTTAAATTTATTCTATATTAAAAAGTAATAATTGTAGTCAGTATTCATATTTAGTTGACCAAATACATATGATACATACTAAACACCAGACAGTATTCCCCACACGTTGTTCACTCAACATCTCTATAATGAATTATCATCATCATCCCTAATTCACTGGGAAATGAAAGCTAGCAAGGTTAAATCACTGGACCAAGAGTTTGCAATTAAGCAATAAACCCCTGGGACAACAAGAAAACCCAGAATGAAGCAAAGGAACCAGAAAGGAAGGAACCCTTGTCACATAAGCCATAAAGTAACCGATTTGTAGCATTGCCTTCCATTTCTTGCTCCAGTGATATCTCACCTCTTAGTCAATAGAATGAAAGCCAAAGATACATCAAGCCACAATCTGTAAATGCAGTCTAGGCCTTTTGAAATTCCATTTTCTCTTTACCTGTCACAGAGAATGGCTGAGAAGACAAATAGTTTCACACGGTGAGGTCAACTGTGTGCTGGTTTTGGCTCTACTTCTCACTAACAGCCCAACAGCAAGTGAGCCACTTGGTTCTTATATGTCTGGGTTTTGTCATGGTCACGGAGACATCTCAGAGTGGGAAATAATGGAATAGGTTAAATATATTTGGGGGCCTCTGCATTTTTCCTTACATTGTGAAACTGTCAAATAGTTGACTACTTTTTCCTGTGGGTAACCAAAGGATGTTATGAAGAAACAATCTTGAATACCATTTAATGAGGAATAAGTACAAACTATGTTTCTCTGAGATGTGACATTATTAGTATCATTTGAGATTCATGCCATAGCAAAATCATAGCTTAAATATATATAATAAAAGTGAAATATTGCATTATTATTAAGACTAATTTATGGTTAGTCTTTATAACATCATAGTATTCTGGGTCCAGGACTTCTGATTTTACATTGACCTGTGCTTTCCATGAAAACCATGTTCATACCTGTGAAAAAAAAATATCTAATTGTGGTAAAGCAATAGTTTGTGAATGCTATGTCAGACTTTCTAATCATACTCTTGGGAACCAAGCAGCTCATTTCCTCTGAATTTCTGTGACTTATGTTCTATGCTGGGAGGTTTCAGTGGTTTGCACAAGCATGAGCTAGCCAGAAAACTAGTCCCTAGAGCTCTTGCTTTATTATTCAATGAAAAACAAGATACTAAAATGAAGGCAACTCTGCTATTTACCAAAATTACCTAATAAGCTTACAGAAAGCAGGTGGGTGAGTATCACTCCATTCTACAGCACTAAGCACATCTACTTCAAACAGAATAAATAGACAAGCTCTTCCAAGGTGTGTTCATAGTCTCTGATTTCACAGAAGGAAAATTAGGATGACAGACATGAGGTTATAATAAAGATACAATACAGCTCTTACCTCTGATGACTGACGGGAACAGAAGAGAGAGTGATAATGTAAATTTTCATCTATTTCTCTCCAGGTTATCCTCCCCTTGACCCAAAATCAATTCTACCCACATAACATGTAACACAATCATGGTTCAATTATTTGAGGGATTTTACCATATTGTGAACAATTCTTATCAGTTAAATCCATAGCAATGTGTTTTTTTCTGGAGGCAGTTACTTCCAGACAATTGTATACACTAATGATTAAATACAGTAGTCATAATTAAGGAACAGTAGCTTAGACCATCAGTTATGTATTATTTGGTTTCAACAAAGACTGTCAACTATTGAAAGAATTTGTCTGGTTTCTTCTATGCCAAACCACTATATAGTTCCAAAAAGGAAAACACACACACACCAATTAGTTTATAAACAATGGGTTCACTAATAGAAGGATTTTGTCAAAAAATTTAATATACAATTTAGTGGGAAGAAAATCTAACCCAAGAATAAGATGTAGATTTTTTTTAAACTTTTGAAATAGTCACATCTGTTCCCTAAACTTTAGTGTTGGCTTCAATTGAAAGACTTTAAATTTTTCATAGGATGAGAATCACTTCCTGAACAAAACTTGTTAATGAAATGAGCCTGAGAAAATGATGTAGTGACTATGATCTAGCTGGAACAAGAACAGAGAATCAAACATTAGCAGCCACCCTTCCTCATCCACCTCCCAATCCTGCGTGGCATGCATAACTTCCTTGTTCCAGACTGTAAGCCATCCTGCTTCACAACATTCAAGGTCATTTCCAACAGTCCAGGTAGAAAAGCAACTCAGAGAGAATCAGCTCAATAGAGATATTAATTGCCAATGACTTCCTGAGGCTCAGCTAAAGAGTGGGGTAAGAGAGGGAGAAAGTGAAGTCCTTATCTCAATACTATTACATTCTGCTTACTAGAACTTGGTTCTAGAAAATGTCTGTTATTTTACTATTATCCACATGTGAATTGAAAGCCAAAGAATCAAACAAATAACAGAATAAATTTATTATAATAAATGGCTTCTTTCTAATCAATACTGGTTTGTTTTCCTCCAAAGAGACCCAAATATGATTGGGGTATGCATAAAAATTCCAAGCACATCAGCCATAGCGGCCTTTAATCACAGCACTTGGGAGGCAAAGGCAGGCAGATCTCACTGATTTTGAGGCCAGTCTGGTCGACACAGAGTTCCAGGACAATCCATAGACTCTGTTTAAACAAACAACTTCTAAGCAAACCAAGAAAGACTAGATAAGGATTGATAAAACAAAAAGAAACAAAGGAAAATCAGACATTTGGCAGTGCTCTAACGGAGTCCATCAACTGTCTTCAGATAGTTATCTTTCCCTCCCTCCCTCCCTCCCTCCCTCCCTCCCTCCCTCCCTCCCTCCCTCCCTCCCTCCCTCCTTCCCTTCCTCCATTTCTTTCTTGTCTTTTCAGCAGTGACATGGTCTTCATTGCATCTCACTTTTAGCTATATACATAACTACCTATCCCTCAAACTAAACTTCCAAAGACTTTTGTTATTTAATACGTGGTCTCCTGACAAAGCTCCAGCCAATAGGATATGAAAGGTGGTGGTGCAATTCATTTCCAGTCATAGCATTATTAAGAAAAATGTTTTCTTTCCACTTTGTAGCTCGGGCTGGGATGAAGATATAAGAACATAATTCAACTTTTATTATGCAACTGAGAATCATATTCTAAGGAAGGCAGATAATATTAGAAGTAATATAGACTCCTTAAATTATGGCAGAAACTCCTAAATGCCTTCTTCCTTTTCTGACTCACTACATTTTAGGGTCTCTTTGGAACAAAAGCTTAGATTACACCCTAACAAGTATAAGTACATTTTTCTTTCTTCCTAATTAATTACTTAAAAATGTAAAGTAAAAGGAACAGATACAAAGGGACAGTGGCCATTAAGGGTCTCTGCCTTTTTGTTACAAAGGTTAAAATCCTAAGGGAGTCTTAACTCTAGGTCAGACTTTAGAATGTCAGGTCATACTAAGAAAGCTTTGTAAAGTGATTTTGAGGTTTTCTGTGGAGATCTCAGTAGGTCAGATTTCAAAGGTCCAAAGAAATTTTAGCAGGAATCTGAAATCATGCACTATGGTTGCACAGTACTAGGGGTACCCCCGGGTTTCCTACTACGTGCAGCTAAAATTACCTTTCCGTAATGACAAGTAGCTCTACCTGGATATTTTATTTAGTGGTTGAATATGGCATGGAATTTATTAAACAAGAACTACAACTATGTTCTTTATTCTTTAATCTCATGCCTTAGTATAGTAAATTAGAGAAGGAGAGAATTGATTATAAAGACTGTGTACACCCAGCTGGTGAGCACAGGCCCAGCACACACAGCCTATGTAAGTGTGAACAAACAACTATATTTTAAAGTTGAAGCTTTCTTTAGTAATTTGGAGAATATCACATGAAGTTATTAAATTAAAAACTTATGCCTTGAAATGGCCAGTCTTTGTTGTCAACTTGACTAGAGTAGGAGACACAGGTCGGGCTCTATCTGTGAAGGCATTCCCAGAGAGCATTAACTAGCTGAGAAGAGAACGCCCACCCTAAATGTGGGAGGCACCATCCATGGCCTGGGTCCCTGGCCAGAATAAAAAGAAGAGAAATAAGAAAACGAGTAGGCATCAGCATTTATTTCTTTCTATTTCTTGAGCACTAACACAATAAAACCACCCACCTCCCACTCTCACTACCATGCCCCCCACACCATGAGGGGACTGTATACCCTTTGACTGGGAGCCAATAAGTCCAATATTAAAAAGGATATACATATTTTCATAAGCTATTTAGAAAGCCATTAATGGCACAGAAAAAATTAGGTAAACAATGTGATGTAGAAAAAAAAGTGTATAATATTGACATTCCATTTTTCTTTAGGCCTTTGCTTTCCTCCTGTGTGCCATAATAAAACAAAGAGTCACAATCAATGTGTGATGACAAATGGTCTTGGGGCTGGGTTTGCCTTCTTCTAAGTATATTGGCATTTGTAAGCTGGAAAAGATACATGCAATCAACCACCCTTAGACAGAAGTAGAATGACTATTCTGGCAAAGCGTTTAAACCACATTAAGCCCTAATTTGAAATGATGTTTGAAATAAAACAATGTTAACTAGGACCAACTTATTTGCAAAGCAACTAAAATCTGAACTTACTAGACATAGTCAAGAGATGGAAACAATTAAATGTGTTTGTTTTCTAAATAGACCAAGTATATTAGATGCTTTAAAGATAAAAAAAATCTAGTTTTACTAGACTCTATTATTTGTTGCTGTCCAAATTCTTAAATCATTTTCTTTAATGGCCCTCTGAGGTTGTTCTAATAAAACATGCTATTTTTAAGAGTGAATAAACAATTGGCTTAATTTCACATTTTCAATACTTCATGATGTCTTATTCACGTTGTCACCGTATAGAAGTCAGAGTCAACTTAACCAAAGTTCCAATTATGGGGAATGTATTGCTGGATTTCATTCTTTTTCGAAATAAGAATTTTAGTGCTTTCTTCCTTTATACAAATCAAGTTTCTATGGTTAGGTAAAGTTACATCATTTGTGTCATCTAAATACTACAGGCACTTTAGAAGAACACTGCAATTGTTCTGGCTCAGAGGAAACTGGGATGGTGAGGCTGTTATCCAGAACAACATCCTGCTCCAAGTGAGGGATGGACAGATACCAGCACATCATCAAGCCTTTGGCTACTACACGTTCTCTGACCACTCAATCAAGGAGAGTGTCTTTAAGACCAAGTGTCCTAGACTCGCTGGCGTCTTTTCCCTGGGGCTCTATCCAGACAAGCCTGGCTAAGAGAGGTGACTCTTCTATACACCATAATGAAGCCCAGGTCTCGGAGGACAGCCTTGCCAAGGTCCCACTGGAGTTTGCCAAGAATTGATGCTACAAAGTATTGAAAACAGGACAGGCCCTTGTCAGTTTTCCACATTGCCAGTTTCTAGAGGAGAATGATGAACATTTTAGTGAATCAAATGAATCAAAAGGCAAGCAAATGGAGTTTGCTTTCCTATCAGATCACCCATCAACAAGGAAAGTAGGTAAGGCCTCCCCTACCTCTACATGGAAACTACAGGAAAGGCTGATAGGCTAGAAAAGAAAAGAGAAAACTTGCCAATTTTTCAATCGCATGGCTGAAAAATATAGGGCCTCTCCTCCGGGTTTATTTACCTGATGCAGAAACTAACAGACTTAAGGGCACAGCACACTTTTCACAGGTTAGGGGAGGCCCTGACTTTGCTATCTTCCTATGTAAGCCGCAGAAAAGGAAGAATTAAGGAGATTACTCAGATGACAGCATTGAGTCAACAGGACTAGAAAATATTAAGACAGCTAAAGCAATGCTAAAAAATAAAGTTTAATGGCTTGCTTCATCCTACCCTAGCATAAAGTTTCACACATGGCAAGACTGCAGTATTTTAACCAAACTGAAAACCAATGAACGCTTCGGTTACTGTGACTGTAATAACAATTCAGCACTTCAGCCAAAGCATTTAAAGATTGCAAGTGTTTCTTCCACTTTAAAACTACAATGAAAATTTGAATATCAATAACCTGTGCATTAAAAGAAATATTAAGAGAAGTTCATATTGCTGATTTCATTGCAGAAAAACAGAATTTGTACAGGAGAACACATAAAGTATAAGAAAATTTGAAGATGGAGTAGAGATGGCTCAGTGGTTAAAAGTGCATGCTACTTGACCAGAGGACATAAATCCAGCCTCCATTACCCACATCATGGTTCACAACTCCAGCTCCAGGGGATCCAACATCTGCTGGCTTTCACAGACACCTGCATCCATGTACACATACACAAACATATATCCATAGTTGTCTTAAGAAAAAAAAGAAAATTTAAGGTGTTCCAAAGAGGAGGTGGGCTAGAGATGCAGCTTAGCTGATAGAACACCCATCTGGTGTACATGAGGCCGTAAACTCAATCCAAGCTTGAGATATATGCATACATGAAGAATAAAGAGAGAGAGAGAGAGAGAGAGAGAGAGAGAGAGAGAGAGAGAGAGAGAGAGAGGAATAGAAAAAGAGAGAGAGAAAGAGCCTAAATCCTACCAAACAAGGACATAATCAGCAAACATTATAGACTACATGCTACATATACGACAGCATGCTTCAATTATTATAGCCTATGATAGAAACTTCCACCTCTGGCTTTCACCTGTTTCTCAAGGTAAGCTTGGTACTGACTGTCTACACCTAAACCATGGGCACAGAATCCAGTTTTAATTAATCTACTCATGGTTGGAGTTTTGAGAAAGTAAGAGACCTCTGACAATGTCTATAGAGTCACTTTACACACCTCCTGCAACATTTCAGATGCACTCTTACCAGAAAACGTGTGTTGTTCCTTCTAACTTCAAAACTGTATTTTAAGGTCTTGGACATGCTGTTGGAAGCCTTTGCTCGTCAGACCTTTCCAAACTAAGCATAACATATCCTTTTAATAAAAAAATAATAGCTATGTTCTCATTTTCAAAGTTTGTGATTAAAACCTGCAGTCAAAGAGTCCAGCTGAGAAGAAATTTCCTTTTGGTTAAAAAAAATAATGTCATTAAGTTTATCGAAACAATATGAAATGAAGATGTTGCTGTTGGGCCCTTCCCTTGCACTGGAAAGCCAACAGAACTGCTGGCTTAGTTCAGCTCATAAATTATTTTTCACATAAGATTTCAACAATAGTTTTAAACATATAAAAGTTGAGGTACAGAAGAAAATCCTACTGTCTATGCTAATCAAACCAAATAATTGCACATCTTTTTGTGTCTTATTTAATTGCACAGACTTAAAGGAAAACCTCATAATCTCACATGTGAAAATATTCCTTTTGTGTGTTTTAAGCATGGCAGGGACAGCTGTGTCAAACATAACTTGAAGAACTGGGTGCTGTTCCAACTGCCATCCCAATCTTTTGACAGGGCAGCTTAATTTGCTAATCTCGGTTTATGCTTTTAAAAACGACTCACCCAGACGTGGTAGCAAACGTGCTAAGTGTTCTATTTCCCCACAGTTCTATTTCCCCTTGAAATTGTTCTGCTCAATTACTTTTTAATATTGACAAAAAACATTGATGATCATTTTATTTTTCAACACACAGTTAAAAGATACATGAATCACCTTTTTTGTTTGTTTATTTTTTTTTAAGTTGGGGATGCAGACAGAACAGTGGGTGTGAAGAAAAAGGAAGTAAAACTCTCCTTTCATTTAAACAGTTGCTCGAGCATCAGCCTGGAAAAGTTTTCTTCTTAGCAGTAACCTGGTGCTCTCCCTCCCTCAAAGGGAAGAAAACTTGAACAGTGTATTCCCAGAGCACCAAGGCATTCACATACGATGTGGATCAGTAAAGTGTTTTTTATACTGGGAATGCAAAGCTAATTCTTCCTGTCAAAGCCTTAGAAAAATACTCACATCATAAACATACTTTATAGCTGGCCTCGTTTTATTTTAGAAGTTGTTTTCTGTATGTCCCTTAAGCAGGCTTTCTTAGAAGTCCACAAATGAGAATGAGTAATTTAATAGTATTCTTGCAGAACATATTTAATAAAAGATACACTAGAGCACTCTCTCATTCTCTATTGTAGGATACACAGGGGGTGGAAGAGAGTTGAAAATGAAATCCCAGGAGATGTACTGAGCTTAACGCAAATGATACTTCTCTCTACCAAGAATTTTAAGTTCCTTCAAATAGTGGTGGATCAGAGTGGAGGCTCAATACTGCCATCTCCTTCTGAAATACAGAAATACAAGAATCAGCAACTAAATGACTCGTTTTATATATTTGTCATTTTGGAAGGACAGGCCAGCCACTAAAGATAGTGTACATAAGGTTTATTGAAATATATTTTTAAACTATAGCGTGACTAATTTGTGTGTGTCCCACCCTAAAGGGGAAATAGAGAGATTACCGGTTTATACTAAAATGCTCTTATTTTTGTTCTTATTTAATTACATTTCAGCGCTGGGGTGACTACTAAGGCATTACACAAAGTCAGCTTTAACTTTAGGCAAAGCAAAGCATTAATATATATTTTAAGGCTGCTCTATTCATTCTCTGACTCTAAGACTCTCCTTAACTTAAAATGGATTTCCAAAAATCACGAAAAAACATTTTTTGTTTTAACACCTTCAGCTCTATTAAAATACAAATCTCTCCCACAAAGACAAATTTGGACAGCATGACCAACCATTAGACCATAGCTTACTTTTTTTTTTGTAGGTACAGTGACAACAAGATCCCAGGCAGTGTCAGCTTATGTCTATTGTCTCAGGACAATTATTAAAAAATCCCTTTTCAGTCACAAAATATGTAGTTATCGTTGTTTAGTCTTAATTCCCTTCCTAAAAGTAAGATTTGGAAGAACAGAAGAGACCATTGTGTCAAACAGAGGTCACCACCAAAGTGAGGATGATGGGAAGTAAGAACTAGATTGAGGCTGAGCGAGAAAGTGGCTCAATGAGGAACTGCACTTAGGTTTCATGACTGGCGTTAGAGTTGATGAAGACAATGGGTAAACTCAGTTGTGTCAACATCACAATGTGTACTCCACAAGCCTGCATGGTCTGTAGGACCACTGCTTGATATAGACACTCAATACAATAAAAAACCATGGTAAACATGGGCTGTATGGGGCTGTTGGTGGTACAGAATGTCACAGTTTATTATATTGAACATTTTTAAGTAGAAGCAGTAAATTCAAAAACAACAATATAGTCATATATGGTAACACAGGCCTATAACCCCAGCCCTAGGGAGGTTGAATTGTGAGGATCATGAATTTGAGGTCACCCTGGTTTGCACAGTAATTTCCAGGCTAGTCCAAGACTGGCTTAAAAAATCCCAAAACAACAATAAAATGCATAAAAGTAAATACATAAGCCAGAAACAGTTATTTTCAAGTATTATTCACTTTACCTAACTGCATGTGCTATAGGTTTCTACTTACTTTGCTGACTGTATCCTCTTAAGTGTGTGACTCTGAGAGGAACTTTATAGAACTTAAAAGGCGGGGGGGGGGGGTAAAATAGACATTTGGAGCAGAAGTATACTGAACTAGCACATTTTTTTTACCTCGTCTTTGAGTGATATAATTCTGCCAAAAAACAAAGACACTAATTTATAATTGCTCATTCCAAGCAACAGCCATTATCCTATTCAAAACAAAGAGGAATGCACCGAGAACCAGGCTGAGAGAATCAGAGGCCCAGGTGAGATGCTGCTCCACTCCAGATTTGTGGGGTTTACCCTGTCTCTAAACACGGTGTGTCTCCTTTTACAGGTAGAGAGAAACCTATGAGCAAAGCCTGAGAAAACAACACTCTTAAGATAGCTGCTGGAGAGGTCACTCATAGGCATAATAGCCTCTTTGCTCTGGTGATACACCGAAAGCCACGCCTTAGAGGCTTAGAGTGAAGGAAGGGGAAGAAGCGGTGGGTAACCACTCTTGCCAAAGACATAAACATAAGGGAGCCAGTACTCTGACACTAGCGGCAGGGAGAGTCAGCACTTAGATATACAGAAAATAGAAAATAAGAAACATGTCTGGGAATCCATCAAGACATCTCATATAAATCCTAAGAATTATATTAAAGTTTAACCACCGAGCATAATATAATGTTTCACAGTTTTTAAATTTAATAATTCAAAACTTAAGTTTTTCTTAAGGTTTGAAATGAAATCAAGCTTAGAGGAAGCTTCCTTTTTCCACTAATAACTGGTAATCTTTATATGAAAGTTACTGAAGCAAATTACCTCCTCAACCCACCACCTCCAAGTTTAATGAGATTGCTATAAACAATTTGGGTTTAGGCTTTATAATGAAAAACATATATTTACATGAAATTGATGTCACTCAAAATTGTCTTAGAAAGGTATTATAAACTTTGTTTCAAAAGGGGGAGAAATTATGTATGTTGTAAAATGACCATGGGGCTGACTTTGTGCTCTGCATCCCTGCCTTTATTTCTCTGAAGCACCAGCGGCAACTTTTGATCCTTCCTGCTTCATAAAAAAAAGAAGGAACAATAAGCATGAACCCAACCTCTATAAGTCAGAAGGTGGGTGAGAGACCCACCACCAACACTGGACCACACTGCCCCACCTGCTCCTTGAATAGAAACACACCCCAGACTGAGGTCTCTCCGCTGTCTATAAAGCACCATTAGCAGGCACACTGTTCAGTTATGTGAAAACAGATGCTCAAAGCATGAAGATGTGGGAGTTTTTCTTGTCCCCTCTCTTCTTGGCACTTATAAATTAAAAGTCTTCCCATCAAAAGGCCCAGCAATGGAAGAACATTACACGGGGGTATCTTCATATAAAACAACCTTAAAGAACAAAAACATTCTGACTAGTATAAGCATTGTCATGTATACCCTCTGTCACTTCATTTAGAAAACAAAACCGAGAAGGGCTATGTGAGTGCCGGGAAGGTCCCTCACTTAAATGAGGACAGTCTGAAGCTAATAAATGGACCAAATAAACATTTCTTTGCAAAACATTTTATGGGCAAGGCCTTTTAACCTTAAGTGACCCAAGGAAATGCCTAAAGGGCAAACCAATAGTGACCATGCACCCTTTATAAGTAATTTTCAACCTTCTTAAAAATTCCACAGTAGTTATGCTGGTCAAAAAGCGTAACATCCTCATTTATTCCTATATGTAGCTTGAATCTGTTGAAAAGAGAAGCCCATCTTTTATAATATTCTTTCTTTCGGTGATATCATGATGGGGAATGGATTTTCCTCTATTATAGATTGTGTGGGCACAGCTCAATTAATTTAGTGTTCATGACCTCATGACAGCATGCCAATGCAAATGCAATGAGGGAAATATTAGTTGAGGGCCACATACAAGTCAACGATATATGAGTATAAATGAGCAATTTTCTATAACCAAACAGTGCTGACTTTATCAAACACCATGGGAAATAGGTGACAGAGGTGACTCCTTTCCTCATCAGCCACCTCAGCTCATATGCTAATTCTTCTTTCAAGAGCCATCACAAAGCCACACCCTTCACCGACTGTCTCCTTAGCCAAAGAAGAGATAGAAGGAAACTTCCTGACCCCTAGTAACAGCAGCCATTCTTTCCTCTTATTCTTATGCTTTTTTTTTCTTTCTTGAGAAACCAATCATTTTGCTTATTCTCAGAACAATGAAGATGCTCTGTCGGGCTTTCAAAACCCTGAGAGTCTCTCACGGATGACAGATCACTCTTTTTTTCCATGTCTAATTCCTCTAATTGATAATAAGTCCTTCCTTATGTTAGAGCATTTTGTAACTCTTACCTACAGGTCCTAATCATGCATTCTAGTGTTATGCCAAGGTCTAATCTATTTCTCATGTTATAATTCTTTAATATGTTCAAGTTCCCACTAAATATCCTCCCCAAGAATGACTTCCAGGCTTTGTGAGCCTTTTTAATGTATCTTCCATTCCACTGATATCCTCTCTAAAATCTTACCATCAGAAACACAAAAGCAAGCTACAAGGGGATCAATGTGAGGGCTATACAAATACAAGAAAAATAGCAAAGCACCACGGGGCATATCCGGAAGGCCAACTGTGTGTTTTGTGATGTCAACATTTAGTCACCAATACAATCACTGAGGAAATTTGCACCAAGGTCTATATCAGGCCCTCATATCTGTGGTTCGCTGTTTCCCAAGATGTTCACTGAAGAACAAACAAAGCTAACATTAGCAAACATTTCTAGAACGTACAGCAATATCATGTGTCACACATGTGCTTTTCTGTATTGTCTTATCCCATATTCACAACAGTCTTTTGAGACACAAATTATCATTGCATCATAGGTTATAACACTGGAATGTAAAGGGTTTGCCAAAGGCCAGAACTCTACTCTGGCCCATCTGCTAGGTAAGTTAAGGCTTCAAATTTTACACTATATAATCTACTTTTTAAAATAACATGATACTTGGATATAAAAGCAAATGCATCTCTGTGAATTGGAGGTCAACCTGGTATATAGAGAGTTACAGGTCAACCAAAGCCGGATATGAGGCCCTGTCTCAAAAAGAAATATATAATATATAGATAGATGATAGAAAATGATGAATATATAAGATAATAGAACAACTTTAAAAGTCTTTTTAATTATACCTGATTGATCAGCTATACATCTATCAAGACATATTTCTGAAGTAGATTTTTCTATTTAATTTGTCTTATTGTTATTTTGAGACATGGTCTCACTTTGTAGCCCAGGCTAGCAAAGAAATCACAACATAGCCCAGGTTAGCCTCCTATGTATTGTGAACCTCCTGTCTTAGTCTTCTGAGTGATAGAACTACAGAAATGAGCTACTGTGGGGAACAGAGCAAACCCTGAGCAAAGTCTTGAGTGAATGTGTGTTGTTGATATGGGCATAACACAGCCATGTCAAGGACTACAGTGCCTCATCCCCTTTCTAGTGGCAAAGTCTTTCCTGGTGAGGTTCAGGTGAACAGCAAAGCTTTCCTCTGGGTTTCAAGTGAGAGGGGTTAGCAGTGCATACAAAAACTAACAGCGAGGCTCCCTGCCTGTGTTTACAGTCTAGGACCACTCAGAGACCTCCTGCTGCATCTAGCTAACCCTTCCCCTAGGGCTGTATACAACAAATATCGAAGATCCAGGTTGTGACCCTACTGGTTGCTGCTTCATCAGGGTGTGCATATCCCACCTGACCTCAACTTTGTGTACATGTGTCTGTGTGTCTGTCCCTTCTTCATTCCCTCCCACCCCTGGCTGCATGGGACATGGTTCATACCTAAATTTTCTTATTTGGGGAAACAAACTACCAAAATCTGGTCTAGACTGCTGAGAGGAATAGGGCTTGATTGTAGCATATTCCTTCTTTTTTTTTAATTCTAAAGAAAACAATGACAGATACCGTGAGCCAACAAGTGTCAAGTGCTAGTAGACCATCACAATACAATTAAGTACTCTGTCAAGGTGCTGCTTACTTTGTGAGTCGTACACATTAGTCACATCTTTACAGGAGGGACAAAAATGCAACCTAGTACACAATTAAAGCAGCTTCATAATGCAGCCAGGGAGATAAATCACATATCACAGGGTGAGGACTGCAGTACATGAATCCTATGCAGTTTACACAGCAGAAGAGAAAAGCTAAGCCTATTTGTATGTATCGGGAACACTTCATCAGAAGGTCTGCATCCTTCTCCCCTTTGCCATATACTTTTTAAACCAAATATTTTGGTAAAATATGTTTTACCAACTTTCTTAACCTAACAATTCAGAAGGCATTTCCCACAAATGTCAGCCATTAAAGTATCACTAATTTCAAAATGGCCTTAAATTCCTCCTTTGAAAGTCAATGTGTTGTGCTGCCCTGGCAAGGTGCAGCACCTGTTCTCCCTAACATCTCAGCTGTTGGGGTCAGGGATAGTTCCCCCACTCCTACAATCACAGGGCCAGCTCTCTGCTAGTACAGGTGTGGGTGAACTAGCCCCAAGTTGTGATCATGAGAGCTGCCCCATTTTTCATCTGTCATGTAGAGGCATGGGTGAAGGATAGAAGCCCCCCCCCCCCATCAATGTCTGGGACAGGTAGGAAAGCTGGGCCTGCAGTTCTAAGAATGGGAGAGTTATCCCTGATTCCCACCAGCTGCATCACCTAGGAGAGCAGGCCCTGCACCCCCTGAGGGCAGCACAACAGACTCAACCCTGTTAGCAGAGGTATGGGTAAGGCAACCCCGAAATTGTGAGCATGGAAAGCTGTTCCCATTTCCCATCTGGCATACCAACCCTACAGCTGTCCAGGCCCAGACCCAGGGTTATGACTTGGCCTGCCCCAACATCCACCCCTTCTATGATCTGCTGGAGCATGTGAAGGGACCTGACCTGCAGACACAAAGCTGCAGGATCTACACAACACAGAGCGCCAGGAGTAAGTCCAGGAAGAATCCTAGTGGGGGCTCTGCGAAAGTGTAGTGGAGACCACGAGCATCAAACCAGACCAATGACTCTTTGCAATGAACACTTGCAAGTAGAGATATGAATCAATTAGTATATGGTGTGATCTGTTGAGCTTAAATTTTTCTCATTTTATTTTATTTTTTTCTTGATTTTTATTTTATTCAGGTATTGTAGGGACACAGGGTGATGTGAAGGGATTTGGAACTGAATAAGATCAAGATACATGATGTGAAAAACACATAAAATAAATAAAAATAATTTTTAAAAAGTCCCTTTGTGTGTGTTTGTGTGTGTATATATACTCAGTAACCAATTTGCTACTATGTTTTCTTATTTAAAACCTAGCATTGAATAGACACATACTTCTCTAGATAATAATTCTGGGATTAAAGCATGTGCTGTGAATCTTCAAGTATTCTATTTATGGGTATGAGGTAATGTGGGATTCCCCTCCATATGGTGTGAATATCATTGGTTAATAAGGAAGCTGTTTTGGGCCTGTGATAGGGCAGAATAGAGCTAGACGAGGAAGACTGAACTGAATGCTGGGAGGAAGAAGGCTGAGTCAGAGAGACACCATGTAGCTGCCAGAAGGGGAAGACATGAGCAGCCAGCTGGAACCTTGCTGGCGGGGCATGAGGCTAATAGTAAAATAAAAATAATAGAAATGAGTTAACCAAGTATATAAGAGCTAGCTAGCAATATGCTTAAGTTATTGGCCAAACAGTATTGCAAATAATATATTTTCTGTGTGTTTATTAGGGGACCAGGCAGGACAGAAATATCCTCCAACAGATTTCTGTGTGATTACGTTGGGAGTCTGGGCGGCCAGGAAACAAACAAGCAGCCTACAACGACAATGAAGAAATTATTCTTGTATTGTTATTTGTGAAAAGAATGTTAAAAATGTAAGTTGGTTGTTTTCTAAAGCATTTTAGTAACTAAAAACTTCAGCACTTAGAAAAAGAAAATATAAAGATTATTGCAAAATGTTCCAAGTTATTTCTTGGGGTAATTTAATCCCCAAGGTCAGGAAGTAGAGAGTAGCAGCACTGAAATGGAGCCAGGCCTGGTGAGCGTACTTTGGGTGAATTGTCGTCTAATTCCTCAGTTTCACTCAGCAACAACTAAATGAAAACTGGAACCTATCTATAGCTGATAAGACAGGAATGTTCAAACAAAGAATAACTTTCCCTGCTGTAAAACAGTTTTTAAAACAAGGAAGAAGCATGGCAAACTGTTACCTATGCTACTGCCTGATGAGAGAGCCCCTCTACCTGAACTCCTCGATTTTACTATTTAACACTAATAAGTGGAAAAGGCCACAATATAGTCCAACGAGGTGTGGGGGGGGGGTGACTCAATAAAGGAATACTTCACTTAAAAGTCAGATTAAAGCAGGAATAGTAGCACATACCTTTAATGTCATTTAATACAAGGTGGTTTTCTGTGAGCTCAAACCCAGTCTGGTCTACACAACGAGCTCCAAGCTGGTCAGGTTGACACAATGAGATCCCATCATCCAAGTAACACTTTGGAAGATGTGGAAGGATTGTTAAGAGTCAAAGGACCAGGAGCTGTGTCTTCTCTGTGTGACAGGGAAGCTGCTCTCATGAAATCTCAATAATAATGCACTCAATGCATTTATAAAAATCTCAATTAGATAGCTGTCTAAACAAGACCTGAACAATGGCAATACTAGTTCATACGCCAGTGTGGATCGGGGCAAGCTCATGGTACACCACATCTAAATAAAGAGCTACAGGCAATCCATGACTGTTGAGAAAGAGACTCATTCTTCTCCGGGGTTAAAACTCCTAACTGGCTATTCAGTAACAAATAGGCAGCCCTAAAAATACATGCATGAACAACATGGAGCCAGCAGGTTCAGGTGTGTGTGTGTGTGTGTGTGTGTGTGTGTGTGTGTGTGTGTGTTAGACAATAATCAGGAAAGAAAAAAGGCTATGAATTTGAGGAGGATCGAAGGGATAGAGAAGGAGTTGGAAGGAGAAGGAACAGAGAAAAATAATGTAAATGCAGTACTCATATAAGTTCCTAAAATAGTAAATTCTAAAAATTTAATTTACAAAGTAGTTTTATACTTATAATGTAAAATGACAGAAACATGATTATAATATAATATGAAATTATATAAAAGTGTGTGTAGTAATTCTACAAACATATTTATAAACACACAATCTAAAAGTTATAAGAAGTATACCAAAATAACCATCATTATCACTGACCAGTAGAAAATAACCAATTTTAATTTTCTTAATTATGGTTCTATGTTTTCCAAATTAAGCTACAGTGGTTTTAAAATAATATTCTCTTTAAATTATTTCCTTTTTTATTTTTCCTGCAGAGAGCAGAGATCTAGGACCTTGGATGGTAAATTAATATCTCCAGGCCTGAAGACTTCTGTCCAGAGCCCTATGACTGCAGGCCTGTGACAGGTGCCTCAAGTTACTTCACAGAGTACATTGGCCACTGGGTAGATTCTCCCTACGAACCAGTTACCTGGGACAGAGCCAAAAATCCAGTCCTGATACATGGCTATGCTATAACACTCTCCTTCCTGACCTCGAAAATCTGATTTCCAAGGTGAAAGTATCAGGAAGACCTTTTGTAACGGGAAATGCCATGTATGTGCTTGTGTAGGGAAAGCAGTGCCTGGGATCTAATCTGGAAATAGGCAGATGCTGGGCTCCCAGATTTCTGGCACTGATTATTCTCCATGTGCCTTTGGCGGCTTACGACTCAGAGCACCGGTTTCCACGTGTATAAAATTAGAGAATGAAATCATTGACTAAGCACTGCGCTGACAATAACACAGCTACCATCTATGAATGTGTGGATATTAGAAAGCCAATCGAAATACCATTTTGGTTCAACATTAATTAAATTATTTTCATACAATATATTTTGATCGTGTTTCCCCTCCCCCAGCTCGTCCTAGATCCTCCGCAGCTCCCTACCCACACAACTTCATGTTCTGTTTGTTCTTCCCCAGTTTCTCTTTAAGGCAGTATTCTTCACAGCCCAAACTCTCAGTCGCAAGCCCCTGGTGCGCCACTAGCTAAGAGTGTGTTTTCTGAAGAACTTTTTTACCTCCTTAAACTATTGTAAAACAAAGCAGAAAAGTGTGGTCTCTAGGTCCTGTGGTTCTGGATTCAAATAAAGAGTTAAAGAAAACAAAGGGAAATACGGAAAATGAATTAAAACAAAAGTGAATTCCCCAAATTCTATATTTTCGCAGTTGGTTGGATTTTATTCAGTTGTGTTGTTTGGTATCGTAATAATTGAAGGTAACTTCCAGTTGATGGTAGTACTGAAAATGATTTTTTTTAAGAAAAAGTAATTATGATTAGGTTAAGAAGCAGAAAACCAGTTAGTCAAGTCTTAACTATTACTTTCACATAATAATTAACTCAAAGACCTATTAGTATTTTCTGGCAACTAGAAAAGGCTAAAATGTTATGCTATGAGTTATGATTCATACTGTTCTGCTTGAGTAGGGATACATTGCTGTGACCAAAACACCTGCCCAAAACAGCCTAAGGGGCTAAGATCCATCTGGGTCACAGTTTAAGAGCAATTTCAGCTCAGAATGGTAATGAGTTTTCCTCTGCCAGCAGGAGCAGGCAGAGGGGCAGTTTGCCCTGGAACCAGCCAGAAAACAGAGGTCATTGCCAGAACCAGGGGAGGTAACAATTTTTAAAGGTCAGTCTCTAGTGACCTACTTCCACCAGCAGGGCCACACCTCCTAAACTCACAACCTTTATAGTACTGCAGGCTAGGAACCCACACTCAAAACATGAGCCCGCAGCTATATTCCAGATCCAAACCACTAAAGTGGGCTAGGACCAGCATTCTCCTGTGGATGATTACAATGGCCAGAAACCCTTCGTTTCCATTTCAAATGACTCCAAGTCTGTGTACCCATTAAATATGACTTTGTAGTCTAATACAGTGCAGAAGAGTTAACTGAGATATACAGTGTTAGTTAGTTTAAGGCTGCCCAATGCCATGCCCAGATTTCACTGTATTGTGCATGCATTAAAAGAAACTACAAAAATGTAACAATTCAAAAGAAACATTCCATTTCTCACACAAATTAGAAGTGATAATATTTTCCAATTATGCCTGGGCAACTGAATGACCCTAATTTTCAAAGATATGGATCATATATGGCCTCAAAGTTTTACATCACATCTCCTTTTTATCCTATACATGACATAGGTTAAAGAGCTCAAGCTGGCGAGATGGTTCTAGACAATAGAGGTGCTTGCCATTAACCCTGATGACCAGAGCCACACAGATGGAGAAAACCAAGTCTCCCAGCTGTCTTCTCATCTCTACCTGCAGGCTGTGGTACACACATGTAGATGCAAGGACACATGCACAAGTACATGCATACACACATCACACACACACACACAAACACAGAAATTTTTTTAGTAGATTCTTGTACTCGTTCTTTACTTATTCGTTGTTGTGAGGGGACAGGGTTCTTGAAAGTGCTACATGGGGCAGTGAGCTGGAAAGTGACGAGGATATTGCCTGCTTGATCTTTTATTTGAATCTGAAGTCAGGGCATTGCTCCACTATGACCTGGTCAGGAGCTTTTCTCACTGTGACATATGTATACCACAAGCAGGAATTAACACGCACCAGGCTGAGCATTAGTTGTTCTAACTGTTATTCACTGGCAATCCACTAACATGAACTTAACAGCACACCATACGGAACCAACAGTCAAGTTGGGCAACGCTGGTGCTTTACCAGAGCCACTGACACAGAACTTGATTATTTTCAGTGTGAAGGAAAAAAATTCTTTGTGTAATTTATCTAATTATACATAAACCATTTACCCTTCATTTTGCTTATGATACCAGATTACAATTGCTACTGTGCATTTCACACTATATTTTTTGAAATATTGAAAGTATATATATAACAAGAAAGACTATACAAGTATATTCTATGTTTTTGTAAAAATCTTATACCACATACAATGTGTCATAGAAATAACAGTGTCCCGCTGATTTATACCTGATTATGTTCAATTACACAAAAGAATCCCTAGTCCTAATGCAAATATTCTAGTCAACATGGTCTATCATTCTGAACTTTAAGCACAAAGGCATAATCTAAGTGGCATTGCGCAGCACAGTGGCTACTTGCCACATGTGATGACTTAAGTTCATTAAAATGAGGAAAAAAAACACAATTTTATTTTCTGAATTTCTTTGGCCACATTTCAAGTATTCTCCAGTGACATGTGGCTAGTGTATTGGAATATACAGCATTTACATGAATGATTTATGAATACACAGCATTTCCATGCAGAATGATTTATTGGAGGGTGCTAGTTTAGAAGAGTAAGATGCAGAGAATCACTTCTTGCATTTAAAGAAACTCTCAACACCTCACCCAACCCTGACCTCATAACACTCACCAAATGACATCACTACCCCACAGTCCCATAAACCCCACTTTCTTGGATTTACAGCTAGAACTGCACTGGCACTTTATTCCACACAGTGACAGGTTATCCCCTTGTCTGAAGAGACTATTGTCCTGACTTCTCTGTTGTCTACTTTCTTTGTCTGGATCAGAACATGAAAAGCTTGTTACTCCCTGATGTGGGAGTCCCTTCTATATGCTATGAATATGTTTCATTATCGTTGGCTAATAAAGAAGCTGTCTTAGCCTATGGCAGGGCAGAATATAGCCAGGCAGGAAGAGACATAGAAAGAGTAGGCAGAGTAAAAGAGACGCCATGTAGCTGTTGAAAGAAAAAAAAAACACCCAGGAACCTTACCAGTAGGCCACAGCCCAGTGGTGATACACATATTAAAAGAAATGGGTTAATTTAAGATATAAGAGTTATTTAATAAGAAACCTAAGGTAATAGGTCAAATTAGGTAATTAATATAGTTTCTGTGTGATTATTTGAGTCTGGGCTGCTGGAAAACGAGCAAGAAGTCTCCATTTACAACTCCCCTTCAGGAATGATCCCAGATAACCACTGTTCCCTTTGAGATTGTTCCCAAGTGACTGTAACATGCCTTTCACACCAGCAGCATTTTCTACTTTGGAAAAAATAAGTCTCAAGGTAATAAAAAAGATTGATGTGGAATAAAGGAAAGCTGTGAATTTCTCCAGATCCCATATTCATTCATCAATAAAACATTGCTTTGAATAATTTTAAAGTAGAAAATTAAATAAAAATAGTTCACCAGCAGGCAAATGGTCATCAAAATACATTTTGCATCTTTTAAATGTATAGTATGGGGCTAGGTATATGAGATACACCTTTAGTACAAGCTTTGTGAATTCAAGGTCACCATGTTCTACATAGTAAGTTTCAGGCTAGTCGGGATTATATAGTAAGACCTTATCTCAGAAAAATATTATATTACAAAGTCTCAAAGTTCTTATAATCTGATCCTCTTTTAAAATTATCTTACTTAGTATATATTTATTTGTATTTATCTTGTTGCATAACAATTATTATGTTACTAGTTTGCCTGAAATAAAATCTAAATCTGTTTAAGATTTGTTTTGGTAATTTTCTTAAGGCCAACATCTTTGGCATTGTTTAATAACTATTAAAAGACTTTTAAGATAAAATAAAAACTCAATATCAATCATAATCCTACAAAAACTAAAAAGAAAGAAAATAAATCTGAGACCTATTATTAAAGTAGTCCGGGTTCTTTGTGCACAGACTGAGAGCAATGGGCAATGAGACATCACGACACACTTCTTTAGAGACAGATAACGTGCACGCCCTGTGTTAACAGACAAGGAGGGTGTCTAGTCTACTGATGTTACTGTTTCTTAACTAGAGTAGGAGCTACACACGTTAGTACACTCTGAACAACATAGCGATCTCTACACTTACAATTTGTGCTAATTTATGTGTGCATGTTAGACTTATTTTTTCAATATAAAGTAGTTAAATGCCTCTGTCACTCAACAAACAGAATAATAGAGAATCATTTCAGAATTTGTGATTTTTATGAAAAAAGCAAGAAAACAGGAATTTGACATTAGGGTATGTCATTGGGTCAGACACATGTTGTTGTAATTTTTTTTTTAATGAGGCTCCTTTGTAAACATTCTGATATGGCATTAAGCCAAGATTGTTGCTGCAGACCAAGCAAGATGTTTTATGTTTGGCTATCTGAAACTAACTCACTCAGTTGTCAGTCAGCAGTTATATGAAACAAGTCATCAGAGATGCATGGATCTGTCAGCATCTGCAGTATTCTGCCTGCACTGAGGTAAAAATGACTCCTAGCCCTTGTCTAGATCATCCACACTAACATAAATTCTCAAGGAGGTGATTGACTGTCTAAATTAACCACAGGGACTGGGTAGTAGTTAAAGCCAGTGGTCCGAACCTTCCCTGCTCAGTGGAATTACCTGCAGAGATTGAAAGCTCCGACACTTGAGATTCAGATGTAATTAGTGTCAGACATGACCTGGTACTTGAGATGTCTTTCCTAACTCTCCAGATGATTCTAATGAACAGTCGAGGATGAAAAACACTGTTTAGACTAGAACCTAGGATGACAGTCTTTCACAAAGCTATTTTAGAGGAGGGGGAGAAAGTAAAGAAGCAAAATATGGGAGTAAGTAGAAACTCCGAGATTCAGGAAGAATCAGCATGCTAGGTTATAGGTTTAAGGTCATCTTGTGGGATCAGATTAGGCCTGCAAAGTCTTGGGAATTTTCCATCCAAATGTTAGACTTAGAAAACTGAGTCATTTATCCTGATAGTAGTTACCTATTTCAATGATAAGCTCACTTGTTCTTTAATTTCTGGTGGGTTTTTTGGCTCACTTCCACAATGTTTTAAAGGTAGAAGAGTTAATTATTTTTGATATCCTAAAAGATGAAGACAGCAAGAATATTATCTTGCTAGTAAAGAACTCAGAAACATGATAAAGTAGTTAGGAAAATAGTGAACTAGAGTTTTTATCTTCAATACATAAAAATAATTGAATACTCTCCCAAAGACACACTGTTTACATTGAAGCTTAGGCTTCACAACAAGCCCATGAACTTCTGTTTTCATTAATTCCCCAAAAACACTTGTTATGTTACCTGTTAGAGAATGAAGGAACTGGGGCTTGGAGCCACGCAGTCTGGTTCCGCATTAACAACCAACAGGAAAGTTGGGAAAGGACAAATGGATAAGTTAAGATCATAGCAGCATTGTTTGTCATAGCCAGAACCTGGAAACAACCTGAATGCCCCTCAACCAAAGAATGAATAAGGAAAATGTGGTACATTTACACAATGGAGTACTATAGAGCAGAAAAAAATAACCACATCTTGAATTTTACAGGCAAATGGATGGAGCTAGAAAACCTCATTTTGAGTGAGGTAACCAAGACCCAGAAAGACAATTGTCACATGTACTCACTCATAAGTGGTTTTTAAACATAAAGCAAAGAAAATCAGCCCACAAATCACAATTCCAGAGAACCTAGACAACAATGAGGACCCTAAAAGAGACATACATGGATCTGATCTACATCGGTAGTAGAAAAAGACAAGATCTCCTGAGTAAATTGGGAGCATGGGGACCTTGGCAGAAGGTTGAATGGGAGGGGAGAGGCAGGGAGGGGAGCAGAGAAGAATGTAGAGTTCAATAAAAATTAAAAAAAAAAAACAGGAAAAAAATTAAAGGTAGAGAAACCTTAAATTGTCACCTCCTTTTGTCCTTGCAGTTTAGGAAGGTCCTAATATGTTCTTCTAGTTCTTCCAACTGTAATCCCCCTCCCCCCCCACACACACAGAGAATCAGGCTTTCAAACATTTTTTTTAAGGAGGTCTATCTAATGGGGATGCTTGGAGTGTTGTAGGAAGAGAACACAGGGACAGATGTCTTAGGAGAGAGCCATATGGTCTTATAGCAAATGATTTAAGGGCAGACTAAGAAAGTTCATCACCTCTGTAACAGGTGCCAGAAAATGGGAACATTTATTATCTCTAGCAGGAATTTTGTAATGAGACGTTTAATTTTCTCAGGTAAGATAATGTTTCATAATGTCTTTAGGGGATCCCAACACATACACACCAACATAGATGGCCTTACCCCAACACATACAAACATGTAACACACATACCCCAGTGCAGAGACACACAGATATTCCCCATTGTGATGAACAACATCAGAATTCTATAGCTCCCAAGGTCTATGAGGCTCTTTCTCTGTCAACTACCCAAATCTGATCAACTACCAAATCTATGTGATACTTTCATTTATTTGCTTGCTTTCCAAACCAGTGGTCTTTCTCTTTGGCACAGACACTTTCCTTCTAAGGAATAAGAACCCCACCTTCCCTCAGGTCCTTACTTACACCCAACATAGTGCTTTACTTCCTCAGAAAAAAAATCCTGTCCTCCTCGTTTGGACCTCAAATTACCAATAGGATTCTCCAAGCCCCAGGCCTTGTTGGAGGAAGTATGTCCCTATGTGGTTGGGCTTTGAGGTCTCCTTTGTTCAAGCTACACTCAGGGTCGCATACAGCTGCTTCTGCTGCCTGCAGATGAAGATGTAAATCTCTTCTTTCCTTCTCCAGCACCATGTCTGCCCATATGTTCATCACGCTACCTGCCATGACAGTAATAGACTAAACCTCTGAACTGTAAGCCAGCCCCAATTAAATGTTTTTCTTTATGAGAGTTGTCACCGTCAATAGAAATCCTAACACACGCTATGAGACCAGAATCATTATGGTCAGAAATAGGCTGACCCTAAAGAGTAGGGATAGTTTCAGTGAGAGACACACACAACAGAACAAGGCGGGAATAACCAATATTTTATACTTGTAGGTGATAATGCTTAAAAAATAACAAAGTAATTAAGAGTGATAATGCTTAAAAAATAACAAAGTAATTAAGAAGAAGTCTCTACAATCATCACACCAAACTTAAATTTATGTGGAAACACATGTAAAAAACAGTTCAAGTAATTCTAGAATTTTGAGCAGTCTTGGATAAAATAATGATCCTAAAGACCCTAATAGCAGAGTTGTGGTTACAAGCAAGCGTGCTGACAGAACTCTTCTCATTGTAGAGCACTGACCACTTCATTACATTTTGTGTTCTCAACTTAAAAATTGTATTTCAGAAAGATTTTTTTAAATCTACAAACAGGGAGTTTACAGATAAATTTCCTTTAAAAGAAGCCTCAAAGTCAAGCTTGATGTTCTCCATTGTCTCTATAATTTCTGCCCTTTCTGGAATACCTTCACTACACATATAAGCCTTCTTTAAGTGTGAATCCTATAGGACCCACATCATTGATCAGACAAATATCAATACTTCTTTTTCTGTACACAATATAACAACTTGTCGAAAGTGAAGATGTTATATTCTTAGAATTTTGCGTGAGAATTTTGAATTGAGACTATTCAGTTTGAAGGCTGTCACTGACCACAATGTGAAATCACTTAACTTCCTCATTTTCTGTATTTGTAAAATCAATAATAATAAATCAATAATAATAATTATTATTTATTGTTAACTAATCATTAACAAGTCCCTCAAAATCTGGCCTGCTATAATCTTACAATGGCATCTGAATGAATGTTAACTGCTATGATCATACTATAATGCCAATAGTTCTTTTCCATTCACATGATAGTTCAGTGACTGATTGATCTTGAATATCTGCGTTAATGCCATCTATCTATATATGTTCCTTAAGTATTAGTAGCTACGGAAGAACACAAAAATTCTTTTATTCTACTTTGGTTTTGAGACAGTTTCACTATGTAACTATCCCAAGTGGGCTTAGAACTCATTAAGCAAAGCAGACAACTCCCTCCCCATACCTAATCCTCTAGTCATAGATTTGAGAATACTAGGATTATGGATATGCCCCCTCCAATAACCAGCTTAATCAGAAATTTTGAATGATGTCTAACACAGAATTCGGTCCTACTCCAGGTAACTTAGAAACAAACGAACCTTGGGAAAACTAGAGAAACACCGCAGTCTCCTGAGCACCTCCACCAGTCCTTTGCCATGCTATGCCTGCTACTTTCTTTTAAAATAACACATTCTCAGACATCAAAGTGTGCATTCATCTCACCGTGAAATTCATCAGAAATAAGCAGGTTCTGAAAGACATGAATCTGAATGGCCTTTCAGACCTGTGCAAGACTATGAACAGAGGAAGAGATAAATAGTAGATATGTATCCAGAGCTGAACTTGGTCAATACAGAGAACTATTATCCTTCTCCTAATATCAAATATTTTCATATTCTAAATACCAGAGATATTAGAGTTAAGTTCATTTAACAATATTTCAGAACTCAACAATCACTAATTCCTTAGATATTTGCCTGGGAGTTGAAAACATATTCACACAAAACCCTGCACACAAATGTCCACAGCACCTTTATCCATCATTGAGAAAACTTAGAAGCAGCCAGATGGCCTTCAACAGGTGAACGAATAGCCCAGTGGCTGTATGTCCTTCATGACAAAATGTCATTCAAACACAAAAAGACATTAGCTAGTGATCTATGACAAGGGTTTAAATGCAAACTGCTTAATGATAAGCCTACATCCTGATAGGATTTATACTATATCGAATTATTAAAAAGGCAAAAGTATCAGGAAGAGTAGGAAATGCGGCAGACACTTATAGGGAGGATGGCTATAGGGGAGTGAGGGAAATGGGAGACTGCCTGGGAAAGAGGAAACAAAAAACATACTATACATGTATAAAATTGTGAAGAAACAAAATTATTAATAAAAATATGAAGATTTTCAATGTAAATCAACTTTTAAAAATAAACATTTCCACAGAAATGCCATTTTCCCTCTATAGTTGCTGATAAATGTAACAATTTGCTAATACTTACATAGCTCTTTCTTAAACACACTTGCTCATACACTGAGCAATCGTTTATAGTTTATCTAGTTCATTCCATCCAATTGCCTATACATTCTAATAGCACCATCTGCTAATTTCTCTTCATTAAAATGTTAAAAAAAACAGTTCATTAGTTCCTTAGAAAAAGACTTTGGCATATACTACCTACAAGTTCTACATTCATTTCACACAGAAAAAAAAAGTTTTGAAAAAATTCTATTACAATGTTCATATTTATATACCACAAAACAGTCTTCAATAGAATTTTTTTATAAACTGTGTTGCAATCTTACCAGTGTTCTTTGGTTCAGTATAAATGATATGGTAAATTTGCATTCAAATTCTTGGAACTTTTCAAATCTGTTTCCCATTTAGCTGGCCAGCCAAAAACAATATTTTCATTTGTAAGCAGCTGTTTCATAATCAGTTCTTTTGTACTATGTGGAATTCCATAAAAGATAAAAATTTTATTGGAAATATAGGAATTGCATTAACCCGCTGAAAATCATTGATTAGTTTGTGTATTCTGCCATACAGTTTAGCTTACAAGGAGAGATTTTAAGGAAAATTTAATCTTGTGTCCAAATAAAACAGTACTTTAAACATGAGGTCATCTAAACATCTGTCTTCAATAGATCACTGAGGATTTAAATCAAAAGTCTGCTAAACATGTACAATCATTTTGAAAATAAATAACAGGACAAATTTTGTCTTGATTATGATTATCATGCATTTTAAAAAGGAAACATTTATTGTAATAAGAAAAGTCTGAACTAATTTAAACTTTATTGACATCAAGCTAAAATAGTTTCAGACAAGAGTAAGAGGTATTTCATTTACTTGATGCTTGATAATATGTCTTAACTTTTCAACAGTACCTGGTGAAATTTTACTCATAAAGATTAATTTAACTACATATTTCCAATCGTAAAATATCTAAGGAAAAAAATTTCAAAACATAGAAATTTTTACATAATAACTTTCTAAGAAACAGTGGACTTTCAAAAATAATTGGAGAAGCCCTATCTATTGATTCCTTGCTTTATGCTTCAAATGAAAAGAATATGGCTAATCACAAAAGACAATTAAGGCACTAAATTTACTCCAAGGATTTATAATCAGCAAAGGCAGATGGTTCTAAATAAAATTAACTATATCTTACTGTAAAATTTAATGTATATACTACAGTAATAATATACTATCATACATATGTAAATATATACATATTAAGTATGAGTTTCCGATTCTGCAATGGGATTATTTATAAATCAGCTAAATATTTGAGGTAAATTAGTTTTAAAAGTAAACCACACAGGAGCTGGAAAGTTGTCTAAGAGGTTAAGAGCACTGGCTACTTTTCCAGAGGACCAGGTTCAATTTCCAGAACTCACATGCAGCTCACTGTCATATAACTGTATGGAACTCCAGTAAAGGAGATCTAGCATCCTCTTCTGCCTTCTGCAGGCACCAGGCATGAAATCGGTGAAATGCTCATATATATGTAAAATAATAAAATACTTTTAATTTTAAAACAAACCAAACAGCTAATTGTTGAAAAGGTTTCTACCAATGGGTATCCCCGTCATGGTCTTGACCTCTTTGTTCCTCCCACTCTTTGACTGGACTTTGAGAGCTCAGCCCACTGCTTTGCTGTGGATCTCTGCCTCTGCTTCCATCATCAATTGCTGGATGAAGGTTTTATGGTGACATTTAAGATAGTCACCAATCTGACTATAGGGCAAGGCCAGTTCAGGCTTTTTTTTTTTAATTGCTTAGGGACTGAGCTGGGGTCATCCTTGTGGATCCCTGGGTTTCCAGGTTCTGGCTGAGCTAATGAGAGATCACCAACTCTGGCCAGACAGGGAAGGATGCAGCATAGGAACAAACTAGGCCCTTTGAATGTGGGTGACAGTTGTAAGACTGGGGCAGACTCTGAGGCCACTAGCAGTGGGACCAAGATTTATCCCTACTGCTTGTATTGGCTTTTTGCAATCCATTCCCTTTGAATGGAAACTTGTTCAGCCTAGATTCAATAAGGAAGGCCTTGGTCTTCCCTCAAAGCAATGTACCTTACCCTGAGGAGTGGGTGGGGGTGGGGTGGAAGGATCATGGAGGGAATGGGAAGAAAAGAGGTAGTGGAAATGGGATTGGTGTGTAAAATAAAAAAAATATTTTTTGCTTTTGTTTTATTAAATAAAAAAGAAGAAAATGTAGGAATATAAACAGTTAAAAAGCTAAAGAAATTGAAATTTAAACATCATCTAAATGAAATATGGTGAATAATTAGCAGACTATCCCTCTTCAAAGGACATCAACACCTAGATTCGCCTTGCTTTTAGTGGGCTAAGACAAAAATAACCTTAAACAGTGACAGCAACGGCCTTCTGAACCACATCATCGTCTCTTTTTCTCTCCTACTTATATCATGGCATTGCTAGCTTTGGCCATTGACAACTTAAAATCACATATTCTGCCTTGGTTTACACAAGTAGTAAGCTTGCTAGTGCACTTAGAGCACCATGTATAGAACTCCTTGATGCAAGGACTGTCAGTTACCTTGGACAAGCATAACCAGAACTTAATTCGACACATTAGCACAAATTCCTGATTTCATCAAAGGAACATCTGCATAAGCACCAAACATTTTCACTCTGCTTCTGCTGAGCTGCCTTCTATGAAACTACTTTAGTTTCCCCATCTTCCAAACAACGCTTATCTTTGACCTTCACCCTCCCTGTGCTGTTCAGATCTGAGTGAGAGCGAAGGCAAAGAAGTACCAATAAAACCAGCCAGAGTAAACAGCTGTAATGATTATGATGATTGACAGCAATATGCTCAGTTCAAAACTGGACATCCAGAAAAGCAAATGTGAAGTGGTTAGAGTAAATGTTTATTTTAAAACTCTTGAATAATTTTAAATTGAAGTCACTAACGTGGCTACTAAAACACTGTGATAAGTGAAAATACAGCGGAATGCTCTTGAAGATTCACTTAAGAAACTAGAAACTGCCGAGATGTAGAGGTTCATACCTACAGCCTCAGCACTGAGGACCATCATGACTCTGAGACTAAGTCTAGACTTCATATCCCAAGCCAGTGTGGATACAAAATGAGACCCTGTCTCAAGAGAACACGGAAGAAAAACAAGAACTGGCTGCTTAGTAGCACATTCAATTGCTCCAAAGGCACCTCAAATATGCACGTCTTGCATTTTCTAACTCTTAACCACTATTTTTATCAAAATATAAACATTAGTAAATTTTTCATTTGCATTTTTTTCTGAGCATATTAATATGACATAGGTAGGCCTCACTCTCAAATGCAGTATTGCTCACCTTCGGCTAAACACTGGAATCAGATGGAGCAGTTTAAAAACAAAAAACAACAACAACAACAACAACAACAACAAAAAACGGTGAGAACTTAAATCAATCCTTGGAGAAAAATTGAGCTAGTCTGGGGTGTGCTCTTGGCATTAGAATCTTTTAAAGTTCCCTAACTGATTCTCAAGTGCTCAGGCTAAGAACATTTTTGGAGAGAGTCTTGTCAGAAAGACTAAGCATTTATTGCTTTTCCTCTTGGCCAAATGTTGGGGTATATATAATACGTGCATTATCTGATTTAACTTAACAGCAACCTATGAAGAAATAGTCTGCTATTAATATTTTCTGAATAAGGACATGAAGATTAGAAAAACTCAAAAATTTGCCCAAGGTTTCACAGGTGTTAATTGGACAGGGTAGAACCCATGGAACTCTGCCCCATTCCAGTGTGGTGACATTATCACCAGTAACCCTCGAAGTACAAACAGCCAGGAAGTAGAACTTTAAGATGACAAGTGTTTGCGAATATAAAAGACAAGAGTTATTTCCAGGTGGGTTGGAGAAATGGATCAGAAGTTAAGAGCACTGGCTACTCTATCAGAGGACCTGGGTTCAATTCCCAGCACCCACATGGCAGCTCACAACTGTCTGTAACTTCAGTTCCACAACATTTTCACATAGACATAAAAGTAAGCAAAGCACCAATGTACATAAAAAAGAAATAAGTTTTAAAAATTACTGCCAAGGATCTAAGACTACTATAGTAAACCCGATATTAGAAATGTCAGGGGTCATGGGTCTTTTCAGTTTGAATGTCAGAATGAATTGTAAAGTTTCTCAAAACAGCAGTATCTAAGGCAAAGAACAAATCCCAAGCAGTGTCTAAGACTACTGCATACCTCCCAGTTGTCATGGACACGAAGGAACAATGAAATCATTATTTGACTATTATTATTGTAGTTGCTAGTCAGCATATGATTGCATCTGTAAACTGCATTTTCTGTGTTCCCTGTGAATCAGGGGCTCCGTCCCTCCTGGTAGTGACAGAACAGCCACAAACAAAACAGTCCATCTCAGGGGAAAGCCATCTTTATCTGTCAGTGTTATTCCTATGAGAAACAGAGCTGCAGGCAGCTGAAAAAACAGTGTGACTGTTTTAAGTTTACAGGTGGCTTATAATGGAAAGTTTTACACACGCAGATTCCTTTGCAAGTTAAAAAAGTTTGGACAGAATGGTGTGTGTGTGTGTGTGTGTGTGTGTGTGTGTGTGTGTGTAGGGAGAAGTTGGCAGTATTTTCATGCAGTGCTTCTAACCAGCTTCCAAAAGCAAAATATCAAATTTTAGAGAAGCTTGGTGAACTGAGCACACGCCTTGTGGCCAACAGGCTCAGCTAACTGTTACCACCCTTTCCACATAGCACACCCCACATGGTCAAAATGAGAACAGCCACTAGACCTGTTAGCACAAGGCTTGGCCTATACCAAACACTTAAGAATGTTTCCTGAATGAATTCAGAGATATTCAGGGGTATTAATTTTAAAAAGACTTGAAAATCAGCTTAGAGACACAGTAACAATGTAATGTTGGCATGCAAATAACAGGAACTCTGCTTCAAGCCCAGACAGAAAATACTTTAATGCATCTACCTATGTGTTGAGTGTGTGTACATGAGGAAGGCAGGGAGAAGTGTGTGCACATGTGTGCTGTTCGTATGGGAGAAGGCTGGATGAATGCAAGAGAAGGGTTTGATAACTTCATGAGCATTCACTTTGGGGGTGGCATCGAAGACACCTGTTGTACTTTTTCCAGCATTTGAGGTGATGAAGAAGACAGGCCCAGTTTATTCTATACTTGGCTCAAAATATCTTTTCCCTGATTTTTCTACCATAACTTAAATTTTACCTAAGAGAAAGTCATAGCTTTTTTTTTAAAAAAAGAGACTATAAAAAGATTGATTTGATATAAATATTTGACATATTATCCATCTAAAACAATGTACAATTAATGAAATGTATCAATTTAGCTACCATTTATAAAACAATATTGAGGATTTTAAAGGTTAGATTAGGAGAGGTAGGAAAAATGGCTCCGCAGGAAAGCGGCTTTGCTGCTCTTGCAGAGGACCTGGGTTTGGTCCCCACCAACCAAAGGTGACTCACAATTATCTGTAACTACAATTCTAGGGGATCCAACCCCTCTTCCAACCTCCACAGGCACTAGGTAATCATGTGGTGCACATACATACATGTGGGCAAAACATTCATACACATAAAATACAACAAATCTGTGGAAACAAATGTGAGTCAGACTAGTAGGGGCCTGTGAAATGACTGAAGCTTGGGGAGCAGAGTTGAATTCTCAGAACCCAAGTAAACGTAAGAGAAATATAACTCCGCCGTGTGCTCTGATATACACACGTATGCCATGGTATGTACGCCATGGCACTCGTGTTCATTCTAACACACACTCACACACACCTAATAACAATAAAAACATTTTCCACTGTTACAAAAGGCATTGATGGGCGTCAGGCAGGCTGTGAGAAGTGTGGGACCAACCCTGAGAACACTGAATCTCTGGGTTGAAAGACTAAACCAAAGACAAACATTGCTAAGAAAATGAAAGCTACCAAATTACAACTTGATTAATATTGCTAGGGCTAGAGGAAACAGAGACTCTATAAATAAGGAGCTGCCATCTGAGTAATCTTTTTTACTCAGGGGATACAGGAATAATTCACTTTAAGAAAGGGATGGAATGGGACTAGAGAGATGACTCAGTGGTTAAGAACACTGCCTGCTCTTCCAGAAGATCCAGGTTCAATTCCCAGCAACCACACAGCAGTTCACAGCTGTCTCTAACTCAGATCCAGAGGACCCAACATCAATGCACATAAAATAAAAAATAATTAAATATATTTTGAAAAAGGAGGGAGAGGGAGTTGGTATGTAAAAAGAGAAAAATTGTTTTAATAAATAATTTACAAAAAGGAAAGAGGGCAAGGTACTTATTCATCACCTTCATTGATAATTATTGAGAAAATGTATTCAGAATGATATTAAATAATTTTAACACACAAAAAGGTATTATAAATAATAAAAATAATAGAATATCTATAAACACAAATTCCCTTCCTTGTTAAAACAAAATGGTCTTGGGAGAAGGACCCTAAATATTTAATAGAGTAACTAAGGCAAAATGAACTAGTATTTTATCCCCATAGGTACATGTATCCATCATGTGTTGATTTAAAGTAAAATTTAAAAGAACTTCTCTTTTTGACCCACTGTGGGACTTAGAAGTCTCCAGAAGCAACTCAGATTCCATTGAGGAAATAAAAAGAACACTTTGGTGGGAAAAAAGATTAATGTCAATGGTATCCAACTTTGAGAAGAAAACAAAAGTTTGAGTTCAGGGACATCAGGTTAAATTTCTAGACACTAAACAGAAAAATACATTTTATATAGTAAATTCAGAACCACAGTTTGTGTATAGGCACACATGCATATAAAGCTCTCCTTGTAAAAATTTAAAAGTGATGACACCTAGATACTTGTAGGTTAGCAAACACTCCTAAGAGCTGGACACATGTGGATTCTAGAGTTCTGCCAGCAACCATGACACCTGTGGAGTCTAGGGTCCTGCCAGCAACCATATACGAAGACTGCATTGTCTCTCTGCTTTATGGAGGAGGTACCAAAGTGACAAGTGCACAGCTATTGCAGTTACTGTGGTAGGGCCTCAGAATCCATATCACTGTCTTTCCACCATTCTCCTTGAGAAGCCAAGTTCACTACAGCATGGATTTTTCTGGATAAGATACCTTCTTTCTTCTATGTGGATATCAGTTGTACTAGTTTCATTGGTTAGCCCCTACAAGATTCTCAATTATGTAATTTTAAGAAAATGATATAATTATACTATTCTAATGATAGTATCAAGGATAAGATACTAAAGATTAAGTAGATGTTTTGTGTAGAGAAGACACTTCACGGGAGCAAGAGAATGGAGGCCGAGTACAGTCCCATCAATAGACAAAGATGTAATGAAATGCATAGTACATATTCACAATGGAATTTTATTCAGCTGTAAAGAAAAATTATGAAACCTGCTAGAAAATAGATAAGCGGTTCTAGAAAATATTAAATTAAGAGGAAAGAACCCACACCCAGAAAAGAAAACACTGCAGGATCTCTCTTATATGGGGATCCTATCTCCAAGTGTGTGTGTGTGTGTGTGTGTGTGTGTGTGTGTGTGTGTTGGGGAGAGGGGTGGAAGAGTCAAGTAACCAGAGAGAGACCACAAGAGGGAAGAGGACACGCTGCAATGGTGGTAGCATAGAAGATCACCTGACACAAAAGTGTAAAAGAAGCTACTTGGGATTGAAGGGCACAAAGGAGGGTAAATGCAGGGCCAATGAAGAAGAGAGGAGGACCATAAAACAGATCCCTGGTGAAGAAAAATTATAATGAAACATAATAATTTACATGATAATTAAAAGTAAATATTAAAACGAAGGTGAAAAGCATAGGCAAGGACTTTCTGAAAAGAGTGCCAGCTGGTAGTCATGCTTTTAGCCCACACAACTGCAGAGACAAAGGAGTCACTTGATGTCTAGGCATAATTAAAAGAATTGTCAGAAGTGTCCATTTATGAGCCCCTCTAACAGCCAACTCCCATTCACAAAGCTCCATTGGCTCTGCCTGGTGCCCTCTTGCTCCTGGTTGCTGGCTCCTTCCCGCTCACTGCCAAGAAGCCACTGGACAATGCCATTTATGAGCAAGTTTATCTCATTGGTGCCATATCAAGCTAGCTTTAGAAGGGCAAAGGAATCTACATTTAGGATTAGGAATACTAAGTGCTACAGGGCTAAAAGCTCCAATTAGTGGTATTTCACTTCTAGTACAGGTCTGCCAAAGTGGACGAATTGACACAGCACATTCTAGAGAAAAAAGCATCCTGATATCAACCTACTCCCCTAAAGCAACACATTCCTGTAAGAATGCCTACATATTTAAGGCACCATAACTAACACACACACACACACACACACACACACACACACACACACACACACACACCTCTGTTCCTTTTATAAATAGTATAACTCTTTTCAAGGAATTATCTCTTGGTTTCACTAGTTATTTCTATTCCTCTTTGTCAGCATTTTTTCGATTTCTGCCCTGGTCTTTACTATTTCTTTACATCTATTGATTCAGGTTTTTGCTTTGTTGATCCAGGGCTTACTATAGAGCCCTAGCTGATGTGGAACTTGCTATGTAGAGCAGACTGACCTCAAACGCACAGAGATCTTCCTGTGCTGGGATTAAAGGTATGCACCACTACACCTGGGCATGTGTGATTTCTAAAGGCTCAACCCGCCCATAAAATGGTTCTATAGAGCCAGGTGCAAGTCTTTAGCTATCAGGAGGGAAGAGAATTGCTTGAACTCAGTGTAGCCAAGATACAAGAACCATTTCTTTAAAAAAGGACTTTACAAAACTGTACAACCAATTCCTTAATTATGTAAGTAATAAAATGCAGAAAAACTGGGTTTATAGAAGAAAATATTTTGTTGTATATTTGCACACAGAAGACTAAGTACTCTATTAATGGTATATCAGATATTCTGCTGAAGAAGTTGCTGTCAACCTGTGAGTTGTGATCCTTAGAGGTTGCATATCAGATGTCCTGCATATTAGATATTTACATTACTATTTATAAACAGTAGCAAAATTACAGTTATAAAGTAGCAAAAAAATAATTTTATGGTTGGGGTCACTGAGGAATTGTATAAAACATCACAGCATTAGGAAGGTTGGAAGTGCTGTGTTAGAGAGAGTAAATCATGATGGCTAACACGGAGCCACTCTCATTTAGACATACCCTAGGTCCAAAACCAAAAGTTTTCAGAGTTGGACAGTGTCCCTCCATTAGTAAAATAGGATGCTGTGAAGGAGCTCTGAGTAGTTGGCCACCAGATGTCACTTCCTCTACTGCTGCCATACGCATTCTGGACAGAGAAGGATGCATAAGCAAAGTACGTCTCAGTGGGACTTTACTGCTCCATGGAAAGCACTGTATTAATTGAGTGGCTGCTATAGTCCAACCCCTTGCTGTCTTGGACACACAAAATGTAGAAAATATGATCTCTACCTAACAAGCAATCTCTCTGTAAGGATGTTTACAGTGTAGGCTCAGGAATAAACCACAGGACAAACAGAAAAAAACACTAATGCAGTGGTAAAGTGCAAGCTTGAAGAGTGGACACAACATTGTACACTACGTAAGCATGGCCACGGACACATTTTAAGTATGTATGTATGATATTAGATTATTGCTATTGACAGTACAAATGGACCTTCACCTACAGAAGAGATAAACCCAACAAGAATCCCATAGATATTAAAAACATTTTTTAACTGTGATGCCAAGATGTTTACTCTTTTCTTCATTGTCTTGTCTTTCTCTCTGTTGAGGTTCTAATCCCAAGCAACATCTGCAGATGCTTATGGGCATATGTGGGGAAAGCATGCTACTCCCTAAGGAATGCTGTCAACAGACTTACAACTTTGGTGTTGATTTCTTATCATAGCTAAAATTTGCTTCAAAAAAAGAGAAATACAATAAAAAAATCACTAACCAGTCTATTCTACTTCTTATACTGAGCACTTCCCACAATTATCCTCATCGCAACTGTCCTAAAATTCCTTCGCTGCGTCCATGTCTCACTAAGAAGAGATGAAAAAGTTTTATTTCATAGTCATTAAACTAAAAGCATTTTTTGAATCCATAAGAACGTTGCACTGCCATCATGTGGTTAAAAGTGTGTTTACAAACTAAACTTTAGTATTTCTTACTAACAAACCAAATCTACAACCCAGTATGGATCAATCTAGATTTTTGTATTGGAAATTTGTATTTAACTCATACTTCTCTCCAATTTGTGTTAAATGACACTGCGTTAAAACAGAAACAACATTCTCAATATCTGAATCAGATACAAAAATATCTGCTCTTGATGACAGAAGTTTATAATTTACTATTACCATAATATACACTCTAGCCATAATAATTTTGGAGAACCAACCAGATTACAGAATCCTGCAGTTCTATACGTAATGTATAACATCTTTAAAACAACAAATATGATATTTATCCAAATTTCTCAACAATCTTTGCTTGATCCACGACTCTAAGCCCCAAAGAAAGATGACCATAAAAATAAACAGTATAGCAAAAAGAAATAATTTCCCCCTCTCTCTCTATTACTACATCTAACCTATTTTTCCATATATAACTGAAAATCATAGTTAAAAGAACATTTTTAATTCTAAACTGTGGTCTTCTGTACTTTTCAATTATAGAATCTTCTAGGTTTCCTCAAGGAATCTGAATGAATCTGTTCCAAATGTAACGGAGTCTATATAAGAAGTTAAACAGCTCTAGAGCTAAGTCTACCTAGTTTCTTAAGCAATTCATCTAAGTTATAGGAAGACAGCGCCATCTATAGGCTTGCATAAGTAGAGAAGGCTCAGTTTAGGTTTCTGTTGGGGATGCCACTGGGATACACTATCCTTAACAGGAAGCTCTGAAATAACCCTGTCCACCTTCAAGTCTCTGGAGATAATATTAACTTATTACAAAGTGTTTTAATATTTCTCTATAACAATTTTCCAAAATAGCAATAACAGCATCAACAAAAAGAAGCAACACTCATCGCTTTTCTGTAATTGTTTCCACTCTTTGCGGTCTATAAATATTGGTAACTAATGAAGAAATATTAGCATGCTGGTAGGTATTTTCCTCCCCCTAATGTATTCACCTTATAGAACTCTTTGTGGGCATAATTTCCCTGTAGATGTCATCTAACTCTGTTAAAGCACAGAAAAAGAAGACACATGTTCACATTACGGAACTGTAGTTTGTATATGTACCAGGCTAAATTCATTCGTGCGTCTAACCCAAACTGGCTACTCCTTCAGAAGACAATGCTGAAGATATATCCACTTCAAAGATTAAAATGCCTTCCTTTTCTATAGCTAAGCTCCACCATGCTCCGTGGCAATGTTCTGGCTCCAGTGAGTCACTCATGGCTATTACTGGGTTAGATATGGGTTCCACACACAGATGGTAACTAAGGCTGGGATATTCTTAACCAAGCATATGTGAAGGACAACAGAAAAGACATGCCTGCTAAAGTTGAAATCCGTGCTGTGCAAGAAGAATCTCACACTTGAACTAGGTCTGATAGCTAAAGATCCCGTGAAGGCGAGGAATGGTCAGCTACATCACCCCCAGGCTCTGATTGGTCACCAATACTCAACTTCCCAAAGCAGATCTGGATTCTTAACCCAGTAAGCAAAAGGCAATGGTAAACATGGGCTGCCTACATTATTTCCCAATCTGCCCCAGAAAATGTAGAGTCGTTGCTGAGAATGCAAGTTTTGAAAATGAAAATAAAAACAGCGAGAGAGAGGGGAGGGAATGTAGAATTTAGGTTTTATTCTTTGTCACTAATCTTCAATAAGCAACTTAATTTCTCTGAGATTTACTTTCCTCATCTTTAAGAAATCACAAATTAATATAGGTGATTTAAGCACAGTAAAAAAATACTTTGAACACAGTAAACCATAAATATTAGCATTCAAGAAGATTTGCCTTATCAGTTCTTATTGATCTTATCATGCTAATTGATTATGATAACTGCAAAATATGTACCCAACCTAAGCAAACATGCAAGAAAATCTATTTATGACTGCTTTGGTTGACAAAAAGAGTGAGTGTGGCTGAAATCAAAACAGTAATGAGTGCAACTATACAACCAAGAAAAAACAGCATCTGAAGGTCTGGGGATTTCAAAATATGTTCCAGACTGTCTTTGCGAATCACTAGAGCCCAGCTGAGTACCAATCACGTGTTACCTCTACTGTGTTCATTAGCATCGTGACTCTGAAAAATTACAGCCTGGATGAGAGTAGCTGATTAGCCCCTAAACCAGCTGAGGAGCCCTGAGCAGATGGTAGCCTCAGGGAAGGAAGAGACAATTTTCTTAAGGATGTAACCTTAAAGAAAATATATTGTGACCAGTTCCCATGAGTATATTGTCAACACAAATTGGATTCAGTGGGTTATTCTTTTAAAGATTTATTTATTATGTATATAGTGTTCTGCCTGTATGTATCCCTGCAGGCCAGAAGAGGGCACCAGATTTCATTCCAGATAGTCATGAGCCACCAATGGTTGCTGGGAAATTGAACTCAGGACCTCTGGAAGAGCAACCAGTGTTCTTCACCTCTGAGTCATCTCTCCAGCCTTTGCTGGGTTATTTTAAAAAAGAAGATGGGAGATGGGAGTGGGCAGGAAGTGGAGGGTGGTCTGGGAAGAGTCCTGGAGAGAAAGAAAGGCAGGGTATTCAAAATACATTGTATGCATGTATAAAAACTCCACCAAAGAACTCCTACAGCTGATAAACACCTTTAGTAATGTGGCCAGTTACAAGATCAACTCCAAAAAATCAGTCGCCCTCCTATACACAAAGGATATGGAAGCAGAGAAGGAAATCAGAGAAGCATCACCTTTCACGATAGCCACAAACAGCATAAAATATCTTGAGGTAAATCTAACCAAGGAAGTGAAAGATCTATTTGACAAGAGCTTTAAGGCATTGAAGAAAGAAATTGAAGAGGATACCAGAAAATGGAAGGACCTCCCTTGCTCTTGGATTGGGAGGATCAACATAGTAAAAATGGCAATTCTACCAAAGGCAATTTATAGATTCAATGCAATCCCCAGCAAGGTCACATCAAAATTCTTCACAGATCTTGAGAGGACAATAATCAACTTTATATGGAAAAACAAAAAACCCAGGATAGCCAAAACAATCTTATACAATAAAGGAACTTCTGGAGGCATTACCATCCCTGACTTCAAACTCTATTACAGAGCTACAGTAATGAAAACAGTGTGGTATTGGTATAAAAACAGAGAAGTCGACTAATGGAATCGTATAGAAGACCCGGATTCTAACCCACAAACCTATGAACACCTCATTTTCGATAAAGGAGCTAAAAGTATACAATGGAAGAAAGAAAGCATCTTCAACAAATGGTGCTGGCACAACTGGATGTCAAACTGTAGAAGAATGAAAATAGACCCATATCTATCACCATGCACAAAACTCAAGTCCAAATGGATCATAGACCTCAATATCAATCTGAACACACTGAACCTGATAGAAGAGAAAGTGGGAAGTACCCTACAACATATGGGCACAGGCGATCGCTTCCTAGGTATAACCCCAGCAGCATGGACATTAAGGGCAGCATTGAATAAATGGGACCTACTGAAACTGAGAAGCTTCTGTAAAGCAAAGGACACTGTCACTAAGACAAAAAGGCAACCTACTGACTGGGAGAAGATCTTGACCAACCCGGCAACAGACAAAGGTCTGATCTCCAAAATATATAAAGAACTCAAGAAACTAGACTTTAAAATGCTAATTAACCCAATTAAAAAATGGGGCACTGATCTGAACAGAGAATTCTCAACAGAAGAACTTCAAATGGCCAAAGACACTTAAGGTCATGCTCAACCTCCTTAGCGATCAGGGAAATGCAAATCAAAACAACTTTGAGATATCATCTTACACTTGTCAGAATGGCTAAAATCAAAAACACCAATGATAGCCTTTGCTGGAGAGGTTGTGGAGGAAGGGGGACACTCACCCATTGCTGGTGGGAATGCAAACTTGTGCAATCACTCTGGAAATCAGTGTGGCGGTTTCTCGGGAAATTCGGGATCAACCTACCCCAGGATCCAGCAATGCCACTCTTGGGAATATACCCAAGAGATGCCCGATCATATGACAAGGGCATTTGTTCAACTATGTTCATAGCAGCATTATTTGTAATAGCCAGAACCTGGAAACAACCTAGATGTCCTTCAGTGGATGAATGGATGAAGAAAGTGTGGAATATATACACATTAGAGTACTACTCAGCAGTAAAAAACAATGACATCTTGAATTTTGCATGCAAATGGATGGAAATAGAAAACACTATTCTGAGTGAGGTAACCCAGACCCAAAAAGATGAACATGGGATGTACTCACTCATAATTGGGTTCTAGCCACAAATAAAGGTCAGTGAGTCTATAATATGATATCCTAAAGAAGCTAAATAAGAAGGTGAACCCAAAGAAAAACATATAGCTATCCTCCTGGTTATGGGAAGAAGACAAGATTCCAGGGCAAAAAATTGGGATCTTGGGGGTGGAGTGGGAGGGGGGTAAGGGGAGATGGGGAGAGAAAGTGAGAAGGGGAGGATGGGGGGAACTTGGGGAAACGGGATGATTGGGATAAAGGAAGGTTGGATAGGGGTGCAGGGAAGCACATATCTTAATTAAGGGAGCCATTTTAGGGTTGGCAAGAGACTTGGACCTAGAGGGGCTCCCAGGTGCCCAGGGCGATGTCCCCAGTTAATTCCTGGGGCAGCTGAGGATAGGGAACCTGAAATGACCCTATCCTATAGCCATACTAATGAATATCTTGCATATCACCATAGAACCTTCATCTGGCGACGGATGGAGATAGAGACAGAGACCCACACTGGAGCACCGGACTGAGCTCCCAATGTCCCAATGAGGAACAGAAGGAGGGAGAACATGAGCAAAGAAGTCAGGACCACAAGAGGTGCACCCACCCACGGAGACAGTGGGGCTGATCTATTGGGAGCTCACCAAGGCCAGCTGGACTGTGACTGAAAAAGCGTGGGATAAAACCAGACTCTCTGAATATGGCGGACAATGAGGGCTGCTGAGAAGCCAAGGACAGTGGCACTGGGTCTTGATCCTACTTCATGTTCTGGCTTTGTGGGAGCCTAGCCAGTTTGGATGTTCACCTTCCTAGACCAGGATGGAGGGGGGAGGACTTTGGACTTTCCACAGAGCAGGGAACCCTGACTGCTCTTCAGACTGGAGAGGGAGGGGGAGAGGAGTGGGGGGACTGGGAGAGGAGTGGGAGGAGGGGGAGGGAAATGGGAGGCTGGGAAGAGGCGTAAATATTTTTTTCTTCAATAAAAAAAAATAATAAAATAAAAATAAAAGAAATGTGTTTCTTCAGGGAACAAAGAAGTTGCAGATACAGACCTGGGAGTCACTGCAAACAGTTACACGTCAGTCAGAGGGCAGAAGACATTTGTCAGGGAGATAATAGGCAAACGTGTGGATAGTCAGCAAAGGAGGATGGAAAGGATGCAAAGGATGCACGTAGTAGCAAAAACCTACTCCCTAGAGACACTGCTGCAAACTCAAGCCAGCCTGGTGCATAAAGAGAAGCCAGGCAGCCCTAGCCACAGACTAACTCTGCCAAATGAATGAACGAATGAACAGGAAGAAGGCTGCAAATAAGCATCAAGAACAACCTCAAGAAGAAAAAGTAAAAAATATGTAAAATTCTTCCTGTATGAGATAAATCTGAGAATGAAAAATGGCATATACATTTTTCAGCAAAAATGGATACACCAGTTATAGTAAGTTGAAAATCAAATGAGAAAACTTTCAGAGAGGTTGACAATGGGAGACAAAAAGACCACAGATTGAGATATGAGTTTGAGAAACATAATATAAAGGAAGTTATGAGTCTAGCTGCATCCCTAATCAAGACACACCTAGGGGCTGGGGAGTTGGCTCAGTGAGCAAAGTGCTGAGCAAGCATGAAGGCATGAAACAGAATTTTTAATATGTGATTTACTGTAGTCACATTGGTGGAAGGGCAAGGAAAGGCTGAACTAGTGGCCTGTTTCTAAAACATTAGGGAAAGTTGTTTTATGTCAACTGAATAATGTACGCATAGAGATAGCAGCAAAACTTTTAAAATATTCCCCAGAATAAAATGAGAAATTTTTTGAAATGTAGTTATGCAACTCCTGTTTTGTTCTTTAATTCACATTCTTGAAAACAAGATTTTTCTTAAAGAGAGACAAGACTACATTTTAATTAACACACACTGTTTAAAGGTATTTTATAATTAATTCGAGCAATAGAGTTGCTTCCTCCTCTGTGGTTAAAATAAAGGGGATTTTTCCCTCCCTAATTATCCAGATAATAGGTTCCAGCCTCCCTTTGATGTACCACAAGGGCTCACCTGTTTCACCACAACCTGCTATTTATTATCAAACAATTACAGTTCCTCAAATCCTGAATTTCCAAAGGTGTCATTTATCCAAATCATATGTGTGCCCCATTTGCACTCATTCTGAGAAAGAAATTTCCTTGATCAAAAATTTAACCTTGATTACCCCCTGGAGTATTGGCTCCTTTATTCCCAACTACAAATTAGAATCCAGAAGGCTTCTAGTGCATGTGCCATTAATGCATCACCTTTAACTGTATTTAAACCATTATGACAGGGCAAAAAGGAGAAAATATTTTGGAAATGAAGCATTTAAGGTATGGAAGAGCCAGAATTTTTTAAATTAAGATTTTAAATTATTCTATATCTTTTACCATTTTGGTTGAAAGTCTTTGCAGTCTCTTCCTTTTAGAATCAGAAATAATTTTATATGCTCTCAGAATCAATCTCTTAGGAACCTGTCCATGAATTCCAGAAGGGTCTTGTTGGAGAAGGCTGCTTGTTTAGTTCCCAGCTACTCAGCAGCTCCAAAATAATCACACAGAAACTGTATTAATTAAATCACTGCTTGGCCCATTCGCTCTAGCTTCTTATTAGCTACTTCTTACATCTTAATTTATCCCATCTCCATTAATCTGTGTATCTCTAGGAGGCTGTGGCTTACCTGCTAAAGTTCCATCCGGAGTCTGTCTCTGGTGGGGGAGGGGGGAGAGGCTTCTGCCTGACTCCACCTCCTTTCTCCCAGCATTCAGTTTAGTTTTCCCTGCCTAGCTCTATTCTACTCTATCATGGGTTCAAGACAGTTTCTTTATTCATTAATGTAATCACAGAATACACAGGAAAATCTGACATCAGGGTCTGACACTTCACTCTCATTTGCTGAAAGTCATTCATAAAATTACAGTTCTCAAAGTACTCAAGCTGTGTTTAACACAAAATTAGAAAACTTTCTCCCCCAGAATAATATGATCAAAAAATTATTTTCAATCAGAGCAATGGCTTCCAGGAAGATGGACAAAGTGGAATGATGTGGGAGTGTCATATATCAATCTGTTGATTTCATTGGTTAAGCAATAAAGAAACTGCTTGTCCCTCATAGATTAAAACATAGGTGGGAAGAGTAAACAGAACAGAATGCTGGGAGGAAGAGGAAATGAGCTCAGACTCGACAGCTCTGCTCTCAGGAGCAGAGACACCATGCTCCCCTCTCTCTGAGGCAGATGCAATGAACTCCAACCCAGGATGGACGTAGGCTAGAATCTTCCCAGTAAGCGCACCTTGGGGTGCTACACACAGATGATTAAAAATGGGCTAAATTAATATGTGAGAATTAGCCTAGAAGAGGCTAGAGAGAAATGGGCCAAGCAGTGTTTAAAAGAATACAGTGTCCGTGTAGTTATTTAGGGGCATAAGCTAGCCAGGCGGCCGGGGTGCTGGGGACGCAGCCCGCCGCTCCTAATTACTATAGTGGAATACAGAAATCGATGAAGACGTGGGTTGTGTGCCTACACATCATAAAGGACCAGGATGAGGCTGAGGATAAGTAGGAATGGACACAACTGTTGGAGAATCCATGTCATAATAGTACAGTGACCCTGTACAAGGGAATAAGCTCTAGGGTGGCACTGTGGGTAGGACTGGAAGACTTGAAAAGAGTAAGTTTCTGAGAGACTGCAGAAGGGCCCTAAGTTTGCCAACATGGAAGGGATTCAGTATGTACAAAGTCTAGTGGTAAATATACAAGTAAACCTGGCAAGCCCTAATAATAGAAAGATGTCCCAGGAAACCGGAGCAACTTCAGCAGAACCCTCAGGAGATTCTGACTTTGGGTGTACAAGCTTCATGAGCATTTGGGGTAAATAAGCATCTGAGTGAACTTGGAAGGATCATACAAAAACAAACAAAAAAACAAAAACAGAAAACCTCTTGGGTTTTCAGAATGTGTAGACAGGAAAAAGCTAGTGATTAAGAAAAAGGAGGCAGAGCTGGAGCAATGACTCAGCAGTTGAGAGAACATACTGTTCTTGCAGAGGACCTGAGCTCAAGCTCCAGAATCCCCTTTGGGCAAACCCCAGGCCTCTGACCTTAGAGGGCACAGGCATTCATGCATTCATGCATACCCACACGCAAAACATGCACATATACATAACTAAAAACAATAATAACATAAATCTTTATTTAGAAGAGGAGGAGGCAGGCTGTCTGAAGAGAATCAATCATCCTAGATCCAAGTAAGAGCTGTCCACAGGAATGACAGTAAAACCTCCTAGAACCTGCTGATGTGAAAATGGAGTTTGGAAGATAAGGATTCCAGTGTGTAGAATTCAGCCATTGTTGTTGTTGTGCTTTCTGGTAATCATGGGTAGCTTTTTAAGCAACAGGAAAAGAATAAGAAGGAAGAGGAGAAAAGGAGGAGGCAAAGAAAGAGAAGGAAGAAAATAGAAGAGGAGGAGGAGAAAAAGAAAATGGAAGAAAAAAGAAGAGAGAAAAGTAAAGCACTGCGTCAGGATGCTCAGATGTTGAGTGTGGCTACTTCCTCCTTTTTCCAGAGCCCCTTTTCAGTCCAAAATTGGCCTAGCTGCATACGGAGGCCCTGGATGGATTGGCATTAAAATAACTAGATTTTATTTTGAATAAAAGTGCAACTTGTTCCCTCTAGATAAGTATAACATTGTTTAGTGAACATGTTAAAGAACTGTATTTGTAAATAAAGAGTTTTTAAGAAATATAAAATACCAGGAGCTACAGAGAGTAAGAGAGAGTAGACACAATTGCCCTAACTCCTGAAAATGACTAGCAATCCCTCCTCTATCCCTAATTAAAAATGGTTGCATGATTGTATAACCAGAGGCATGTTTCTTATTCTCTGTGTCCTTCCTCCAGGAATAGGGATTATGATGTTGTCTGCCTTGTGGAGATGTGAGATGATTAAAGATATTAATTCCTAGTCAGGCAGTGGTGGTGCACACCTTTAATCCCAGAACTCGGAAGGCAGAGGTAGGCGGATCTCAGTGAGTTCGAGGCCAGCCCGGTCTACAGAGGAGTTCCAGAACAGGCAACAAAGTTACACAGAGAAACACAGTCCCCCCCACCAAAAAAGATATTAATTTCTGTGGCGTTTATAATTAACTGGGATTGAACACTCAATGGGCATTAGCCTAGAAGTGATTAGCATATAAGACTCAATACGCATGTGCTGGCTAATGTATGTTGACTTGACATAGGTTAGAGTCATCTGAGAGGAGGGAGCCTCAGTTGAGAAAATGCTTCCATAAGACTGAACTGTAGGCAAGCCTTAGAGCTTCTTAATTAGTGATTGAAGGAAGAGTGAGTGGTGCTGATGTGGGAAGTCATTCTGTGTATGTGTTGCTTTTATTGGTTAATAAAGAAGCTACTTCCAGCCAATGGCTTAACAGAATATAGCCAGGCTGGAAGAGATATATATAGAGAGAGTAGGCAGAGTCAAGGAGAAGCCACGTAGGCCCTCCAGAGACTATTGCTGGATGGAACTTTACCTGGTAAGCCAGAACCATATGGTAATATACAGATTAGTAGACATGGGTTGACCAAAGATATATGAGCTAGCTAGCAATATGCTTAAGTGATTGGCCAAGCAGTGATTTAAATAATATAGTTTCTATGTGATTATTTTGGGTCTAAGCAGCCAGGAACAAATAAGCAGCCTCCCACAACACGGTGCCATCCCTGGGCTGGTGGTCCTCGGTTCTGTAAGAAAACAGGCTGAGCAAGCCATGGGGATCAAGCCAATAAGCAACATTCCTCTATGGCCTCAGCATCAACTCCTGCGTTCAGGTTCCTACCCTGTTTCAGTTCCTGTCCTGACTTCCTTCAGCAACAGACTATGGATATGGAAGTGTAAGCTAAATAAAACCTTTTCAAATTGCTTTTGGCCATGGTGTTTCATCACAGTAAAAGACTAAGACAAAGCATTAACCTAGAACTGACTGGCATTTCACATCCAATAGACTGGCATTTAATACTCAGTGGACACTAGATAGTTTAATATTTGCATTAAATAAGTTAATTAAAATGTTAAGGGAGGAAAACACTTGCAAAATATTTATGGGGAAAACATTCTCAAGCCAGACATTGGTAGATGCTTCATATTTCAACAGAGAAAATGACAGAAACAAGTTCCAGGCATTGGAAATTAAGGTACAGGCAGCTTATTTAGCAGAAACCAAAAGAAATGCCTATACAAAAGACAGAAAGCTAAAGTGAGGTAGGGTGAGGGCACATTATAAGAGCTACAGAATTCATTCTCTTGCCACCTCTGTGCCCACTCTGATCCACAGTGAAGGCCAAAAGCATTTTACTTGCCTCTGTCTACCACACAGCTCGAGCCCTCCCACTCTCTGGAGTACTTTTGCTCAAAGATCTAACACAGTGCATTTAAAGCCACCAACCTGAAGCCTACCTAAAATGTCGACTCTGGTGTATTCACACTTGGGAGAAGCCAGAAGATCAGCATTTTAAGCAAATATCCAGGTGCCACTGTATCTCCTGTTTATTGTTTGCTTTTTCAGATAGAGTCTCACTATATAAACCACGCTGGCCTGTAACTCAACAGAGAGTGGCCTGCCTCTGCTACCCAAGCATTGGGATTAAAGGTGAGGTCACCATACCCAGCTGACATCGTATTTCTTGCTATTCCTCCACAGGCAGCACTTTGAGTAACGAGGATGACTTAACCTCTTCTTTCCCCAATCTGCAGTGTGGTTCTCATCATTGAGTTCTAGGACACACACACACACACACACACACACACACACACACACACACACGCCTGAACATTATGCTGTTATTTAAAGCTAAGATCATAGATTTAAAGAATAGTTTGGATGAAAACAACTTACTCGTGGGAAAGGCACAAAATGACTGAGAAAGATGTCAAGGTCGAGCATGCCTCCGGGGCACCCACTGGCTGAAGAAGTCACTAGCTGGAAGGCTGGAAAGTAGTCAGAGTCCTCAGGAAGAGAGACTGTGTTTGTGGTCCCTGGAGGGAAACTAGCCTGGAGGTCTTCTAAGGAAGGGTTAGACTTGGAGAGCTAGCAATAAGATCCTAGAGAAGTAGGAGAAAGGCTGTATAGTTGGTGCCATGAAAGAGAATTCTGTGGAACACATCTTAGGAGTTCCCTTGATGAGGACATCTGGCAAACTCTGGCAGCCCAAATGTCTTGGTGGTTAGATAGGAAAGTCTTTGACAGGTCAAGAAGAAAGACCATATGCATAGGACAGAAAGCCTGAGAGCACAGATTATTCCATACAAATTATGATGAAGGCTGAAAAGATGAGGTTAAGAGTACATGCTGTTCTTGCACAGGACCAGAGTTCAGATCTAAGCTCTCATGTGGGCAGCTCACAGTTACCTGTAACTCAAGATCCAGAAAATCAAAGCCCTCTTCTGGCTTCTGCAGGCACACACACATTTGTGCATACACACACACATGCATACACAAAAAGATTAATTTTTAAAACAATCCAGTGCCTATTGACGTGCTTGAACACAACCTTTATCACATAAGACAAAGTTACTACTGGTAGCAACATCTAGACATCTACAAGATCTAGCTGTAACTATAAGCCCTAAACTAGGCTTTAGAAGGATGCTAAGAAGCTGCTAACCATCAATACCTTTAGTCTTTTAAATGTAAACATCACAAGCCATCACATAATAAAAGAGAGATATAATGTAAAATACACGTATTTCCCCTTTCATGGCGTGTCTAGCTAGTTTTTCTTTTTTTCCTCTTAAGTTCCCCAAGCCACATGTACCACCACCATCCAATAGTGATAGGTTATTTAGTTCTTTGGTAGAGGCGGGTTCCTATCAACACTGGATAATTTTGAGTCTATCCCTATTTTGAACTAAAAATAATTGCCCACCCCCACTCCAGAAAGGTCATTCAAGAGAAGAGCATGAATACTTGGAAGATTATTGTATCAACTGATTAATTCTCATTTACATTAATGAGGATATAGGTGGCATTGATACATCTGTGCCAAATGCTTATCCAAGAATTTCAGCATAAATAGTATTAGAGTCTAATCAACTTTTCAACATTGAGTGTGCCTAATACATACTGTGATTATACAAACCAACAGAGATGCTTGTAAGTCACTGGGCATAGCTTAGGAGGCTAGCCGACTTCATTGTCCCTGTGGTCTATCTGAGTGTTCTTTGCTCAGGATCACAGAGTTAGAATCATTCATATATATATATATATATATATATATATATATATATATATATGAAACAAAGGCTTCATTTCATAAATACAGCATCTTAAAGTATGCAGTCTCTAAGTGACATATCTGTATGCTTAGGGTATCCCTGAGATGCAGCCAGTTCATGAAGTGTAACTAGTCATAATTTGAAGCAGTCCATTTTTTTTAAAAGTTCAAACTTACATAAAAATAAATGATACCAGTCAAAGTTATGTATTGGACATCTTCAGGTCAATTTTAGTATTTACCATTGTTATTACAATAAAATTAAAAGAATAGATACATTTATAAAAATTGTTATAGTCTAATTATGGTAATTAAATTATATATTTAAAATGCATCATGGTATATGAGAGCAAATTTTCAACCAACTCATCTTTAAATATCTTAAAGATATCTTTAGATATCTTAACTTTAAAATATCTTCAAAATGTGTGCACATAACTTAATAGTGAGCAACTTCCTCCAGCTGCATTTGACAGTATTTATTCCCAAGACAGGTTTTAACAGATCTTTTTTGTAAAGCTTCTCCCTACCTCATAGCTCTCCAGAAATTAAAGTGAGGCCATGACATCAAAGGTGTTCAAATATATCAGCATGTACGTTTAATTTTAGTATACCTGTGTATGGCATACACACAGCCCCAAGAAGTACAGTATACAGTAGGAATCCCCGTGAAGAGAGGCAAGGTTTATGTTAAGATCCTCTCTAGCTTGGAGCTTGGAAGAAAATTGCTAAGACCGAACTGGATTCCTTTTCAAGTAAAACAACTGACAAAGGAAGAAGAAATGGAGGGGAGTAGGAAGTTTCCTCAAAGTCCCAGCAAGTTTCAGGGACTGGCGACTCCCTTCACGCTGTGGGAACAGAGAAAAGCAGGAACCTGCAAGCGGGGCGGCTAGCGGGGGCTGCACCAAAAGAGAGGACTGGGCCGCTCTCCTCCTCAGCTCTCTGCCACCTGAGTGGAAGACTTGGGGGCCGCGCACGAAACTCCGTTGGAAGGCCAGCCAGTCTTAGGGTCGTTGTGGGGGTGCGGCGGGGGAGCGGCTAGCGCGCTGGGGAGCCGGCCGCCTTACCTGCAGAGGCTCCGGCCACGATTTGTCGGGAAGCATCGCGCAGGAAGCTGACGTCGGAGGCCGACATCTTCGCGGCTGGGGGTCCGGGTGGCCGAGGCGCCCTAGCGAGCTCCTCTGAAGGCCGCTGGTGATGGAGACCGGGCCCCGTCGGTCCTCGCTCGGGCTGCGCGGCCGAGGTCCAGCTAAAGACGGCGGCGGTTCGGGCACAGGCTCGCCGCGAGGTCGCCGAACCTGCTCCCCGCTGCCCGTGGCTGCCCTTTCATCGGCGCTGGAGGGGGGACACTGGCAACGGGAGGGGAGGGGTAGGAGTCCAGGCTTGAGCTCCTAGCTAGGGGCTCAGGAACTTGTCTATCACGACCTCCAGCAGAGTTCGTCTATCTGGCCGGGCCGCCTGAGATGACTAACTGTGAAGCAGCAGCTGGCGACCCTTGCCCTCTTCGCAGCCTAGAATGCAGTACAGTTCCAAAGAAGGGAAAATGAATACATAAGTTAGTTATCCAGAAAGTAAAGGCCGCAGCAAACTAAGAGCGAACTCCGACTTAAGAAGTGCTAACATAGTAACTTTGCTAAGAAAGTGGTTTTGGACATTTATCTCATGCCTATTATGACTTACTGAAAGTCATAATGAAGGCCTTGCTATTCAAGTGTTCTGTAGCCAGTTCACAGGTTCACCAGACAGTACATAAGCAGTACAATATGACAGTCTGTCAGAAAGCTGGGTGCTTTGGGATTAGGACCTAGAAACCGGCATTTTTAGTAGTTCTCTGTAGTTACATATTAAGGCAGACCTGAATGAGGGACATTATTAATAACCTAGTTCATTCTTTTTACAAAATGTGTAATTACTCATCTTGGCCCCTAAGAATAACTGACAAAACTATCAGTTAATACCTGTTAGTAAAAACCACAAGTTGCCAACTGCAACATAAGAGAGACACAGGCTTCTGATATTGTAGAATGTTATGCTCACCACACCCTGACCGGAAGGAGCTGGTAAGAACTGAGAGACAATGGGAGCCCTGTTATTATTCCCAAAGCATTGCGTTTAATAGTAAATGTATGCTTCAGATTTGACTCAAATTGTGGTAGTGGTCTAATTCTCACCTTTGGGGTTCAAAACGGCTCAGTGCTTGTCATTCATTGCCAGCCTGAGGACCCAGATTCAGATCCCCAGCACACATAGTCTGGGTCTGTAATCCTAGCACTGGAAGACAGAGGCAGGTGGATCCCTGGAGCTAGCTAGTCGATGGGTCTAGCCAAATTGGTGAGTTGAGTTCCAGGTTCTGTTAGAGACACTATCTCAAAAGATAAAAATGGGAAACGGTTGACGATACTTAACTGTAACCTCTGGCCACTACACACTCCTGTTACACGTATGTACCTGCTCTCTCTCTCTCTCTCTCTCTCTCTCTCTCTCTCTCTCTCTCTCTCTCACACACACACACACACACACACACACACACACACAAACACAACACATGTACATACATAAGTTGTGTGCCTGTTCGGCCTGACTAGAAAACATATGTAATGTGAGGAGTTGGGTAAACTTGCTGGTTATGTGGTAAGATACACAAAAGTAGCTTCTCATTTTGAAAATGGCCCAGTCTGAAAATGTTCACCAATACCAAAGGGTCAGCCCTGAAAGCATGCATGCATATACAAGTAGCATTATACTGACATTATACTAGCATGTAACAACAATTAATGAAAACAGGGCATGGATTTTAAAAAGAACAAGAAAGAGTATAATGGAGAGCTTGGAGGGATGAAAAGGAAAGAAGGTATAACATAATTATAAATAAATTATTTATAATTATAAATAAAATCTCCAAAATAAAGAACAATTAAAAAATAAAATCCCTAATGGCAAAAAATGAAAATGTTTACCAAAAATACAGTTCTCTCTCCCTCACTCTTTCTTCCCCTGTCTTTTTTCTTTCCCAGGCTAACTAAATAAAAGATTTTGAGAACTATCCTTCTTTTACTATAAATCATTTATTCAACAAATACTGAGTAACTATTTCATTTTAGACATAGACCCAGAATTTCAGAGCTTATAAAAATATTTTCTTCATTTTTCTAAAGCAGAAATTGAGTTTTTTTAAGAGACAACAGGAGTAACCACAGGCTAGAATACACAGAAAACTAAATAGCGATCTCCCCCAAATTCTATTTGTATGTAAGATATGGACTTTTTAAAAAGTAAGCATCGTGTATACAATGGGTGAATGCAAACACACTGCAGCATGTGCAGGTCCAAACACATCGTAGAGGTTGGCTCTCTCCTTCCACCACCCTGTGAGTCCAGTGATCCAACTCAGCAAACTCAGATCTGAAACCTATAACAGTTGTCTTTACCACTGAACCATCCCACAAGCCCCAAATACAGAATTAAAAAAAAATTATAGCTAGTAAATTTCAAGGTGCCTGTTCAACCAAAGTATGCAGTCGCTCATAAAAACCTTCAGTTTGACGCTTTCCTAGCACTGGCAACATTAACACTAACATCTCTTCAGAGTGGATTGCATAATCTAATGGACCAGAGCCTACCCTTTAGTCTGTAAGCTTTTTTCTCTCTTGGGTTATTGCAGAATAGCTAATACTTGCAAGTCACTATTTAAAGATAGTTTGTTGATGTCATTGTGCCCAAGAATCTCAGATGAGTGTGGATTTGAGGTCACACTGAAACTCCCCTGCCCCCCCAAAAAAGTCTTTTTTTAAAAAAAAAAAAACCCTCTTTGGACAAGAACATAATTCCCTATGTAATTTTATGTAAGATCTAGCACCACATATACTCCAGTCTATAGCAACTGAGATAGACCCCAAAAGGAATAGCACATTCGAGCTTAGGATTCTGTAAAAGGCTCATCAGAGTCAGCAAGTGCCCCTTGAGTTAAGATCGTTGACAGCTGGCCACAAAGATGACACCTGTCAGCAAAGACCAGGAAGGAGCTGGTGCCAAGCTACAGGTGTCTGCCTGGCATTGTTCCTGTCCACATAGGAGGTCCTGGGCTGGGTGTTGGCTCAGAATGTCTCTAAAGCTCCAAGGTGTCTGCTGGGGTCCCAAGAACAGAGGTGATGTCTTTTTGTCCAGCCACGCATCCCTCAGCCCCCACCTCAGATAGCTCAATGCAGAATCTGCTAGGTGTGCCCAAGCCTGATTTTGGAGTCATATAAAGTTTAGAATGGCAAAACTAGTAATATTTGTTTGACCTACTGTTTCAGATTCCTCCAACAATTCATCATATTGACATTATTTAAAATAACGTTTAAATGTGCTAAGACTCAGAGTCAAGCTGCTGAAGTATCAAGCTTATCTTTTGAAATTATTTATTTGCCTGATATTGGTGGAAAATTGCAGAATTAACCGTTTTCTGCCACCACTACCACCTCAGCGCTGTTGAAAACTACATTACTGACAATGAATCATCTTTTTAAACTTCAAACATTTTATGCTAATGTCACAATATAAGCCAAAATCAATACCACAGGGAGACTCTTACATAGTACCAAGTTTGGCTGCCAGCTTGAGACACAGCATTGGCACCCTTTGGCTGCAGCTTTTGTGTGCCGAACCTGAGGGTACTTCCCAAAATAGTTCACCTCAATAGTTCTGTTCTCTTAGTAATCACAAGGGATTCATCATTCCCAGCTAACCACCACCAATCATCCCAGCAACGGGTTCATTTCTATAGATTTCTTTTTCACTTATTTTATTCAACTTGGAAAATGAGTATAAATCCCAGGGTGTTTGTTGAGAAGGAGGCTGGCAGCTGATGGAAATGGGTGAGAAGGAGCAGGGTTTGCTTCAGGTCCCTGCCCTCAAAAGAGAGGGTAGGTGGGATGGGTTGAGCTGAGAGCTCAGGTCTGGTGGAACACCATGGTGAGGAGGCCTAGGATGTAAGCCACCAGCAGCTTCTGTCCAGCGACACATGCAGAATTGGGGACAGCTGGCTGCCAAGTTCGTCCTTCAGTGGCAGTAGCAGGAAGGCCACAAAGATGATACCTGCCAGCAAAGAGCACGATGGGGCTGGTGCCCAGCTACCGGGTGGGGGCATTCTTCTATGGGTGTCTGCCTGGCATTGGTCCTGTCCGCACAGGAGGCCCTGGGCTGATGTTGGCTGAGAATGTGCCTGAAGCTCCAGGGTGTACGCTGCGGTCCCAAGAACAGAGGTAATGTCGTTTTGTCCATCCACACATCTCTCAGCCCCCTCCTCAGATAGCTCAATGCAAAATCAGTCCTGGATGTCACAGAGGCTGGGGATCAGACCATGTGCCTTATCATAGTGTCAATGCAAGACGGAGGCCTCACACACTCTTCTGAACACCACATATTTAACAGGTGTTGTACAGAATGTGGAAATGAAGTACAGTCGGTTGCAGAGGGTCAGCAGCTGCTGGGGTCCACTCCTTTGCTCTGCCCCCTTTGCTAGGTTTGGGGTTAAGATGGGTCCTGATGGAGGAGGGGAGTCCTGGGTCCCCAGCCTAGGGTCTCTGAACCCACAAACTCCCTGTCCTGGGGTGCCCCACAGTGCATGCAGGCTCTGGGAAGTCAGACATCTGAGGGCTGAGTTCAAGGGGCAAGAGGGCTTGTAGTATAGGACTTGTGGTCAGTTCCCTCCAGTCAACTTGTGGTTAGGATAAGGGCGTCATCTTCCGGAGAGTTTCACTTCTAGAGATGCTTAATCCAAAGCACCCCGTGGATGGAGGCCCTAATAGACTCTTCGCTTCCTTCTGAAACTTCATGGGCCAGGCCACCCTAATTTCCACTTCTCTTAACATTTGTACTTTCTAGGCTCCCATAAGAGTCCATGAAGTTCTGTGGACTTGAAGGCTTTATCTATCCAAAATTGTCACCGTCTCCGCAGAAAGAAATATGATCAGGTTTTTTACAATACCCATTGTTCCTGCCTCCATTTTCTGTTCTAGTTTGGTTTCTGTTGCTGTGATAAACACCACGATCCCACGCAACTTTGGAAATAACAGGTTGATTTCATCTTACACTTTCAATCATCAAGGAAACATAGTGCAGGCACACGGAGGCATAAACAAAACACAGACCACAGAAGAGCATTGCTTACTGACTTGCTTCTCTGACTTGCTAAGCTGCCTTTCTTTTACAGCCCAGGACTACTTTCCCAGAGTCAGTACCACCCACAGTTTGGTAAGTGCTCTCATATTAATTGTTAACCAAGAAGATGCCCACACACATTCTCAGAGACAATTTGATGGAAGCAATTTGATTGTGGATACTTCCTCCCAGATGACTCAAGTTTTGTCAAGTTGACAAAAGAAAACTAACTAGGACACCAGGTAACCAAAATAACTCAGAAAAAATAAAGAAAATATAACAGAGTCTAAGGGTTCTATTCAGTACCATCAAGAATGATTGGTCATAGAACTTATAAGAAATATATAGTAAACAACCTTCCTCAAGACCCACTAACACCACTTTTGGGTATATATCCAAGACCCACTAACACCACTTTTGGGTATATATCCAAGGGATGCTCAATCGTGCCACAGGACATGTGCTCAACTATGTTCATAGCAGCATTGTTTGTCATAGCCAGAACCTGGAAACAACCTAAATGCCCCTGGACTGAAGAATGGATAAGAAAAAGGTGGTACATTGACACAAGGGAGTACTACACAGCAGAAAAAAATATTGACAGCTTGAATTTTGGAGGAAAATGGATGGAGTTAGAAAACATCATTTTGAGTGAGAAAGACAATTTATCACATGTACTCACTCACAAGTGGTTTTTAAACATAAAGCAAAGAAAACCAGCCCAGAAATCACAATCCCAGAGAACCTAGACAACAATGAGGACCCTAAGAGAGACATACATAGGTCTAATCTACATGGGAAGTAGAAAAAGACAAGATCTCCCAAGAAAATTGGGAGTATGGGGACCTTGGGGGAGGTTTGAAGGGGAAGGGAGAAGCAGGGAGGGGAGCAGAGAAAAATGTAGAGCTCAATAAAAATCAATTTAAAATATACAAAAAGAAATATATAGTAAAAGAAGAATACTTTAATAAGAAATGGCCAAAATTTTCTTGAATTTAGTGATAGACATTAACCTGCTCACCTACTGAATTGGGCTGCCCATTTATATTTTATAGTCTTAACACAAATGTGACTGTTTTGAGAAGGGTGTTTTAAAAGATAAAGTCGAGAAAAACAGTGCAATGAGATGAGAATGAATGAGAATGGCATTAGGAGCAAAGTAGCAATGAAAACCAATCATTGTGATCATTGAAGTAGGACTCTGGTTTTTATTTTTAGGAGTCACAAGAAGCTTAGAGCTGGTTTGATATCACCTGAAAGCTATCATGGAAGGATCATAATGTCTACTTTACCATCATACTTGATTCAGTTTATAGGCAACGTACCAGCCGAGACCACCAGTTTTATAATGCCAGATATATCCGCTATGCCATGCAACTCATCCCTTAAATAGATTTGCGTTTAACATCTCAATTCCTTCACATATCAATCTCATCTGTAAATAAGAAACTGTTTAATAAAGTTCTTTCCTTGGTCTTGCACTCTAGGATTCCAAAAACTTAAGTAGATTTCATTATTATATTTGCTCCTTAATTAAAGTAGCAATTCTCAATCAGGGCTGGTTTGTCCCATTAGGCTCTATTAGATAATATCTGGAGGCAATTTTTGACATTATAAATCAGGGGAGAATTTATAGCAATTTATAACTCTTGGCATCTACTAGATAGAGGCCAGGGATGCTGTTAACTGTCTAAAAACTTTCAGCAGATAATTATCTGCTAACAACACATTTGACTAGAAACCCTGAACCAGAGAACAAAAAAATTGCACATTTGCATGCATACTATTCATTTTGTTGCTTTTCTGATTTCAGATCTTATAGGGTTCCAGGTCTACTGATAATTATTATATGAGACTATCTATTCTGAAGAATGTTGTGCCTTGATGACTTTTTGGTAAGAGTATAAAAATTAAAATTATAATAGTAGTGGAGGGACACTTGGGAGGCAGAGGCAGGTAGATCTCTGTGAGTTCAAGACCAGCCTGGTCTACAGAATTAGTTCCAGAATAATCAGGGCTACCCAGTAAAACCCTGTCTCGAAAAACCAAACCAAATCAACCAAACAAACAAAATCTTATTGCCAAGAAGAGTATGGATGCACAGTGAAACCTCCCTGGAAACACCCTCATTGATAATCATTTTGTTTAAGTTCAGTCCTAGGTATTTTGGAGTTTTGAGACTCTCATTGTAGCTTTGGCTGGAAACTCATTATGGAGAATAGGCTAGCCATGAACTCATAGAGATCTGCTTGCATCTGCTTCTATCTCTATCTCTGCCTGAAAGAGGTTTTTTTTTTTTTTTTTTGGCAAAAGGGTATCCTGGTGATCTGAGAGCCAAGAAATTCACACTCAGGAATCCCATATGAACACTAAACTGGAAGCCATAGTATATACAGGGCCTGGTGCAGACTTGTGCATTTGGCTGCTTCAGTCTCTGTGGGTTCATATAAACTCTGGAGAGCTTACATCTTGAGAAACAACCATGAGGTAGAAAAGTCTTACTGGGAAGGTCTGGCTTCATTCTCTGTCGTTGTTTCCCAATCAAAATATGATGTGCTTCCACATCCTCCCACGGCCATGGAGTCATGAACTACCATGTCTTTACGGCCATGGTGGAAAGTATACCTTGCAAACTGCTAACCACAACAGGTCCCACTGCTTGTAAGCAGCTTTGTCAGGCATTCATTATGTTACTAGGAAAAGTAAGGACTCTGTCCCGGAGTTCTCAAAGTCTGTGGTCATGGTTAGTGGTTTGTCTTTTCTACCTTCCTTCGCTTCCTTCCTTCTTTATTTTCTTTCCTCCTTTACATCAAAATGTAATATTTTCTAAAGTCACTGATTATCTTAAAAGTAGGCTTTTGAGAGCCGGTAGTTGGTAACACATGCCTTCAATCCCAGCAGTCTGGAAGCAGAGGCAGGTAGATCTCTGTTTCTTTGTGTGTGTGTGTGTGTGTGTGTGTGTGTGTGTGTGTGTGTGTGTGTGTGTGTTTTGTTTTTAAGAAAAGGTAGGCTTTTGAATTCAAGCATTTTAACTATTTCAGCATGTTTGGATTCAGTAACTGAGGAGTTATCATTATGATTAGGAAGACTCATCTCAGCTTGATTTTCTCTTATTTTCATGTTTCTGTGTTATGATTTGGTCATATATTGGACTCTGCATTTATTTGATGAGCAGCCCATTTTTGAAGACCCAAATCTCCAGAAGTTTCCAGAGAGGAAAAAAGGAGCTGTTATAACAACAGCACACCAGACCAGATTAGAACAAACCAGACCAGAGAGAAAGACAATTAAAATTATTGGAAACTACTGATACCAAAACCCAGCAGGAACAGGGAGAGAAAACCCAGGAGAAGGAAAAAGAAAAGTTGATTGTAGACTAAAGAAAATGCACGAAAAATTAAACATTTATAACACAGAATAAACTACAAACACAAAGCTTTAAGAGAAAGTAAAAGTAATGCAAGACACATAGCAAAAAGATAAAAGCAAACCCAGGAGCATAACAAATAAAAATAATTTTTAGAATGGCAAAGGAGTGGAACAGCTCTTTCCTTCGAGTCTGCTTGGTGGAGCAGATGACAGTAAAAGATGGGGTCTCTTCCCTTCTTCCCTTTCAGGATAGAGCTCAGTCCAGAGCAGTCACGGCTGCTACAGTTCTGGAACTTTCCTTTTCTGCATTCAAACCTTCACTTTGCATCCCCTGGGCTGGGCAGTTACTCACTTGCTCCAGAGAATGCTTTGGGTCGGCTCACGTCCAGGACCAGGGATGTATCTCAAGTGCCCTGGAGACTGGAAAAAGCAAAGAGTGCTGAACTCCAACCTGGAAAAACACTCCTTGCTTTTATTTCCTACTCTTCATTAAACGGCCTAGAAGAGGGTTGAGGTGTGCGAGCTAAGTACATGGACTAGCTTCAGAATCCTTAGTCCTGCTGGCAGATAAACCATGAGGCAGAGGGGCACTTCAGGCCTGAAGCCCATGACTGTAGATTCTAGGCTCTCATAACATTATCCTCAGGTGAACAGTTTGCTTCCTACTACAGAGGGACAGGCACCATCCACATTTCCCTCCCTAAAGTCTTGCTGCCTAAACTCAGCATATCCCCTTCTCACTCAGAGGCTCTGGCTGTAACTAGACTCTCTGACTTTTAACTGTTTCGTATTGTCCAGCTTACAGTGTAGTTCAGTCTCAAACAAGACACCTCCTTTCCTGTTGGTGTTTATATAAAGGCTGTTGAGATAAGGGAGTGATAAAATGTGCTTTGCCTCCAAAGTTGGCCAGTCATACCAAATTTTCCAACTGGGTTTGACGCTTATGGGAATTGCAAGCATATCCTAGTCTCTTTTGGTCAGGGCCTACCCCTAACATTTGGTCAAGATTGATGTGTTTCTTTCCCTGCTGAGAAGCCAGAGGTGGATCACATGCTGCTTACCCCCATCAAAGCATATCATTTGATTTCTCTGCTTTTCAGCCACTTTATCATCTTTTTAAAAAAATTCTGATATTCTTCCAATCTCTCTATCATGGATCACGTCAACCCCTTTCTGTCCTAAGCCTCTTTCATGCACAAAGAGGCAGCTCTTAATCTATCATTTTACCCTCAAAGGCTTTTTGTGAGTTTTTGTCAGCTCTTTCATTTGTCTCCTTTAGATGTAAAAGTTTAGCTTTCTCTTTCATTTGTCTCCTTTAGATGTAAAAGTTTAGCTTTCTCTTTAAACTAGAGTTTTACAAGTTGCATTTTATTTATTTGTTTTGCCCATACCCACACACGCTACAGTATGCAAGTGAAGGGCAGAGAACAATTTGCTGGAGTCGGTTCTCCCCTTCTACCACTTGGGTCCAGGGGATCAAACTTAGGTTGTGTGCTGGCAAATTATATGTCAACGTGACATAAGTTATAGTCACTGGAAAGGAAAGGACCTCAACTGAAAAATGCCTCCAAAAGATCAGGTTGCAAGGTATTATCTTAATTAGTGATTGATGGGGGAGGGCAGCCCATGGTGGTGTTATCCCTGGGCTGGTGATCCTGGGTTCTATGAGAAAGCAGGCTGAGCAGCCATGAGGAGCAAGCCAGTAAGCAGCACCCTTCCATGGCCTCCTGCCTCCAGGTTCCTGCCTCCAGGTTCCTGACCTGTTTGAGTTACTGTACTAACTTCCTGTCCACTGAAGGACTATGATGTGGATGTGTAAGCCAAATAAATCCTTTCCTCCCAACTTGTTTCATCAAAGCAACAGAAATCCTAAATAAGACTAGTGGTCAGGATGGCGACAGGTGCCTCTCCATTCTCCATACATTATCTTCCTTACCCAGGCTTACTTCCCTACATGACCAGCAAGTGCTGGAGTATCCGGTCCTAACTTTCTTCTTTGTTACTTATCAGACATTCCTTTGGCTATCTAATTCCATGGTTTCAGTTATAATTCATATACTGCTTGACGCTCCTTACCTCCAATCTAGACTTCTTTACTGAACCCATCCTCCCACCTATGCCTGCTTACATTCTCAATCTCACTACCAACCTGACTTGAACTAAGACCAGATTCCATATTCTAAGGTTCTGTCCCTGACTCCAACATTCTTGTTATCCTTCAGTGTATTTCACTACTCACATCATCCTGACTTACATCTCCAAGTCTGTTTCAAAGTCAGAACATTCTTCTCTCTTCCAAGTTCTCTCAATATGTGTTTACAGTCAACAAATTTGTATTTTTAATATTTTAATTAATATTGTCTCTGACTTTTACCTTTACTATGCTGCCCTAAGTAAATAAAACATGCTTTCCCCAGAAAACCCTGTAGGTAGAGGCTGCTTGTTCATTTCCTGGCCACCAGCACCCAAAATAATCAAACAGAAAGTATATTAATTGCAATACTGTTTGGCCAATAGCTTAAACATATTTCTAACTAGCTCTTATATCCTAAATTAACCCATTTCTACTATTTTATATTTTACCACGAGGTTCGTGGTTTACCAGCAAGGTTCTGGCTGGTGGCTCTTGTCTTTCTCCTCCGGCCGCTATATGACATCTTACTTATTCTGCCTACTCTCTCTATACATCTCTGGATTTCTCTCCTGGCTTTACTTTACCGAACCATTGGCCGAAAGGCAGCTTTTTTAAACCAATGACAATAAAGCATACTCACAGCATACAGAGAGGAATCCCACACCAAGACTCTTGTTTCCTTACACTCTTCTGGAGTGATAACTATCTATCTCCCATGTTATTAAACTCCAGTCTCACTTCAAAACCATAACCATTTCTTTTAATTGGCAATTTTTGTATGTTTATCATATATATTGTATTAATATATATAGATTAATATATATATATAGATTGCAGAATGGCTAAATTGAACTACTTAGCACATTTATTACTGCACATACTTTTAGCATTTTTACTTTAAAAATATATTCCTTTAGAAATATAAAAAACATAAAATTCACTGTTATTAACTAACTTTACCATTTTGGATGAAAATCTATTAAACATATTCTTCCTTTTTAACTGAAATTTTAGCAAGCTATAGCACCATAAATTTGGGCAGGAAAAAGAGATTCCTGGGGCAGATATCACTAATTTTATTACTTATGATGAAATCAGCATCTGGGCTTGAGAGTGTCATAATTTCCATTTTCCCTGCCTCAGATTCCACGGAGACACTGGAGATACCAGCCCGAGCAAATGTTGCACCCATAAAGGGGTTTGTCAGAACTGAGGTTCCAAACATAATAGGGAGCACGTTTGTAACTTCACAACCTTTACTCTAGAGGAAGTTATTTCTGTCATTGTATCACCAAGAAACCTAGCTATCCTCCACACTAGAGTGAAACACGGTATTTGCCTTCTGATGCTATTGACTATACCATGAGAAGGAGGAGGAGGAGAAAAGAAAAAGTAAAACAAACAAACAAACAAACCAAAACCATTCCAGAGCAACAGTTGTCCTATTGCATGCCGAGATGCCAGAGACACATAAAGAATTGTCTCCCAAGACATGTCCCCTCATCTCCAGTGATCTTTTCTTAGCCTATGTTTTTGTGTGTGTAGTATATTTCTGTGTACATGTTTGGCAGCTAGTTTTAATTCTCAACTTGAAATAACCTAGAATTGTGTGGGAAGAAAGCTTCAATAAATGATTGTCTACACCAGCTTGGCCTGGGGACATGTTTGTGTCCTGGGAATTGTCTTGATCTATAAGAAGAATCTGCTTAAATGTAGGTGAAGCCACTGGTGGCCTCACAGTTGTTTCTCTCCGCTCTTTACCGTTCTGTGATGCACACAGCTGTCTCTAGCTCTCTGACTTTATCTGTCCCTCCATGTCTCCCCCACAGGAACAGACTATAACTGGTTTTGATATTTTGAACTAAAATAAACCTTTCTCCCTCAGTTACTATTGGTCAGGCTATCTTATCATAGTATCAGAAATGAACCAAAATCAATGCAGTTTTGAGTGTGAGTTCATGTGTAGAGGTCAGAGGTCAATGTTGGTTGTTTTCCTCTGTAACTCTACACTTTATTGAGACAGGGTCTGTCACTGAACCCAGGGCTTACTGATTTAACTAGACTAGCTAGGCAATGAGCTCCAAGGATCCACAGGTCTCTGCTCCCTCAGAACTAGGATTCCTAGAAAATTCTGCTATGCATGGCTTTGCACATGGATGCTAGGGATCTGAACCTGGCTCCTTGTGCTTATATAACAAGCATTTTACTGAGTAAGCTATCTCCCCAGACCCTTAGCCTACTTCTTAACTTTTTCTACATGAACCTTATCATTAGCATAGCAGTGTCTGCAAAATCCTGACTGTAAACATTCCAACTTTGAATGCCCCCTATACAAAATACTGTTTAGAGTTAGACTCTAATAATTCTTCAGTCTCATGTGTTCCAATACAAGAACTTGCCCATTTCTCAACATCTACCAATTCAACTTACTTTCCACCTTACCATGGCAGTAGAATCTAAGCTCTATCTTCATAATCAATTCTCCACCCTTACCTCCTTGTACTGCTATCCTAAACCTTCACAATCTTGTTGAAACACAATCATCCCCCAACCATATACATTTGGTTAATTGATTCATTTACCACTCTCTGAGATTACCACTTCACTACCTGAGATTCCCTCACAAGCTCTTAATGCATTTCATTAAACACTTGTCCTCATTTATCAACACGATCCTTTTTCTTATTCATCAGTCAGACAGAAGCAATCAGCATTTTCTCGTCTTCTCTTCTGCAGATCATTGCATCTCTCCTGAAATGTATTCACATTCTCGGATTTTTTTTCTCTTGTTATAATGGGGGAAACCACTTATAAAGTCCTGTTTCATTTGGACACAAATAATGACATATTGTAAATTCTACTTATTTGGAATACCCAAGCAGAGAAATGCATCCTAGTTAGAAAACAGGTTGGTTGATGTGGGGAAGTGGAGGTAAAGAGAACAGCAGAGTACAAAATGATTGCTTAATAGGTACCTGGTTTCTTTGTGGCCTGTCTCCCTGAATAACAGAGTATTCCTAAAGGTGACGGGTTTATTTGGAGCAAACAAGAGGATTATAATCTGGGACACACGCTGTAGGGGACTAAGAGTCAATGCAGGGAGACTGAGGTAAGAATAAATTTATAAAGGCAGAAGAGAAGTACATATTATTTGTCCTGAAACAGTTCGTTAACTGAGATAGCATATTAGGCAAGGGATCTGGTGTATTAGGCTAGCTGTCCTTGACTCCAACAAGAAACCTCAGAATGGAAAGTTTTGGGGAAAAGCTGTTACAAGTCTAGAGTTAAAGAGTCCTTCGGGAGTTTCTGTAACAGTTTCCTGTCATCTGCATGTGTGCGTGGGGCCCTTCATCCTCAACTGATGGTTTTATTTTTCTGTTTGATTGGCGTTTGAAACAAGTGAATCATCTGATTCTGGTAACATACAGAGGGTTGAAGAAAATACGTGGATGCTAGATGAGATGGTGGCTATACAACGTTGTAAATGTGTTAAATGGCACTGATTGTTCACTTTAAAATGGTTGTCTTTTGTTATACACATTCCACCTCAATATAATGAAAAATAGCCATTTCTTCCCACTCTTAGTCATTCTTTTTCCTCTTCTCTCTGAATCATAATGGATAATATAAAATCTTACATCACTGGTTTCTTATTTTTTATTACATGAGGCCCATAAACTCACAAGTGTTCTTTAATGTCTTAAAAGATAATATCATTAATGCAAAACCCTCCCAATCCCTTCGGTATAATATATTAAAATTTCTGGATAATTTAATTTAGATACTAAGCTTCATTTCCACTCCACTCTAGACCAAGAGAGTCAGAAGCTTGAAACAGACAACACTGTGTAGACAGATAGGTAGGAAGGAAGGCAGATAAACGGAATCTATCCACGTATATAAGAAATTTAATATATCACTACAGAGAGAAGGCTTTTTGCTCGAAGCACTAGTATTTGAGTATATACAAAAGTATTTAGGAGACAGTTTGACATATCCATTTAGCAAAGCAAAAGAGGTAGGTTTACCTCTAATTCATATCACTTCAGCCACAGGCCTTTGAACAGGTTTGTAGTACCGGCGTGAACCCCTGCCTATGCTAGAGTGGGCCTCAGGCCCAATCAAAACTGTTTGGTTGTTGTGATGGTTTGCATGAGAAATGTTCTCCATCATCTCAGGCTTTTGAACACTTGTTCCTCTTTGCTGTTTGGGTACCTTTATGTGATGTAGTCTTGTCAGAGGAAGTATGCCACTAGGGGCAGGATTCGAGATATAAAAGTTTCCACCACTTCTAGTTTTCTTCCTTTTTCACGCTTGTGTAGTTTCTCAGTCACCTGCTGCTTGCTGTCCCGGCTCTCCTCTGTCATCATGGGCTCTTATCTCTCTAGAACCATATGCTCAAATAAACTCTTTGTTATATAAATTGCCTCGCTCATGGTATTTTATCACAGCAACAGAAAACTAGTGCAATTGTCCCTGCAAACAATCATGTTACTATGTTACCAGTGAGCACCTGGCAAGTCTGCACTATAGCGTGCCAGGTTTCAAGCTTGGGACAATGGTTTCTGACTTTTCTCCCCCAGTTCCCTTCTGGTAGAAAAGAAACTGAAGCTCAGTTACAGCATGGTTTTGCCATATTCTGCAACCAAGGTGCATCTTCAACAGTATGGTTGAACCAACCAGTGGTCATGGCTATAACCTGTAGAGTTTCGGGTCCCCACAAAGCCTTCCTGGTCATTGACTCCTAGGGTGGTGTCCCACATCTGGCACTGAGATTTTTATTTAACCAATTGCTTCTAGGATTGACATTATCAATCCATGCATGCTACCTCCATTCAAAGTCTTTAAAATTATGTTTAAAAAATTAACTTAAAACACAATGAGTTGGGAAGCCAGCCCAGCACCCATGCCCCTGGCCATCACCACTACAATCAGCTTATGTGGTGGTAAGAAGGAGAAGCAGAGTGGTTAGTGCACTATGGAGAGAAATGGAATTTGTAGTAATAGGAGCGGCGGGGCTGCGTTCCCAGCACCCTGGCCGCCTGCTTGGCTAGCTTATGCCTGAAATAACAACACACAAACTGTATTCATTTAATCACTGCTTGGCCCATTTCTATCTAGCCTCTTCTAGGCTAATTCTCACATATTAATTTAGCCCATTTCTAATCATCTGTGTAGCTAGCTCCCCTAGGTGCACTTACCAGGAAGATTCTAGCCTATGTCCATCCTGGGTCGGAGCTTCATGGCGTGCGTCTGCCTGGGAGCTGGGAGCATGGCGTCTGCTCCCGAGAGGAGAGCCGTGGAGTCTGAGCTCACTTCCTCTTCCTCCCAGTATTCTGTTCTGTTTACTCCACCCACCTATGTTCTAACCAATAAAATGGGCCAAGGCAGTTCCTTTATTAGCCAATGACCTACCTCCATCAGGAACTGAAGACACAATGGCAGCGAGGAACAGGTTGAAGTAAATAGCCTACACTCCCACCCACGGTCACGTCATGTCTGGGCCGGTGCTGCCCCCAAGGGCCATGTCTGGGTCCATGGGCCTTCCACAACTGGGGTTTGTGTTGATGTCTGTCACCCATGTTACCAGAGAAGGCCGCAGATGCCTGTGGTCTGGGCCATCATTGGAGGCCATGTTGACGTGTGAGGGCCATGCTGTTGCCAGGGCATACTCAACTGAGTGCCTAACACTGGCACCCAAGACCATGGTGACATCTAGGTCTGAGGTGTAGCCAAGGGCCATGTCTGGGTCTAAGCCACCGTACTGGTGTCTGAGGGCCATTCTGTTGCTGGGGCCATTCCAATCTGAGTGGCTTGCATTGCCACCTTGACTGTTGGTGTTGTGTGGGTCTGAGCTGCCACCAAGGGCCATGTCTAGGTTGGTGGTCCTTCCTCAGCTAGGATCTGGGTTAATATTTGTTGGTCATGTTACCACTAGGGGCCATAAGGGAACTGGTCCTGCCACCTCAGAGAAAGCTGCCTTGCTCCTTTTGCTGGTGGCTGCAACAGGAGAGCTGGCCCCATACAAGGGAGAGCTGACTCCACCCCTCTCCAGACGTGTGAGAGAGAGAGCTGGCCCCATACACAGGAGAGCTGACTCCATCCCTCTCCAGATGAGAGAGAGAGAGAGAGAGAGAGAGAGAGAGAGAGAGAGAGAGAGAGAGAGAGAGCTGGCCCCAACGGCATGAGCACCTGAGAGCTGACCCTGACCCTTCCCTGGCGGCAGGGGGGAGTCTTTGTGGAGGCCCAGACTGAGCAACTCAGTTATCACCCAGGCCAATATCAAGGACTTTGAGTTGGTCCACCCCAACATCTGTGACCTGTGGGAGTGCATGAAGGGATTGGGTCTGAGGATCCATACCTGTATGATCTCCATAACTGGGGCAGCAACAAGATGCCAGAGAGAAATTTTGGTAAGGGTCCAGTATTGCTGATATACTAGAGGTCACAGGCCTTGAACCAGACTAATAACTCATTGCAACGAACATTTGCAAGTAAAGCTATCTGGGCAAAAGGGTAAGGTGCATGACGCACCACAGCCCCCAAGGCCACCACCATGGAATGGATATGTGATGGAGAGGTAGGAAAGACTAGGAAGCAGAATGCTCTTTGTTTTTTCCCTGGGGGAGGCTACAAGGGTGGAGGTTGGACATGGAAAGACTGGGAAATGAGTGAGATTGAGGTGCATGATGTGAAATTCCAAAGAAATCAGTTAAAAAGAAAAAGTAAAAAAAAAAAAAAAAGAACATGTACACCCAGTGGGTTTCTCTGTGGCTTCTTCCTCACGCCTCAGCTTTTGTTAACTATTCCCATACACCCTTCCCTCCCATACCCACACCCCTGTCTAAACCTCACCACGCTTTTGTTGATAAGTGTTTTCTTTCCAAGTGACCCCATCTAAGCCCTGAGTTAAAACTAATATCCAACACTATGACTTTACCAATTTTGGTTCCAGAAGGAAACACCTAATTACTTTCTAAGCCCCAGGATTAAACAACTGATTATATGTATTAATTTTCTTACTTGCATATAATTAAAGGTAAAAAAATCTATTGAACTGGGGGTTGTTTGGATAATCTTTTTGTACACTGTGAGAAAATGTGTCTCTGTTTTAACTAACTTGCCTAAAGCACCTTCTGATTTGTTTAATAAAGAGCTAAACAGTCAATAGACAGACAGGAGAGGGTAGGCAGGACTTCAGGACAGAGATAATAATTCTGGGAAAGAATCTGAGGTGGGAGAGATTCACCAGCTAGATGCAGCAGAAGTTGGATGTATGGTACTGAGGAGAGGCAATGAATTATGTGGCACAATGTAATGAATATAAATGCATTAATTTAAGTTTCAAGAGGTAGTTGGGAACAAATCTAAGCTAAGGCCAAGCTTTCATAATTAATAAAAAGTTTCCATGTCATTATTCTGGAGCTGTCAGTCCAAAGAAAGCTCAGCTATACTTGGAATAACTTTTTAGAGAAACTTCTAGGACCCCTTTCTTCCACTATGACTATTTCTGAAATGACATCATAACCCACACAATGGTTCTTTTCAAAAACACAGGAATTATCTCTGATTAGAAGGGATCTTCTAATCTCTTCACATCTGGCCAGTAGCACATATTGTGAATTTTACCTTTAAAATACATCCTAGTTAGGCCAGCTTCTATCTCTACTGTCATCATATGAGTTGAGGCATAGTATAGTTTGCTTGAAATCCTGGAAAACCTTTTAGATTTTTCTTCACTCATTATTCACCAGTTTCCTAATAACATAAATTAGACGATTACAATTTCCTGTTAAAAAGTCTGCAGTGGTTTTCAGTTGCATTAAGAACAAATTAAAAACTATGGTATTTCAAGGCTCTGTTTGCTAAAAAGTCTCAATGTTTTGTCTTATTTTAAACCTCTCTGTTCTGATCCCAATACAGTGACATTTATGATTTTGCCCTTGTCAAGCTTGATCTCTGCCTCTTGAAATTACACTTGTGAAATAGAACACTCATCAATGAGAAGTTTAAATGCAAGTCATTGGCAACAAATACTTTTGAAAGTGGGAAACAATTATTTTTTGGTTAGGGGGATAATTACTAACTGTGGATGAAGAGAAAAACATACTACAGCAATTTCTAAAGGCAGCATGACAGTTTCTTACAAAATGAAATATACACAGGAGACCACTTTCTACGTATAACCCCAGCAGCACAGACATTAAGAGCAACATTGAATAAATGGAACCTCCTAAAACTGAGACGCTTCTGTAAAGCCAAGGACACTGTCACTAAGACAAAAAGGCAACCTACTGACTGGGAGAAGATCTTGACCAACCCTGCAACAGACAAAGGTCTGCTCTCCAAAATATATAAAGAACTCAAGAAACTAGACTTTAAAATGTTAATTAACCCAATTAAAAAATGGGTCACTGAACTGAACAAAGAATTCTCAACAGGAAAAGTTCAAATGGCCAAAAGACACTTAAGGTCATGCTCAACCTCCTTAGCGATCAGGGAAATGCAAATCAAAACAACTTTGAGATACCATCTTACACCTGTCAGAATGGCTAAAATCAAAAACACCAATGATAGCCTTTGCTGGAGGGGATGTGGAGGAAGGGGTACACTCATCCATTGCTGGTGGGAATGCAAACTTGTGCAACCACTTTGGAAATCAGTGTGACGGTTTCTCAGGAAATTCGGGATCAACCTACCCCTGGACCCAGCAATACCACTCTTGGGAATATATCCAAGAGATGCCCTATCATACTACAAAAGCATTTGTTCAACTATGTTCACAGCAGCATTATTTGTAATAGCCAGAACCTGGAAACAACCTAGATGCCCTTCAATGTAAGAATGGATGAAGAAAGTTTGGAATATATACATATTAGAGTACTACTCAGCAGTAAAAAACAATGACATCTTGAATTTTGCATACAAATGGATGGAAATAGAAAACACTATCCTGAGTGAGGTAACCCAGACCCAAAAAAAGATGAACATGGGATGTACTCACTCATACTTTGTTTCTAGCCATAAATAAAGGACACTGAGCCTATAATTCGTGATCCTAGAGAAGCTAAATGAGAAGGTGAACCCAAAGAAAAACATATAGTTATACTCCTGGATATTGGAAGAAGACAAGATTGCCAGGCAAAAATTGGGAACTGGGGGTGGGGTGGGATAGGGGAAAGGGGATATGGGGAGAGAAAAGTGAGAAGGGAAGGATGGGGAGAGCTTGGGGGTATGGGATGGTTGGGATAAAGGAAGGGTGGATAGGGGAGCACGGAAGTATATATCTTAATTAAGGGAGCCACTTTAGGGTTGGCAAGAGACTTGACTCTAGAGAGGTTCCCAGGGGTCCAGGGAGATGTCCCCAGCTATTCCCTTGGGCAGCTGAGGAGAGGGAGCCTGAAATGGCCCAATCCTATAGCCATACTGATGAATATCTTGCATATCACCATAGAACCTTCATCTGGCGATGGATGGGGATAGAGACAGAGACCCACATTGGAGCACCGGGCTGAGCTCCCAAGGTCCAGATGAGGAGCAGAAGGAGGGAGAACATGAGCAAGGAAGTCAGGACCGCGAGGGGTGCACCCACCCACTGAGACAGTGGGGTTGCTCTATTGGGAGCTCACCAAGGCCAGCTGGACTGGGAATAAAAAAGCATGTGATCAAACCTGACTCTCTGAACATGGTGGACAATGAAGGCTGCTGAGAAGCCAAGGACAATGGCACTGGATTTTGATCCTACTGCACGTACTGGCTTTGTGGGAGCCTAGCCTGTTTGGATGCTCACCTTCCTAGAGCTGGATAGAGGAGGAAGGACCTTGGACTTCCCACAGGGCAGGGAACCCTGACTGCTCTTTGGACTGGAGAGGGAGGGGGAGGGGAGTAGGGGGAATGGGAGGCGGGGAGGATTTGGAAATTTTTAATAAAAAAATATTAAAAAATAAAATATACTCAAATAACTCAGCAATTTTGTCCCTCTTTAGCTACCCAGGTTAATCGAATCCTCATTTCCATATACTGCAGACAGATGTCTATAACAGTTTTATTCATAATTGTCCAAACCTGGGTGTAGCTGACATGTCTTTCAGGTAGAAAAACAAATTGTTTTATACCATACAACAAAATGTGATTATAAAAATAAGAAATAAGCTATCAAACCGTGAAAATAGATAAAGTATCCCAGGTGTGGTGGTGCATTCCTGTAATCCAGGAACTTGGGAGGTTGATGCAGTAAGATCAAGAGTTCAGGACATGTTTAACAATACAGCAAGTTATAAGGCATTTGGGATACATGAGACCCTGTCTAAAAGATCAAAAGGGAAAAAAATGGACAATTAATGTTTCCACAGAACTATTGATAAATATTGCTTACTGAAGAACTAGTCCAAAATGGCAAAAATTAAGGTGGTGATGAAGATCAGTAGTTTTCAGAGGTGAGTTTTAGAAGAAGGGAGAGAAGTGAGGCACTGGGAAACTTTGGGGGAATGAAACTATTCTAATATTGCCATAGTGGGCACATGATACGGTACATTACAGATGCCATGGAACTGCACTATGAACGGCACAGAACACATAACTTATGTAAACTATGGACGTGAGTTGACGTGTCTTAGGTTCTATTGCTGTGTATAGACACCATGACCACGGCAACTCTTACACAAAGAAAGCATTTAGTTGGAGCTTGCTTACCGTTTCAGTGGTTTAGTTCATCATCCTCATGGCAGGGAGGAGCGTGGCAGCATGCAGGCAGACATCATAGTTGAGAGTCCTACATCTGGATCTGCAGGAAGCAGGAAGAGACAGACACTGAGTCTGGCTTGAACTTTTGAAATTCACTGATCCCAGTGATAACTTCCTCCAACAAGGTCATATGCCCTAAACCCTTTTAAGCAGCATAACTTCCTTATGACCAAGCATTCAAATATATGAGCCCATAGGGGGCATTCCTTTTCAAACCACTATATAATTTATCAGTTATTTTTATTAGTTATAACAAATACGTCATAGTAATGAAAAATCTTAATAATATGGGAAACTTAAGGTTAAAAACCTGTGCAATCTGTTCAAGTTTCTGTAAGCTTAAAATTACTTTAAAAAGCCTAGAGTCCAGTATAGTGGTACATGCCTATACACTTACTATCTGGAAGGCTGAGACAGAAGAAAGAGGGTTTAAATCCAGTATGGACTACACAGTGAGACCTTGTCTTAAAGTAAAAAAGTCTGCTGCAAAGACAGGGTTCTTTGATGAGGGATGAAATCTATACTTGCCTATGGGTAGAAGGATAAGTGTTTAGAATGTACTTAGGAATCATGCTGGTTCAATGAAGTGGAAGTAGAAGGTTCACCTCTTAGAACCAAGGCCTCACTAGCCCTGGGAAGTTGGGTAGGTTTCTAGTACCATGCATAATGCCCCTTCTGGTGTGTGATGCACATGAGAGCTGAGGTGGATAAGTGGTTACATACTCTTCTGACATGTGTGAAGACCCAGGCTAGGTCCTCACCTTTGAAAAAAGGGATTAAAAAATGATTCATGATTCTTTAGAAAAGTGATTTGTAAAGGGATATGTTTCATGATGTATTGGAAAGTCATGTGATTCAATGTGGACATTTTAACCATAGCGATTATACTGTGGGACAATGGTTTGTACCCTGTCAACTGTAGTTTAATAAAATTTTGATTGGCCAGGCAGGAAGTAGAGGCAGGACAACCAGGCAGGAGAGAGGCAGGGTAATGAGAACAGGAGAATTCTGGGAAGAGGAGTCTGTAGTCCTGATCCAGCCACAGAGCAAGCAAGATGTGACTGCCTCACCAAAAAAAGGTACCAATCCACATGGCTAACATAGACAAGAATAATGGGGCTAATATAAGTTATAAGAGTTAATAAGAAGCCTGAGCTAATGGACCAATCCGTTTATAGTTAATGTAGACCTGTGTAATTTCTTTGGGACTTAACAATTGCAGGAACTGGACAGGACAGAAACCTCAGTCAACACTATTATTTTTATTTTACTCTCATATCTTTATCTTCATTCCAATCCAGAAAACACCACTGCATATGAACTGTGTATCTTCCCCAAGTAATTCACTCATCATACTTGGCTAGGGTTTGAACATGAAATGTCCTTTATTGGCTCAATTACTTGAACATTTTGTCCTGTTAAAGTCCTGGCAGGAATGGAGATATCCCAAAGAGATACTTTTGCCCCTCCTTTTGGCTATCAGAATTCTGAGGCAATGGAGCCTAAGAATTTGCAATTTTCCCAGAAGTCTCAAATGAGACAAAGGCTAAAACCATTGTACCAGCTAGAGGGAGATCTTGTTTCCTGGAAAGCCATTTCACAGTTTTGACAAGTTGATAGTCCACCTTGCAGAAGAGTTTGAAGTTGAAAGACAGACCACACTTTAGATAGGACTGCTTAGTTATACATACCTGTTGCCCTCTAGTTATGGCCCTGAATTTAGACTTGGTTATGGGAAAGGTTGTTGGATTTCTATGTTCCTCTTCCCATTCTGTCCATATTGAATATATTTTTTTCTGCCTTTCATTATTAATTGTTTAATTGGTCTCTTAATGCTAGGTGGCTGAACCTGACTTCTTAGGGATGCCTAGTCTCTGACCTTGACTTTTCCAGTTGGATGCTTTATTTTGGAGGTTGAGGAACTTCTGGTAAATGAACCTTTGCTAGAGAAAATGGGTCCCTGGGAATGGGTTGTATAGCCCAGCCCTATTTTCCATTTGTTCTCTGCTTCTTGACTGTGGATGCAGTGTGACCAGCTATGTGACCATCCTATCATTATGACTCCATCACCAAGATGGACAGTATCTCTTCTTAGTCTGTAAGCCAAAATAAAGCCTTCTCTAAGTTGCTTTTGTTGGCTATTTGGTCAGCAAATACTCAGAGAATACTAGGCAATGTAATTAAAGTGACTTTTAAACTCAATACTAAACTGCCAGTGTTAAGTCCCAGCAACCTGGCCAAGGTGGAGGCAGGAGTTCTCCATCAGACTGGGCAGCAGAGACGCCACTACTCTCAGTCTTTCTCAGAGGAAATACTTGAATATTACCAGTTTAGATAAAATTCCTTGTTACCTTTTTAACTCCGCAATAAAGCAACATCCTTGGCATTCAGGTTATTCTTTGAAATTCAGAGACTGAACGTTTGGTGAATGCACATGGTCTAGAACACTCTCTCTCTAGTCCTGAAGTAAAAACTGCCACCAGCTTTAAAGTTTTTCTGAAAGGTTCTTTGGCCAGCATCAAGGTCTCACTCCGGCTCACTTTGCAGCGCCCTTCCTCCGGTGCGCGCGCAAACTTAAACCCACGAAAGGAAACCACAGTTCTGCCCAGTGAAGCTCGCCCACGTGAGACTGAGACCACGCACCCCACGTTTCTCCTCCTCTAGCCAGACCAGAGTTTGTCTGGACAGCAGTCTGCTACTCCCCAACGAGCGACCTGGGCCGCCTTCCTCTCCAGCTCCTCCTCACTCTCCGCGGCCCCAGGCTCGCCGGAAGCCCCGCCCCGAGGTAGCCAGCGGGCTCGCGCACGCCTGGTGCGCGCAACCTCGCGGCGCGCTCCCCCTCGTCTGCCCCGCCTCTTTTGGTCTTTCGGGGGCGCGCGTAGCGAGCGCGCGGAGATTGGCTGCTTCGGTGGCGGCGCCTCAGGCCTGAGAGACTGCGCGAGCGAGCTGAGTGGGCGCGGAGGGTTCCCGCGGCTCCTTAGGTAACGGCGTGGACCGGGAGAGCTGGGGGAGGGAGGGCAGATCGGGGTGGGCTGCAGCCGGCTCCCCACTTCCGGCTGCAGCCCCTGGAGATGCGAGGAGGTGTGCATGGGATTGGCCCGGAGCCTGTTGGCCACCCTCGAGGGCCGGTGTCGCGGGGTTCTCAGGTGACACACTGCTCCTTCTCCTCAGGTTTCCGCACGGGCTTGCAAAAGTTAAAGAGACTGAACATTGATCAAAAGTGTGGGTTGCTTTTCCTCTAAGTCTTGGCGAGGTCGGGTTTCCGCCCTGGCTGGACCGCGGATCCACTGTGTCCTTGCGGGACACTTGAGCACTTTAGAGTTTTCACCCTGGAAAGTGCAAGCTTAACTCCAGGGTCGCGCAGCAGGCGCAGAGCCCGCTGCTGTAAGAGCGCGTGGATGCCAGCTCCGCGTTCACAACATCCAGGAGGCGACTTTTCTGACTGGAGGATGACACCTCCCAGTGGTACTTACTGGTGAAGTTCTTGAAGGAACGTCACGGAAACTACCAGATATCTGGCTAAACTACCAGATAGCAGGACAGACTAGGGTGGTCTAAAGAAACACCTTTCCACGAGAACAGGACTTTGGGTGGGCTCCTTCGAGCATTTTATGCGAGTTAATTCCCAGTGGTCGTGGACAGAGTTAAGGGACGACAACTTTAACCTACTAATCATGAGTTACTCACTTCACACAGTGTGATCTTCTATCTGGAAAGCATAAAACGACAGTTATGTAATCATTACATAGGCTGTCACCATATATATATACACACACCACACACACACATATGTATTCCCTTTGTCAGTTTGCCAGGAATTACCTCCATCAGATTGTCCTTTGGGCATGTCTTTGGACATTTTTCTGAATTTGATTTGGGTGGGCCCAGATCACTGTGGGCGGTATCACCACTGGTCAGGTGGTCCTCCGGTGTTTAAGAAAGCAAGCCAAACAAGTCATGGAGAGCAAGCCATTAAGCCGGGTTACTCCCTAGTGTCTGCTTCAGTTCCTGCTTTCCGATTCTAGCTTTGAGCAACTTTGGTAGCTTCCCTGGGTGATGGAAGCCCTCCTCCTGCCCCCCCCCCCCCATGTTGCTTTTAGTCTTGGTATTTATCAAAACAATGGAAACAAAACCTATGTAATACTATGCCAGTAAAACTAATTGAGGTTTACTTTTTAAAAGTGAGATAATATGAGTTGTTTCATTAAAGTAATGATGGCAAAACAAATATGAATAGGTAATAGACACATTTTTTTTCTTCAAAGACGCAGAGTATGAAATACAAATCTTTGTGTGGTAACTTTCAAGTATTTAAGTCATGTGTACAACTCACCGCATTTCATCACGTATACTCTTTTATCTAGTATCAAGATCAAGAAAGAACATAATAAGGGATGGAGCAATAGATTGGTGGTTAGGAGCGCAGGACCCGGTTTGATGCCCGGCATCTACATGGTGCGCACAACCTTCTTTAATTCTAGTCCCAGGAAATCTATGTCTCCTTCTGCCCTCTTAGCATGCTTATGTGCACTTCGGTGCCAAGGCATAATGTAGACAAAATACCAACATACATAAAATGTTAGTTACATTTAAAAAAAAACAGCATAATAGTATTTGCATTACAGAAAACCCTGCTTGTACCAATAGTAATCACTGGATTTGAGCTTACTTGCATAGGAATTCAAGGGACTGGAGCCATTACAGCATAAGTTCCTCCTGGTTAATTATTTTGGCTGAGTACCTGGACTAAATTTGTGCTGTGGGCTGAAGTTCGCCAGCCACTGATGTATTTAAACAATGGCTGCTCAGGACTGCTCCAGCTTTCCCTATTATCTCAGTTAACATTTACAGCAGACAGGTTCTACTTTTAGGTGGTTTTTTTAGAAGTGAATTTAATATGTATTAAATTTAAGATGTATTAGAAGTATATTGAGACATTTAGGGGTAGTCTAGCAATGTGATATTGATTCTTCTTTGATTATTAAGTAAACGCAGATTTAAGATAGGTCACATCTCGTGACACAATAACAGTTTATGTAAGTACTTTTAAAATAAATTCTAATGAAATAATCTGGTAACAAATGTGCTATTTATTAAATTTATTGTAAATTCAGAAAAATTAGTGAAAGAAATAGCTCTTCATGAGAGTTTAAATAACAGAACTCCATTGTAATCTCTCACTTTAAATCCTTTTTAAAAAACAAACAAACAAACAAACAACCCAGGATCTCCTGTCCTTTAGGCTGTCCTCAAACGAGTTAAGTAGCTGAGGATGTCCTTAGGCTTTGACTCTCCTGTTTCTGACTCTGGAGAGCTGTCTGCTGGTGTCAGAGATGTGCACGACCATGCTTGGAGTCTTTGGTTGTTGTCGTTATTGTCATCATTAGTTGTTCCGGCTGGCCCTGAACTCTCGGCTTCCAGACATCTGTCTTCCTGCCTTAGCCCACCAAGTAGATGATAGGACAGCTATGGGCCACTGCACTTAACTTGTTTACTTTAATATGTTTGGGAATAGTTGATTTTATGTCCTGAAGTATTAAATTTAATTGTAACTATAATACCCAGTTTTGTTTTGGGTTATAGTTTTTGTTGTTTTGTTTTGAAGTCTCTAATCTGGCAGCTTAAAGTTTTATTTTAAAGGGGTAGCTGGTTTGGTGCTTCATGAAATGGTTGAATAATGGGACAGATTTTCCGTTGAACTGTTTTTGGTAGTTGGTTAGAGAAACCCGGTTTTGATATTGCTAAAATTGAAAGTATTGTTCTTTTTAATTTTATTCTATTTTGAATATATACAAGTAGGTGGTATATTCTTATAAATTTATAGTTTTGCATTAGATGAACTGTATATATACATTGAGATTGCTTTCATTATACTTGGATTTATATATTTTAGAAATAACTGGACTATAAAACTGTTCATTTTACTGCAGTCTATAATCTTGAATTTTATTGTTTCTTTTTGAAACATGTCAATATCTTTTCTTTTAATTTTTTGACAGTCTCTATTTAGTTTTGGATGTCTTATAAGTTGCTGTGTAGACCAGGCTGGCCTTGAACTCAGAGAGATCCTCCCGCTTCTGCCTCCGGGGTGCTGGTAGTAAAGACGTGCTCCACTGCACAGGGCTTCTTTGTAGTTTTATCTTAAGGATTTTGCTAATACATTTTTAAAGATAATAATAACTTTAAAAAACTTTTATGAAATGTAATGCATATAAAGATCAAAGTATAAAACATGTAGACATTTTTTGAATAAATGAATAATCATTATAACTTGTTATTAATTTGTATATGGTTGTTTACAAAGCATGTATGTGCATGTGATATGGATTCATCAATGGATGGACTGTTTTATCTGCTTCTTATTAAGGCTGTTGCTCAATTCTCTTTCATTAAAATTTTCATTCATTAATTTCTTGTATATGTATGAATCTCTTTTAGTAGTGATAATCGCTGACAATTTGCTATATGTTAAAGCTCCATTTGTAATAATAGAGTCTCTTTCTCCCTGGACACACACACACACACACACACACACACACACACACACAAACACACACACAGAGGTACATATCTATTTTTTGAGGTTATGCTATTCAAAATATGCAGGTTTATGGTTAATCTATTTTCCTGTAAGTGAGGCATCCTCTTTTATCAGTGACTCAGCTCATTTTTTTAAACCCTTTCATTTTGAAATAGTGTATTTGTTGAGAAGTCGAAGAAAAAAGTATATGCTATCTCTGACTTGGTTTTTCACTTTAAGATTTTTTTTGGCTTTGGGGTGATGTAGCACGAATAATAAAAAACCCAGAGACAAATATTGGGGTTCAAGCTGAAAATCAGAAAGGCAAAATAGCCAACCTCTAGAAAGACCTCCTGCCTCTATCGAATCTTCAGACTGAATGTATGAGATCCTGCCTTCATGAATCCTCAGACTTCACACTCCACTGAGTTCCTGTCCCTTCCCTTTATATTCCTCTCTCCACCCAGCCATATTGCTCCTGTCTCTACCTTCCTAGTGCTGGGATTAAAGGTGTGTGACTCCCAAACACTGGGATTAAAGGTGTGAACCAGCACCACCTGGGTCTGTTTCTGGGTTGATCCTGTGTAGCCCAGAATAGCTTTGAACTCACAGAGATCCATCTGCCTCTGTCTCCCCAAATCCTGGGATTAAAGTTGACAGCAGACAGTGACACCACTGCCTGGCCTCTAGAGGCTTACCTTTGCCTTCTGATCTTCAGGCAATCTTTATTTATTAAAATACAAATAAACTATTCCTACAAGGTGGTGAGAAACTGATAGATATTCAGTAGAAGTGATATCTCAAATCTATAATTTCAGTCTTTATTCAGGCTAGGGGTAGATGTGCTAAGATACTGTTATTCCTGCACTGGGCAGTGCCAGCAAGCTGCAGTTCTTAGATGGTGTCAGGAGACCGACAACTGGTGGTCTTTGGTACACCGTGTAAAGCTGGGTATTTGGTGGCTTAGGTGTATATAATACATTTTTGATGTATTTATCAGGATGTAGCCCATCAGAAGTCAAAGAACATCTTTCTAGAATTCTGTATTCCATGTGTAATACTTTTAATGTTAAAATAATACACAACGATTAGGGCATTCTTATTTTTTTCTTTTATGTGGCATCCTTCTTTATATAAAGTATAAGAATTTAGTTTAAGCTTTTTTAGGCAAACGCCTGTCAAACAAACCTCCACTGAAAACAAGTTGTGTTGTATTCTGTCCCTTTTTTTCAGAGCTCGTAGTTAAAACAAGAGAAACCTTAGCATTGGCATTTATTTGTGAAAGTTGCTAACACCAAGAATGGAAAAGGAAGTCGTGGATCTTTTCAGAGAGAACATAAAACCGGGCTATCAAAACAACCAGAGAACTGAATATGCTAGTGTCTCTCAGTCTTCTCGCCAGCACTATCTGCTGCTGAGTTCAGTTACTTGACAGATTCGAAGGACAAGACCCCGAACCTAGAGCAGGAAGTCAGGGATGTGGAGAATGGAGGATGCGGAATACGACTCTTCTAGACTGCAAGCCTCTGAAAGTTCTTCAAGTTATGTTCTATTAAAACAAAGCACCCACCCAAACAAACAAACAATAGCAAAACAAAAACAAAACATTTGAGATGTCAGAAAGCGTAATGTAGCCCAGGGAAAGACTGAGAATGAGACAGTGGTCTAAGAATGGCAGGCCAGAGGGTCAGCAGCTTAGATCAGAAAGTCTCCCAAGAAAGACATCCAGGCAGTTAAGGTTATTTGAGAGATTTTATAATCCCTGAACCCCATATTTTTTTGTTAGACTTTCACATTATGATTTTGGTTTGTCAATAGATACAGACTCTTCTGGGTTTCTGTCTTTTTATCGATCTGGTTCTGATTGCTTGCTTTTAAAGGAGAGGTTTTTTTTTTTTTGTCTCCATTATATAAACTGTGAAATAAAAATTTTATTTTTAATCATATTTTAATAATATGATAGTCTCACAGCAACTTTATCATAATTTCATTTGATAAAGTTTGTTACCTGAGATTAATATTACAAACTATTAAGTGAAAAGCTTAAAATATAATTCATGTGTTAAAATAACTTAAAATAGTTATTAAAAGTTATATACAAATATAAAAATTATAATAAATATGTTATTTCCCTCTTTCCTTTTTCCTTCCAACCCCCCATACCCTTAACTTCACTTTCAAATTTATAGCCTCTTTTTCTTTCTTTCTCTCCCTCTCTCCCTCTCTCTCTCTCTCTCCCTCTCTCTCTCTCTCTCTCTCTCTCTCTCTCTCTCTCTCTCTCTCTCTCTCTCTGTCTCTCTGTGTCTCTCTCTGTCTCTCTCTCTGTCTCTCTCTCTCTGTCTTTCACACACACACACACACACACCTAAGTAAATACATACAACTTACTCAGTCTGTATAATCTTACTTGTGTGTGTATGTGCCCATTTGGTATTGGATAGCCAATGGTGTGCTTGTCCCTGGGGATGCTATTTTTCCCACTCTCAGCATTTCTTGTTTCCTGTAATTCTTTGTTTAGTGTTGAATTCTCTTGTGCTCCCTCTCACCCCCTCTGTGTTAGCATGCCTACTGGTGTCATCCTTGTTCCGGTCGGGTGAGACTTCTGACATTTCCAGGAGACACAGTCTCACTGCAAACTCCCTGATTTTCTGGTTCTTAAATCTTTTCTCCCCCATTTCCCCAGTGTTCCCTGAGCCTTAGGGACAGGAGTTTTGTAGATGTGTCTGTTGAAACTGAGCTCAACAACTCTGTGCTTTGATTGGTGGTGGTTTTCTGTACCGGTGTGTGTTGCTAAGAGAGGTTTCCTTGATGAAGGGTGAGAACTATACTTCTTTGTGGGTAGGACATATTTAGAGTGTACTTAGGGGTTATGTTGGTTTAATAAAGTGAGGTTCTAGAATAACCTTTATTATAGTATACAATTCTGATTAATCTGTATTATTACTTGTTCTCTTTATATTTTACTGTACCCAATTTTTTTTAAGAGTACTCTGGATTGAACGTGCTTAATTTTAATTAAAGTTCATTATAACTTAGTATGTATAGTAAGCCACAATATATATGATGTTCAGTACTACTTGTGGTTCAGGATTCACTTGGGACTTGCTTACCTCTCTCAGATAAGAAGAGACCTACATCCTGTTATTGCCTTCAGGGGGAAATTTGGGATTCAAACCATGACAATATTAAAAAGCCAACTGGACATTAAAGTGTCTAGAAATTTTTATTTGATAGCTAAAATGGTGTCTCAATTATATAATCTAAATTAAATTTAAATTTCTTTTAATGATTTTTTTCTGACTGACTTTAAAGCAACATGTCTTAAAACTGATTAGTATTTTAATACTTTTATTGTATTCAAATTTTAATGTAAATTGAAGCTATTTCCTTAATTTATGTCAAACAGCTTATTGCCAGCATGGGAGCTGTGTTATAGCTTACAACATTTCAAAGCAGAACATTTTATTCACTGGCATGAGCTGGCACAGTAGGCAGGATTATTGTAATTCATTTGGGTAAATGAATTGAAACCTTGGAAGTTAATGTACAAAAATATTCTGTCAGTTTTTACAGTTCTTTAATGATAAAATCTGGGTTTAGAATTTCAGCATCATAATTTCTATTGTCTTTATTCCATTCTAATTATTAATTTTGATCTTCTTTTCAGTTAAAGTCCATGTATTATAAGGACTGCGTTTTGTTTGCTACCCATTTAGAATTATGGTCTCATTTAAAATTATCCCATCATGCTAATTACTAATTACTTGGGTTTGCAAACTCTGCTCCATATGCAAATGTATCTTAAACAGTGGAGAAATTATTTTTCTAATTGAAGTTTTTGAATAGATTTTTCTCCTAAAATGTATTATAATTTTAAGAATTATTTTAGGAAAATCAAGAGAACGTGCCCGATAACTATTAGTGACTAAAAAGTTAGGCTACTCTTTAGCATATATCATATTTATTTTTAGTGGTGTCTTTGAAAGTCACTAGAAGATGTTTGTGGACGTGCTCAGAACGGAAAACTAAGCTATTGCTACCCAGTGGCCTATTAAACAAACACTAAGTAAATGTTTGGAAAAATCATACAATATTCTGCCAAAAATTTGGAGAATTTGGAGTATTTGGAGAAACTGTGTGTGTGTGTGTGTGTGTGTGTGTGTGTGTAAAATAAAAGTGTAAAGAGACAGTAAATTTCTAAAATCATTATTTTGTTAGTGAATGTAATAGGTGACCCCCCTTTCTATTTTCCTTTTGTTGTATTCTAGACTATTTTCTGGGTGAGATAGTGACGTGGAAAGTGCCTAAAATTTATATTTCTGTTAGTTTTTCTTTCTTCAGTCATAGTTACAAAGCTGCAGATTTAGCATCATTTTACTTTGTCATCTGACTTTTGATCATCTTTCTTTTAGTGATTAAAATAAATACTTGGTTATATTTTCACTATAAAGAAGATGATCTTTTAGCCTTTAAATCCTCTCTATGACTTTCTGAAGATTACTAATGTAAGTAGTTTATTAAAGTTTGTGCTGTTGCTTTTAAGCTTGTAAAAATGTCAGTAGTTTGTAAAGGTCTCTGTTATAACGCCTTCCCTTCCCAGCTTCTACCTGCTCCCCTCCACTCGTTGTTATTGCCTTTCTGTTGAGTCTGAATTCCATTTCAAGTTTCTGCATGATGTTGCGAAGACATCTGTCAAATGTTTGAGAGTTCCTACAGCAACAGCTTTTAAACCTGATTCATTTGTCTCCGGAGAGCTTAGCTGTCGGTTTGGAGGATTCTCCTGGTTCACAGACCCTGTTTTGCTGCTGTGCTTCCCTCTGCTTCTGCACAGTAGATGCTGTATCCACTCAGGCATTAATATCTCTGCTGTGGTCTTCTAGGCTTTGCCTAATTTCGGTAGGAAGGGTTCTGTTTGTAGATCTGGTCCTTCTGTCTTAACCACATTTAATTTATTCAGTTTAATTTTCTGAACTGTCTAACCTTTTGACAATGAGACACAATGTCATTGTCATCAGCAATGTTCATGCTCAAAAACAGAACATAATAATTTAAAAAAAAAAGCAACAAAAAAGCCCAAAGTATTTCACATAGTATCAAGTTTCACAGTTTTCTATTGACTCCTATGGGTCCAGGTTCAATATACCTGTAAGTATTATTCTTTTGGAAGTTAGATACAGCTAAATGTTCTTCATTGTTTGAAAGTCTCATGATTATAGATGTTGGTTGTGTCTAATGGGTGTAAGAGAAAAAAAATTGCCTTTTTTTTTTTTAGAAGAAGTTGCTAGTACTTCTTGTCTTGGAGATTTTACTGATTTGTGAAATCTACAATTTTATTTTTGATTCGCTAAAACAGGAAAAGTTATTTGATAAAAGCAACTGACTTAAAAAATGACAAACCAGCCAGGTAGTGGTACACACATTTAATCTCAGCACTCTGGAGGCAGAGGTAGGTGGATCTCTGGGTTCGAGGCGAGTCTGGTCTATAGAGTGAGTTCCAGTAGAATAAAATTAAAAAAAAAAAAGATAAACCAATATCTGAATATGCATTTTATTATTACATAGGAATCATTTTAAAATTTGTTCTAGGAGTAAAAGCCTAGCCTTTAAAAAATAAATTAATTAAAATAAATTAAAATAATAAAGAATTTTTTTTTCAACTAACACACAGCTTGTGGGTCATTTAAAATATGTTATCTAAGAGAAGCTGAAAGTGCCTTTGAGTACACTGGGTAGTGTGATCTATACAACTTACAAGGCCTGTGCTTCAGTTTTCTCTTATTGTGACAGCTGTAACAAAGATCCAAAAATTACTGGCTTAAAACAACACAAATTTGCTATCTTTGAATTGGAGGAGTGTAGCACGATTAATAAAAACCCAGAGTTAGAAATTGGGGATCAACCTGAAGGTCAGAAAAGCAAAATGGCCAGCCACTGGCTTTTACCTCTACCTCACTCTGAAATGGTGATCCTGCCTCCAGGAATCCTCAGAATGAGACTGTCTGAGAGCTGCCTTCATGTGTCTTAAATTCCTCTCTGGTGCTGGGATTAAAGGCATGTACCACTACCGCCTGGTTTCTATGGCTAACTAGTGTGGCTACTGGGATTAAAGGTGTGTGTCAGCACTGCCTGGTCTGTAAGGCTGGCCAGTGGGGCTGTTTTACTCTCTGATCTTCAGGCAAGCTTTATTAAAATACAAATGAAATACCACTATGGGGTGTGTGCATCAGAATTCTGAATTACTTGCTCCAAGACTAAAATGAAGGCATTGGTAGCACTTGGTTGTTTTTTCATATGACCTAAATATGTCTTTTTGCCTGTACCTGTTTCTTAGAGAATACTTGATAATCAAATGAAATGGCCTGTTTATTCCAAAGTAGTTTTCGTTTAACATAGCCTCTTCTATTCAGTTCTTTGAAGTTTTTTTCCAGTATAGTTAATTATTAGATTAAATAATCTAATCAGAACAAAGACATTAATTGTAAAACTCGTCTGCTCCTGTAGAGTGTGTGCACATGTGCACACGTGTGCCACAGTTCACACGAGGAGGTCAGAGGACAGCTTGCACAGAAGTTAGTTCACTCCTTCCGCCATGTGGTTGATAGGCTTGGAGGCAAGTGGCTTTACCCACAAAGCCATCGTGCAGCCCTTGGCACAAGCTGGAGTTGTTTGGGGAAAGGGAAACTCAATTGAGATTGACCTGTGGTGTATTTTCTGAATTAGTGATTAATATGATGGGACCCAGCTCATTGGGTGGTGCCATTCTGGGCAGATGGTCCTGGAGTATATAAGAGAGCAGGCTGAGCAAACCTTGAGGAGCAACCCCATAAGTAGCACCCCTACATGGTCTCTGCATCAGCTCCTGCTTCCATGTTCTTGCCCTGACTTTCCTGGGTGATAGACTACAAACTATATATATTCCTGAGGTTGCTTTTGGTCATGGTATTTCATTACAGCAGCAAAAACCCTGGGACACATAACAGCTCTCTGTGAGAACCAAAGAAGTCCATTATACAGGCCATTTTTCTCAGTGGGATTACATCCCACTAGGCTCTGCCCTGGAATGGTTCCACATCACTTCCCAGCACTGTTTTACTGAGGACCAAGCCTCTAGCACATGAGCCGTTTAAAGCACACTTAAGTCACAGCAGAGCGTAGGCTTGTGATGCCACCACTGCAGAATTTTCAGATGTGTAAGTCTTGAAGAGTAGGAGCTCACTGAATGCCTTCAGGGTGAGTCCTGAAACTGATTTTTATTATTTCTGCCCACACTGGCTACAGCTCAGGCGGCCCAAATATAGCAAAGTAGGCATAGGAATGGCTCTGGTATAATTCAGCCAGCTGTCAAGGTAGATTTCATGCAGTTTTTGATATGCATGCAGTGTGACTACTATCTCATGCTTCCTGCACTGTGCTTTAGCCACTCTGATGGACTGGATCTTCTCAAACTCTATGATAAACCGTCCCCTTTAAAAGTTGCTCTGTTAGGTGTTTGGTCAAAAAAAAAAAATGGCACCAAGAAATGGAGCTGTTGCTAAGGTAAAATTGTACAGTTCATAGGCCTTTGGAACTGATTTGTGGGAAGAAAGTGGAAGGGGTTGGAGCTCGTGTGTAAGGAATTCTAGATCTATTGTGGTGGGAGTCTGGGAGACCAGAATGCCAAGAGAAATGTGGATGGTAATGGCTGGGCTCAAGAGGTTTCAGAGGGGTACAGAGACTATCTGGAATGGGAACAGGCCATTTGTACTATATTCTGGCAAAAAACAAACAAACAAAAACAAACAAACAAACAAAAAACAACCCTGGCTATATTCTGCCGATATCCTGAGGATCAGAGTGAGACCTCATTTCAGAAAATAATGCACTAATTATATATTTGGAAGAGGAAATTTTAAGACAAAATAGTGTTATGGGAAGTTTGCTCACCTGGATTCTTTCTGATCCCAGCCATGGCAGCTGTCTTGGCTCTTATACTCTGGAGAGCAAAGAATTCTCATCAGGACCTAGGTTGAACAGGCAGTCAAAATTTATTTTTAGCAAGTGAAGGTGAAAGTATATCCTCCAGTGTGAGAGCAAATGGAGCTGGCCTTCAGAATCTGGACTAAAAATCTTGGTCTACCAGTTCCCTTTCCCTTTCCCAACACAGTGGTCTTTTTCCTGGAATACAGAAGAATTTCTTAGAAGCTGTCCTTAACCACAAATCATTGTTGCTACAACCAGCCACATTAGAAGAAGAGAAATTTACTAGAGGCAAGGACAGTGGTGCCCTGTTGAGAGCTCTTCAGGGGCCTGCTGGTACCAGCTGAGACTGGCTCCCCTCCACTCCCCAGCAGGGCCGGTCCTTCCTCTTGTCTGGTTTAGTTCGGCTTTCCTATAGCCCATGGCAAGTTCTCTTATATTTAGAATTCCTGACTTCACTGTTTTTACCTTATAACAATATTCAGGCTGTGTTTATTTTTCAAAAAAAATAATTCATTTTAATCAAGTGTATTTGTCTGTGCGTGGGTCCCTGTGGCAGTCAGAGGTGCTGGATCCACTGGAGCTGGAGTTACAGGTGCTTGTGAGTTACCATATGAGTGCTGGGAATTGAACTCTGGGACTCTTTAAGAGCAGTGCATGCCCTTAACTGCTGGGTCTCTCTCCATTCCCTCAGGCTGCGTCTTGGTTACTGCTCACTGCCCTTATCTAAGTCTGGTGCTGAAGGAGTTTTCTGCTTGAAATCTATTGCCTAGGAAATTATTTTCTCAGATGTAGGCACCAAGGCATTGTGGCCATTGCAGTTATGGCCCAAGGGATAATATTCTATATCTTGAGCTGACAACTGATCTCAGTAGAGTGAGGAATTCTGACAACTTGCACCTGATTCATGAAAGCTTCTGAGGCCAGGCACTGTGTGGCAGTATTAGATTCCTTGCAAGAGATGTTGAAAAGGCATTGGGTTAAGCTGTAAAGATAAAACCTTACTAGTAGTACAGACCTCTTGGTGTTAGAGATGACATCCCATTGAGGAAAGCTTCAGGAGTGAAATGGGGCTGATTTTCTAGACAGTGTGAGTGCTGCAGACTGGAAGGGCAGGGCTGCCCAAGCCCATAGGAGCTCAAATGATTCCATTAGAGTCTCAGATGCCAGGTAGATTGCTTCAGCGTTCTTGTGCTGCTAAGTATGGGTCTTGTTTTGTTCTGACCTCCTCTTGCTATGCCCCCATTCTTAGCTTTCCAAACGGGAATATTTTCTCACTCCCACTGTGTATGTGTGTGTGTGTGTGTGTGTGTGTGTGTATGTGTGGTTATACCAAGTATACAAAATGTATGTTTGTGTCTATGTATATATGTATATGATATATATGTATGTGTCTCTATATACTTTATACCACATTCTTTCCCAGTGGATGCTATTGATATTAATGTACTTATAAACTCATAAATATTTCAAGTTTACTATACAAATAAATTCACTTCATAGTCTAGTAGACAAATGAATAGTAATACATTTGAATCAACAACATAAAGATACTACAGGTAAATTATATATTAAATTTTTACATGATTGTGGAAATTAAACTAATATAGGAAAAATAAGTTACTTTTACTACTGTTAATTTAAGTCTTTATACTGGTAACTGATTTTAGTGTGTTTGTATTGAGTTATTTGTACATAATTTTGTATCATGATTAAAAAGTTGTGGAGTTTCTGTGATCCTTGTGCAAACTCAAACCAGACTAAATCCCAGTGTGGAGAGGGGAGGTGGCCATGAAGTCCTACCACTAACAGAGGCACCATTGGCAGTTGTTGGCTGCTGGGTGAGGGAAAATGAGCTTCTTTAAGAGTGTTGCCCCAGGTAATTGACCACTTTTAGTGGAAGGCCACACATTCAAGAATGTATGGGTAGTGCAAGTTAGACTACAATGATGGCTAAAAAAAATAAGACACTAAACTGGGTGGGTATGGAAGGAGGGGCGGATCTTGGAAAAGGTGAATATGATCAAAAGATGTTGTACAAATTCCTCAGATACTATTACATTAATAATAATATATTAGTATTATACACATTCTATGTAATTCAAGCAATGTGTAAATGGGTAAAATGGGATTGGTGCTTTACCTGGGGAGGGCGATAGGAGGTCAATACAGAAGGAAAAGGGGAGGAGAAGAAAACAGCACTCAAAGAATGCCTGCAGAAACCATAAGGAATCATACTATTATTTAATAAAGAGTTATATACAATATATATGTCTATGTGTATACATTTTCATAATTTTAAAAAAATTGTTATCCCACTTGGGCTGACAGTGCTTCCCCCAGGAACCATAGACTATCTAATAAAAACCCAAATGCCATGCATGAGAAACCCTCTTTTGGGTAATCAATCAGAAGTCCAAGAGACTCAGACTTCTAGACTATTGGGGTTGCCATTGACTAATTCCCAGTGGCTGAAGATTAGTCCCTATATTTGAAGACACCATGTACTTCAGATGCAAGACCCTGAGTATCTGAGCTCAATCTGACTTTGGAGTCTCCTCCCTGAGGACTAACCTTAACATTACTGGAAGGTAGGGAAGCAACCGATATTCCTACCCAGCTATGATGCCAATGAACCACAGCAATGACCAGCATGGCACCATAACCCAGAGGATAGAGTGGTGTCACTCATCTTGGTGGTAACCATCAACTCTCTAATTGGGCTTGAGGTCTTCCCAACAGGAGAAAAAACATGCCTGGTACCGGGAGCCTAGTTGTCTGTCTACCTGGGTATAGTGAGCAAACAGATTTTGGGGAGAGCATACTGCCAACAGTTTAGTAAACTAGCATAATACCTAATTGTATTCTAAATATTTATCCTTATATCCACAGATAAGCATGAATCTTACCCCTCATTAAAGAAATTTCTCTTTGCAACAGACAGATTATTACAGGAAAACAGAACTAGTCAAAATGCAGAGAACAAGTGATCTTAGGCTACCCAGCCTCATTTATAAACATCTGCAACACAACTTTAGTACCCAAGGGTCAAGAAACATCACATAAGGGGGTGAAAAGATCTAAGAGTCACATAACCAGGAAGCTACTGTGAGATTGTGACTCCTAGAAATAGCAGGGAAGCTTCACCTCAACAATATGGCTGTCTAAACAAGACATGAAGTACAAGACCAATAGACATGCTAGGAAGGTGGAAATCTCATGGAGTCCCACACATAGACACAGAACTACAGGCAACTAAGGAATGCTGAGAGCAAGAATAATAGTCTTCCTCAGGGATGAGCCCACTAGTTGGTTAGCCGATGCTTAGTGCTCAGTTCTGGAATTATATGAGTACAAATAACACCAAAGGTCTGAAATGCATACATATGCATATGTATACACATATATTTGTTATTGGGAGCAAGGGGGTACAGGTGAGGTACTGAAGGGAGGAAAGGGAAGGAGAAAATAATGTAATTGTATTTTAACCTAAAAGAAAACTTTATGTATTATTTCATCAGTTTAGTCAGATATCTTCTTTATTCATGGATGGCTCATCTGTCTAAACTTCCAGGTTTCAGTGTTAAGCTAACGAGTTACCTACCTTTTACTCTGAGTAGTTCTTCTTGAACGGCAATAAAATTATTCCTTATGGGATAGTCTGTTTATTCTCATTATTGTTAGTTGTTTTTATTATTATTCAGTTTAGTTTCTAATTTTCCTCTTCATGTATGCCTTGAGTTGGCTGCACTGCTTATCGATGTGATGGGCAGTTCAGCTATTTGCTGACATCTCTTTTTTTTTTTTTGGACATAAGGTATGTTTTATTTTCACCAGTCATACATTTTTTTCTATAATATTCCAGGGCCAACTGGTTTCATTTAGCAGTTCAATTAGTAAGGAGTCCCCCTTCAGAGACCCATGTGCTGGTGGCATTGGCTCAGAGTGCCCAGGTTCACAGTGCACTTTTTGGCCGAATCTTGCAGGCAGTTCTTCTTCCACATGATGAAGGGATCTTGGAAATGCCCTGGTGGGGTGCAATAGGGTGGGGAGAAATCCTCTAGTCTAGGCTGTTAAGACATTTCACTCTACTTATCCTGCTTAGTGGTCTCTTTGGTTGGCAGGGTGTTCCTCTCCTATGTCTTAATTTTCTTCAGATTGGCCTTATGGAAGCTTGTGATTTCCCCCATGACCATCTTGTCTTCCATTTTCTTACAACCTGTGGAATCTCTTCCCATCCCAAGTTCAAGGTGCTCTGCCACTTGCGTTGCTGAGGCAAGAGACTGACACCTTTGATTTTGTTTATTCCCAGCAAAAAGTTACATGATTTGATAGAGAAATAATTGTAATTCTGGCAGTTGGTCCAGTGGTATGCACATGTAATTCCAAGCACTCAGGAGGCGGTTTGAGAAAGATTGTGAGTTTAAGGTCACGTGGATTATAACCAGACTTAGTCTCAAAATGCTAAAACAAAGCAAAACTACTTGGTGATGGAGAAACACTCATAAATAGTATTAGTTAACTACATAGACTGGAGTTATAAACACTTCCTTTATGGGTCTGGGGTCATTCAGAGATTCGCCAGTCTGGCTATAAATCATTCTAAACAAAGGAGAAGCCGTTTTTCAGAAACTGGTGCCAAGTCTAAGAGCAGGGCAGTGCTTCCAAATGTAGCTCATAGCCACATGTGCTATAGATTTATAAAGGCAAAGAAGATAGTTACATTCTGTTTACCTGCAAGCAGGTTACATTCTTTATTGCAAAGTCTTGGAAATCTCTACCAAAACAAGCTTTGTTTACAGAAGCAGAAACAGTTATGACTCATTATCTTACATAAACAACAGTTTTGTTAAAATTGTACAAAACCAGGCAATTACAAAAACAGTCCTTAACTTTTGGAGGTCCAATTTTGTTTTATAGTTCTCTCAAACATGATAATTGTAAACTTTTAAACATAAACTTAGTCATCACACTTGAGAATTTCCTGAGCATATGTGTAGCAAGTTGAGTGCTATCCGGTACCCTGTGCAGCTGAAAACAGGTTTGTAAAGATTTAAAATCACTATAAGGCAAGTAGTTAGATCTAAGTAGTGAATATTAAAGAAGTTCATACAATGATCAATAGGTGTCGCTGTTTCCCATGAAAATTTAAATTATGAACTTTGCTTCATTGTTTGAGTATGCCTCTTATGCACAATTTGGGAACTATAGGTCAGAGCCAGTAAGTTTGTCTGTTTCTCTGTCTTTGTATCTCTCCATCTCTGTCTCTGTTTCTCTCTGTCTCTGTCTTTCTCTGCCTCTCTGTCTCTGCTTTACTTTGTGATTATCTATGTTATAGTTAGAAGACAGTTCATTAGTTCTGGGTAAAATCCCATTCTCATTTCATATATGTATTAGAAAATAGCATAAAACCCATTTTAATTAGACAGTTCAGTGACATTAACTGCTATTTCTCATCATCCCAATTGTAATGACTCCCTATTTTCTCTTGAGTCCTTACTAACATCTATTCTACAAACGTCTATAGCTATATTTTCTTTTTAAAGTATCTCATAAAGCAGCTCACAGTATATTGTCTTTTAGTGTGATTTTACATTCCCACGAGCAGCACCTAAGTTTTCATTTTTCTCCCCATCCTTACAAAGGCTTGTTTCTTTTTTCAGTACTTTTATTGTGTCAGTCATCATCATGCATGAATAATGTCTCATAGTTCTGATTTGTCTTTCCCTAATGGCTGCTGATGTGAACATCTTTTTAATGGACCTTCTATCTCTCCAAGCATATATCTTCATCGCAGAAAGATCTGTTCCAGTCATTTCTATTAGTATTTTGTTGTTGAAGGCGATAGTGGTGTATTCTGAGAATTTTCAGGTTATTTTGGCAAACCATTCCTGATATTCGTTCATTTATTTTACGTTTACCCAGTGTTTTTCTAGACAGTTCCTTGACCACCAGGGAGCCTTACAGTCTTTGAGGACTGTGTCTGTGATAGAGCACTCTTTCAGATTTCAGCTAGAGTAGCTTTCAGCCCGGACACCAGCCTGCAGTGAAAGCTTAAGGATGTCTCCTGCCCAACTGAACGTGCTTCTTGTCTGGACTGCATGGTTTTCTAAAATCCCAGTGCACACGCTGCGTTACGCATGTGTTACTTGCCACAGTCTCCTCAAATTTCTCTGTGCTTGGCCTGTTGTCCATCTCCACCTCTAACCTTTTGCCCCGGACCCTGTCATGTAGGATCAGTGTTTGATGCTTTTCCTACCTGAGTTCTGTGTTGGACAAAACAGAAAGGAGGTCTGTGCACCAGTACTCCTAGAGCAGGTTAGCATGGCTGTGTACAGCAATGTATGCATCAGCTTAGCTTTGCTTCCTACCGTTACATGTAAATAGTTACTTCAAGAACAACGCCACCACTGCACAGAGAGAACACGGGAGAAGAATCAGTGGGGAATGCAGTAAAACTTTCTTCCTATTTTTCATGTATTTTGCTCATAATCTTCCTCCTCCCCAACTCCTCCCAGAGAGCTCCCACATCCCTACCCACCCAATATCATGCTTTCTTGTGCACTCACCCTCGGGTAAAAGCAAACACCCCAAAATACTAACCAAACAAAAAAGTTTGTGTGTGTGTGTGTGTGTGTGTATGTGTGTGTGCATGCATGCGCGCGTGTGTGCACACGCCCACACAGACACACACATGAGAAAAACAACAGCAACCACAAAAAATACCATGAGTCCATTTAGTGTTGTTCAACTACTCTTGGGGTTGGGTCCTTCGCTGGAGTGTTGTGGATTTACCCACTGACACACCAATGAAGAAAAGTGGTTTTCCCTTTCCCAGCAGGTATCAATTACAAATAGATTTTTAGTTAGGGCTGAGACTTTGTGCCCACATCCCCTTCTCCCTGCTGGGAGTTTTTCCTTGTTTGAACCAGTGCAAGTCTTATATATGCTGTCACAGATTCTGCAAGTTTATATGTGAATTATTCCTGTTGTGTCTGAAAGATGCTGTTTCCTTGGAGTTCTCCACCACCCCTAGCTCCAAGAATCTTTCAGCCTCTTCTTGTTAATTATTTCCAAAGCCTTGAGAAAAGGGGTTTGATGATCACATTTATGGCTGAATGCTCCACAGCTTTAGCACAGTGTCCAGTCGGTAGGTCTCTGTGTAAATTACGACAATAGGAAGTTTCTCTGATGGGAGTTGAGTGATGCTCTGAAATATGTATGGGCAGAGCAATTATGAGTCATTATGATTGTTGTGTTCAGTGGAATAATAGTAGTGAGTGTTTTTTTTTTTTATGACCTAGCTAGTCTCAGGTCCTTGGCCACTGTAGAAGTTTCAGGAATGGGTTTCATCTCATGGAGTGTGCCTTAAATCTAATTTTAAAAGTGGCTAGTTAATCCCATAACATTTGTGCTACTGTTGTACCAACACATCTTGTTTTATGGTCTCTCTTAAAAATTGTGTTTTATGTACAGAAGCTGTTTTGTCATCCAGAGCAGTATGTTTTTTCCTTTCCTTTTTAAAATTTATTTTATAAAACAATCTTTTCTCATTTTATATACCAATCCCAGTGCATTTTCCCTCCCTGTAGTTCCATGCCTGCTCTATGCGCCACACACTGCAGTATGGTTCATGAGTCGGGGAAGGGACAGAAACACACACAGACAGCCAAAAATGCTCTCTTTTTTGTGTTCCAGGACAGCTTATATAGGGTCTCCTTGACTAATGGCAATGCCTTAACTCTCGGCTGCAAGCCTACCAGAAACCACTCCTTTGCCATCAGGAACTCCTGAGGGTCTCCTGCTCAGAGCAGCTGCAAGCATAGGAAAACAAGTTAGTTCATCGTAAAAAAAAAAAATCATTATTATATTTATTTATTTTATTTATGAGTGTGTACACCCCTACTGCTTGTGGGATTCAATTCTTTCACCTTGTGAGTACCAGGGGTTGAATTTGAGTTATCAGTCTTGAGAGCAAGTGCCTTAACCTGTTAAGCAATCTCACAAAGTCCCCACAGCCCCTTTAAACTACTACTCTGGGATAATTTTTTAGTTCACTATTTTGCCGTCAGTAATATTTGTCCTGTGCATTTGCATATTCCATATCATTTGCCTGTCTTTTGCATTGATTGAGAAGACTAGTGCTCTCTTATTTCATTAGCTCAAGTGAGTAATTTGAAGAATATAAATTGGCCATTTTTCTCAGCACCTTAGTTTTCCACTGAGCCAACAACTCTCTATATATATGTATTTATATATATATAAATTTAGTTAAAAATTATATATATACGTATGCATGTTTATAATTTTTAACTAAATTTTCTATGTTTTTTTATTACTTAGTTTTCTAAGACCTTTGTGCTAGATTTTAGCTAAATGGTCTAAAACAATTGAGTGTTCAGATTTTCTCCAAAGGCTCATTGTACAGATCAACTCTTAATATCACCCACCACATTTTTACTGATTTGTAAGCCGTACATGGCTAATTTTTAAATGTATTACTGTACTCAAGGTAGGCAAGAACATGCTGGTAGTTACCGATAAAAGATTGGCTCTCTGGCAAAAGGGAATAAAAAGACCGTAATTATAACCTTCAGATCTGGTTTTATGTAAATACCCTATCTATGACTGATTGCTAAAGACATGGCACCTCTTATCTTTGAGTTTGTAAGGCCTTAGTAGCTTTTGGCAACTGACTTCAATACTATAGTTAGGGAACTCTTATTGTTACAACAAGTGGTCTGTTGTGGTTTATGGATGAGCCACAGGAATCTTATCATATAGTAGTCTGTATTGGAAGTCCTGTGGCCTCTCTCTTTGTCTGTCTGTATTTCTCCCTTCCTTCCTCCTTCTCTCTCCCTTTCTCTCCCTCTCTTTTTCTCACTAGCTCTCTTCACCCCGATATGTACCTCAGTCAGCAGAGTACTGGATTTACAGGCATGTGGACCACCACAACTGTTAGAGAACCGGGGTGTAACTAGCAATATTTTTAAGGTAGTAAATTGGCTTTTATTTGGGCAAACTTCTGCACTTTTCCTTCTAGCACATATCTGTATTATAAGTCATGTCTGTCAAGTGCATACAAGTCTGTTTTTCTTACTTTAGCAAAACGCCTGAAGTTGGGTACTTAACAAGAAAAATAGTTCACTTAGCTCACATTTTTGGAGGCTGGTATTCCAGACAGCATTGTGCTAGTTCTGCATAGGATCCTCCTGGTTGTATTACCTCATGGTAATTGACATGACAATGTCTACAACACAGGGAGCAATGAAGGATCATTGTGAATCAGGAAGCCAAAGAGATGAGAGGAGTCAGACTTGTTCTTTCAATGATTCATGCCAGGAAATAAGCATTCTAAGGTAGATTCCTAATGACCTGAAAAACTCCCACTGGGTGCTGCCTCTTAAAGGTTCCATTGCCTTTCACATCACTACAATGGGGACTGAACTTCCAGCAAATCAGCCCTTGAGGGACAAAGCATATCCAATCCATAATAATGGCCTTATTTGAATGATTGACAGATCCAGGAAATGGTAAAATTTTCTGAACTCAGAATTGCTTGGTGACATTTGATGATAGCTAAAGTCTCTGACTAGGCCCAGGATGGGTTTGCTTACAGTCTTAAAAAGTAATGTACTGGCATTTATATTAGGCAGACTTCGAATCTCTGCTGCTGTCTTTTTGACAATCTGCTGAAGTAGTCATTGGTTTTCACCCATCTTCATTCTCACGTCAGCAGAAAGAATCCTTTTTCTTTGAATATTGAGGCCATGATGTCCTAGTCTCAGGGATCTAGAGGCACTGCCTAAGAGTGATCCTTTTAAACTCTCTGTTGATTATTTTGCCTATGGCTCAATTCAAATTCAAATTTCTTTATTCAGTCTTAAAGAATAGGCTTAGTAATAGTAATAGAATACCTTTAGTAAAAAGACAGAGCATTGCCAAACCCAGAGAGTAAGGAATACCAAGTTAATATATAAAGATCCTGCATGTCCCTGGTGTCTCAAGCTTAAAGAATTCACAAATCTTTTTATTTTAACTAATTTATTTATTAAGGATTTCTGCCTCCTCCCCGCAACCGCCTCCCATTTCCCTCCCCCTCCCCCGATCAAGTCACCCTCCCTCATCTGCTCGAAGAGCAATCAGGGTTCCCTGACCTGTGGGAAGCCCAAGGACCGCTCACCTCTATCCAGGTCTCCTAAGGTGAGCATCCAAACTGCCTAGGCTCCCCCAAAGCCAGTACGTGCAGTAGGATCAAAAACCCACTGCGATTGTTCTTGAGTTCTCAGTATTCCCCATTGTCCTCTATGTTCAGCTAGTCCGGATTTATCCCATGCTTTTTCAGACCCAGGCCAGCTTGCCTTGGTGAGTTCCCGATAGAACATCCCCATTGTCTCACCTGTCAGAATGGCTAAAATAAAAAACACCAATGATAGCCTTTGCTGGAGAGGTTGTGGAGAAAGGGGTACACTCACCCATTGCTGGTGGGAATGCAAACTTGTGCAACCACTCTGGAAAGCAGTGTTTCAGTTTCTCAGGAAATTCGGAATCAACCTACCCCTGGATCCAGCAATACCACTCTTGGGAATATACCCAAGAGAGGCCCTATCATACAACAAAAGTATATGCTCAACTATGTTCATGGCAGCATTGTTTGTGATAGCCAGAACCTGGAAACAACCTAGATGCCCTTCAACGGAAGAATGGATGAAGAAAGTATGGAATATATACATATTAGAGTATTACTCAGCAGTAAAAAACAATGACTTCTCGAATTTTGCATACAAATGGATGGAAATAGAAAACACTATCCTGAGTGAGGTAAGCCAGACCCAAAAAGAGGAACATGGGATGTACTCACTCATATTTGGTTTCTAGCCATAAATAAAGAATTCACAAATCTTACCAGGACTTAATTTATAGTAAGATTTATAACCAACTTTTTATATTATCTGGGTGCTGCAATTTGCATTTGCTCTTCCGTTCACAAAGGCCCATGGCACTGCTGGAAGGTGGTAGAACCATTTTAGAGGTGGGACCCCATGTGGGTACAGTATTGAAATTTAGAGAGTAATGCAATGCAGAGTTTATTTGGTATTTAAGTGGAGTTATACTTCATAGCTAGAGTTCTTATTCCTTGGAGTTGTCATAAGCCAGACAGTAAAAGCCATTCTGATGAAATTTCAGGTGGAAATGAAGACCATGTTTTAGAAAATAAAATAATATCTATCTTTATCATTCAGAAAAAAAATGTGGTAAGGTACTTTGCTGATGACTGTGAGGACCTGGGCTTGATCCCCAGCACTACAAACAACAAAACACAAAATTAGTTCATTGGAATTGCCTTTATACTTTGTCAAGTGCAAAACTGAAGAGCTATGAGCTGGAATATCTGGTGGAGGAAACATCTGAACAGGAGAGCATTGAGGTGATTATATGACTGCAAGGGAAAGTGACTCAAACATGCAATTTATGATTAAAGGAGAATCCTATTGGGGAGCATCCACAACCAGGGATTAAGGTGCCTTTTTGTGAGTTCTTTGTCTCCTTGATTAAAAAATATATAAGTAAAAATGTACTCGAAGCAAGCTCAAGGACTATTTTATTAGATTTTGAGAGACAATCCACAGGGCTGGCAAGTGTAAATCTTAGCTGCTAGGAGGAGGCAGCTGGAGAAGAGATAGAGAGAGTCACCTTTTGAATTAGGGTCCAAGCAAACAGGCTGTGAGGTAATGGAGGTTGGCAAGCAGCTGCCTGAGAATGAGAAAGAGGACTATCCAGAGAGTTGAGGCAAGCATACTCAAGTTTTGATCTGTATCAGAAGAGATAAAGGGGGAAGGAAAGATTATGCCTTTAATAGGTTGTGATCTAGGTTTATCAGAAACCCCTGTGAACAACTGCTCCAACTGCCACTGCTTTCTCTTGAATAAGGAGTCAAAAGAGAATACTACTAGACTCAGGACTTTGACAGTGCCTCATTTCTCCCAGGTAAAAGATTTTGGGTTTAGTTATTTCATAACTGCTGAGAGGAGTTACTGTCGTGAACATTTGAATATATTATATATATGTACACATTTATATGTATGTTTATAAATTATTATTAAAGATACTTACATTATCAACTTCTTGGTGACAGGGCCTTACTTGGTAGCCTAGAATGTAGTAGAACTTATTGACCTTAAACATGGCAGTTCTGCATCAGCTTCCTGAATGAGTCAATCACATCTGGTTTTTATAAACATTGCAATAAGTTATAGAATTTACTTAATTTTGTTGCCCACATTTGTTATTGGTTTTTGTATAAGTTTAATAACTATTAATTGGTAAAAGGGGTTGAAATTTTGAAGCAGAATTGTATTTACCTTAGTTGGTGTTTCTATTGCTGGGAAGAGACACTGTGACCATGACAACTCTTGTAAGGGGAAGCATTTAACTGGGGTGACTCGCTGACAGTTTCAGAGGTTCAGTCCATTATCATCACGATGGGTCATGGCCATGTGCAGGCAGACATGTGTTGGTTACATCTTGATCAGAAGGAATCAGGAAGTTGACTGAGATATGGAAAGTATCCTGAGTTTAGGAAACCTCAGCTCACCCCCAAAGTGACACACTTCCTCCAACAAGGCCAGGTCATACCCACTCCAACAAAGCCACACTTCCTAAAAGTGCTGCTTTCTATGAGATTATTGGGACAAATTACATTCAAACTACTCTAGTTCCTATCACTATTTGTATTTATTATTCCTTTCTAAAAGCCATCAACTTTATTAATTAAAAATTGTTGTACATAAGAAAAATGACTCTTCTATAAAAAGGAACCATCTATGATGGAGATGACTTCTAGAATAAAATAGGGACTATTTTAGGTTCATAAAGTTATGAGTTGAGCAGATAATAAACTTGATGACTTGCACTATATGTAATTAAGGTGTTCCCCCAGTGTAGCATGTGGCCTCTGAGTACTTAATGAGTGTGGAGGCGTTCAGAAGAATGGCTCCATAGGCTCATATGTTTGAATGCTTAGTCACCAAGGAGTGGCACTATTTGAGAAGGATCAGGTGTGACCTTATTGGAAGTGTGTCCCCAGGGGTAGGCTTTGAGGTTTAAAATGTCCACGTCAGGCACAGTCTCTTGGCTTTGGATCAGGATGTAGCTCTTAGCTACATCTCCAGCACCAAGCCTGCTTGCCACCATAACCCTACCATGATGATAATAGACTAAACCTCTGAAACTGTAAGCCACCTCCAGTTAAATCGTTTCCTTTTTCATAGTTGTCATGGTCATGATCTCTTCACAGCAGTGGCACAGTGGCTAAGACAGTGAGGATGACGCTTGCTAAAGGTGACAGAGTGCCTATCCTATTCCTTACGTGCACTAAACTACTGATAACAACTTCATCATTGCTTAATTGTTAAATCTCAAGTAGGGAGTCATCCCAAGATGTTTAAGAAAAATACATTCAGCTACAAACATTTTCTTTCAGTTCTTGCTTGCTTAAAAGAAATGTGTAGTCTTTACCCAGTGTTACATGTTGTGAAATCCTGTGGGGGTAGGTATTTCTATAGTATAGTGTATTAGATATTCTAGCATAAAACATGTAAAATATTCTAACATAAAAGGAAATACTCAAAAGTGACAGAATGTTCACTTTTACTTCTGAAAAGTATGTATTCTTTTTAAATTTTTAATATCTCCCATTTCCCTCCCCCTCCCCCAATCAAGTCCCCCTCCCTCGTCAGCCCAAAGAGCAATCAGGGTTCCCTGCCCTGTGGGAAGTCCAAGGACCACCCACCCCCATCCAGGTCTAGTAAGATGAGCATCCAAACTGCCTAGGCTCCCACAAAGCCAGTACGTGAAGTAGGATCAAAAACCCATTGCCATTGTTCTTGAGTTCTCAGTAGTCCTCATTGTCTGCTATGTTCAGCGAGTCCGGTTTGGCAGGGAAGAGACAGAAATCTTAAATAAATAAATAAATAAATAAATAAATAAATAAATAAATAAATAAATAAATAAATAAAGTTTAAAAAGGTATAGGATAAGCCCAAAGTGAATGAAAATGGAAAACAAACAAAGACAAAATTAAAATCAACCGGGGGGAGGGGAGAGGCAGGGAGGGCGAGAAAAATGTAAAGCTCAATAAAATTTAAAAAAAATTAAAATCAAAATGAAAATTTTTAATCTCTCTCTCTCTCTCTCTCTCTCTCTCTCTCTCTCTCTCTCTCTCTCTCTGTGTGTGTGTGTGTGTGTGTGTGTGTGTGTGTAATCAGAGATTGCAAACTTCGCCAGAATCCTTTTATGCATCTTCAACATTCATCCTTTATGGCCAGGTCTGCTAAGCTTGTTTTATTATTCACATCTTCACAGTTTTTCTGTCCTGTTCATTTCTCTTCTTATTTTCTTTCTTCTCAAGAAAAATAATACTGATAAATTCATCAGGAGGCATATAATGTTTGTTTTATTTTGAAGTAGTTTCAATTCTTATCACAGGATAAAGTTTCCTTCCTTCCTTTTTTTTTTTTTTTTTTTTTTTGAGATGGGGTTTCTCTGCTGACAGCCCTAGCTGTCCTGGAATTTGCTCTGTAGGTCAGGCTGGCCTTGAACTCACAGACATCCACCTTCTTCTACTTCCCAAGTACCTACCTGGATTAAAGGTATTCACCATTTTCCTCCAGCTTATTTTCTGCTTTAGTATTTGTGGTTTTGTAAGTGATTTTATTACAAAACTCAAAATGGAAAGTTAATACTACAAGAAAGTATTTTGTAGGAATTATTATATTTCATAAATTTACAATCATATAAATGAAATTGTCCTAAAAGATGTAACATTTTTTTTAAAAAAATGAAAGACATTTCTAGAAGAGGAAGATGTCTTTTAAAAATAACAAAATAGCATGTATTGCCAGGTAGTGGTGGTGCATTAGGGAGGCATAGAGAGACTAATCTTGTTTTTGAGGCCAGACTGGTCTACATAGCAAATTCCAAGAAAAGTTCCGAAGCTACAGAGAAGCCCCTTCTCAAAAACAAACAAACAAAAAAAGAACACAAAAAAGTATATGTTAATTAATATATTCAATACTTTGTCTGGACTATGCTACAGTTGTGTTACTTAATTTTGTAAGTAATATTTTCAATTTAGTTAATTTTTTAATTTGATATAATTTTTTAAAAAAATAACTCTTTTTAAAAGCAATTTTGATTGAATGTGTATATGTACATCCTAAGATACTTTTTATAGTTTGGAAAAAGAGATACCATAGAACATGTACTAGTGGTTAAATTTCCTTGCTTTTTCAAGGAAAATTCCATGGTTTGATTTCTTATTTAGATTTTTCTTTGTAATAATGAATTTTTTTATATTACTTATGGAATAACTATTTTAAGATCCTATACATACTTTTTCATTAATGGAAAGGTTTATTAGTTTAAGTTGACTCCAAAACTTTAACTTTGAGATTTGTAGTTCCTCAGAAAAATGAATGGTATTGACTGTGACCTTGCTGATACTGGAAAAGAAATTCAAGCTATAGTCCAGACACTTAGTTTGGGACATTTAAAACTTGTTTCTAGTAATTGTATTGTACAACTAGATGCTGTCCATAGCTTTACAATTTATAGAATAAAATGCCTAGTTTATATACACCGTTGCTTGTTGGAAATAAGTTGGTTCTATAGTCTTAGGTAATTGCCTAGCTAAACAGTATGAGTTATGGGACTGTTATTAATTGTTCAAAACTCTGCTTAGCTGAGTATTAGTTAGCACTGTACCTATTCTCATATATGTGCCTCTATTAATGTCTTCCTTTGTTTGTGTGCATAGCTAAACTTTAAACTATGGAATAGTATTAAATATTTTTTCCAATTAGAGAAAAATCTATTGTTATGATATGGAATCAGTTGGATATTTATATGATTCGGTTTTTATTTATTTTAGAAGGATTTCTCTGGTAGCTGTTTCATTTGATTTCAAGTAGCTGTGCTTAAAAATTGTCATTAGAGATTGATTTGACCTGCTCTAATGCTTTCTATCTCAGCTATGCCAAGAACTTCAATTAGTTGTGTGGCATTGTAAGCTTTTGTGCGCAGGAGTATGCTATTGCATCAGAACTTGGCACCCACATGAATCTTAAGAAAACAGGCTGTTTGTTCCCGGCAGAAACTATTCTATAAGCTGACTCTGTTTTTATAGTCTGTTCTGTGCTAGATTAAGTGATTTAATTTAGTTTGGCTTGGAGCAAAACGTTTCAGGATATTTTATAAAATCCTGGTATATGATTAGCCCTCTGGAAATAATACTAGTTTTAGTTTTGCTGTTGTTTTTAAACCATTGGGCTGTGCCATGTCTTGTATTCTCAAGTGTTGTTTGCAATTTCATTGAAGGCTGCTACACCATTCAAAATAGTGTATGCTCTTTTTTTTTTTTGCAAATTTTGGAAATGTAAAAAAATAATACTTACTTTTTTTCTGAATTTGATGACCTTTCATGACTATTTGGGTAGTTCAGAGAGCAAGAGGGTGGTAGAGGAATGAATGAATAGTGAATGAATGCATGGAATTGATTTAGTGTAAGGCATTGTCTCATGCCTTATGGCGGCTGACAAGTCACAAGATCTGCAGTCCTGGCAAGTATGGAGAGCCTCTCTGCAGGCCTCAGAACCGTGAGCCTAGATGGCGGTGGTCTGAGTTGGAAGCCTAGTGGTCTGGAGCTCAAACAAAACTGGCATTTGAATCTGAAGGCTGTTCCAGGGAAGATAGTCAGGCAGTCTTCTCTGTACAAGTCAGCCTTTTTGTTCAGCAGCTCTTCCACCGATTGGCTGCATGGTGCGCTCTCATTAGGGAAGACAGTTAATTTTCCCAAGTCTGTTGATTTCAAACGTTAGGCTTATCCAGATAGACCTTATGGGCACAGGTAAATTATATCTTGGTCAAGCAGCTGACCCAGCCAAGTTGACAGATATATTCTCTATTAAAATGACTTTAGTGATAGGAAATAGTCTTTTTAAAAAAGAAAGTTGTTATGACTGAAGTAATATACTAAAAAGAAATGATCTGTTTCAGAAAAATGCTCATAATGTAGAATAATTTATTTTTCATTATAAATTTTAAAACCGCAGATTCCTGAGTTCTGAGACTATTACCAGTGGTTCCTAATTGAACTAAAAAATGTGATTTTAAGGAACGGTTTTGCCAGATGTGCTGACACAGCCTTTAAAATGAGCTCGTGAGCCCAGTGCTCAGGAGCCTAAGTCAAAAGGTTACTGAGTTTGAGGCCACCATAGAGTTCAAGGATAGCGTGGCTGATAAAAACCAAGTGATGATGTGTAGCTCAACAACCTGTACTTGGCTAGTATGTGCAAGTTTTATTCCCCAGGAATGAAATACAGTTTGTTCAGTACAGGTTTGCAAGAAACCCTTGCCATATCTATTAATTTTTTTTAGCTCTTTCATATACTTGATCCAAGCAAGCAAATAACTGCAACAAAATATAATTATAAAAAGGTTAGTGAGAGAGTCATTAAAGATGCTTCTTTTCTGTTTGTGCTTGCCCCTTTGGGTGGAGTGTGATGCCTCGGTGGTGTCCAGTTAAATCACAAAGTTACTTATAAATATTTAAATATTTCCAGATTAAAACAATTCAGACCCACACTAAAACAACATTATAGTTAAAGATAGGAAATCAAGTAAACATTTCTTCCTCTGATTGTCACCATCTTTCCTTCTAACTCTAAAGATCTTTTCTGCAGACAGTTCACTAGAAATAATTTCATGTGTGTTCCTGTTTAAGAAAAACACTGTATTTAAGCATGTTTAGATATAAATATAATTAAAATTTTTACGTTTTTTAATGTACCCACACAGTTTTTGTATTGCTTTGACAAAGAATATATTTCTATGGAAAATGTGCATTATTTTTATCTGTCAGAACAGTGTCTAGTTCATAGTATATAACTGCTTCTGTCCCCCCACCATCTGTCCATCACATCCCTGGCACTTGATTAACATCTCCCAAAGAAACAGAGATGCAGAAGATCAGAGGCCCGCTTCTCTGTATCTTCCTTGGATAAAGTTGTTGAGATATATCAGAAACAAAGAAATAAAATCTAACTAAATTAGGTTTATGAAGACAGCAATGTAGTTAATGTGACCTAAATTTAGATAAGAAACCTAGGCAACTTCTTTCTGAAGTGATGACTCCCTAGTCATGTCTGAATGATGTGAAAAACTGCAGAGGTCCAGGGAAGAGTCTAGGCAGAGGGAATAGCAAGTACAGAGGCATCAAGGCAAGAATTATCCAGGCGCGTATGAGGAACACAAGTCCAGTATGACTGAAGGATCAGCATTTGCCCTTAGAACCTCCTCTTGCTCTTCTGACTCCGAGGACCTCTAGCTGCTGTTGTGTGTAAGTAGGCAGCTGGCTGAAAGAAATTCTTTTGGAAAAAGAATGCATCAGGGTTTATGAATATTTGAGGGATTTTTCTACAGTAAGATGAAAAGTTAGTTAGACCATATCCTTATGTTGTATTTATGTTATATCATGTGACAACATAATTGGATCTTGAATATATGGTGCTTCCTTTTGTCCTTTTAATGAAACTGTTTACATAAAGGAACTGTCAACATTCCTAAATTTGGAAAACACAAAATTTGAAGTTTGTCATTGGATACATTGTAGTATTACAAATGATTCCTAGTTTGACACAAATTTAGCATAAGTAAACTCATGATTCAGTTAGAAGGAGATCATTTTGTTCGACGAACCAAAGCCAGAAAACAACAACAACAAAAGACAAATAAACAAAAAACCTTTGTGAAAATGTAGTTTTTATAAAGAAAGATTATTCCTTATTTAAAATAAGTTTTAAAAACCTTGAAGGGCCTGGAGAAATGGCTCAGGGGTTAAGAGAACCTGATGCTTCTCCAGAGGGCCTGGGTTCAATTCCCAGCACCCGTATGATGGCTAGCAGCCATCTGAGATTTCAGTCTCAGGCGTCTGACACGCCTTTCTGGCTCAGTAGTCACCGAGGCATGCATAGGTGATGCATGCAAACAAAACATCTTTATACATAGTTTTTTAATTCCTGGGTGCTATAACACTGGAGAATGAATCCCCACTAAAAAAAAAACTCTCTAAAAATATTAATTTTAAAGGTCAAATGTTAGAATTATTATCTTTTAGATAAATCTGAAATTTCAGAGTAGACTATGAATAAGTTTTATTTCATGAAGTGTTTTAATGCTGAGTAAACAAAGAGAGGTAAAACCATATTTGAGAGCATAGACATGTTTGTTTAAATTTTTCAGTCTACATTTTTTGATAAGTATACGTAACTGTATCACACATTGAGATTCCCATGTACTTATAGAGAAAAGGAGGTATGGAGTTTGCTTAATTTTTATTTTTCTTTTATTCTTCATAGCAAAGCTTATTCCTTGGAGAATTAAAAGTAACTTGGAGGAATAAGGTTAAGGATTAAGGATGGAGAAAATTTTAACGAAGAAGTCTAATGTTATAATATGTTCATTTTATTAGTTTTTCAGAAACAAGGTATTCTTCTAGCACAACTTACAATTTTGCCTTGAAGTGAATTTTATTTTGTTTATTGATGTAAATTTACTTTCTGCAAATTACTAATAAGTAAGCAATTAACTTGTCTTATTAACATTTTTATTAGCAAGCTGCACTTATTTTAGTGCATACTCTAATATCATTCAGTTATTTTTAATATAAATATGTATTTTTCTGAAAGCAAGTTATTGATATGAAGTTACTAGTGATGATAGTCAATATTTTATTATTCTTAATCCTTTTCTTAAAAAAAGATAGAAGGGTAAAATATGTTACATGTTTATAGAACTACATCCCTGTTACAAAATATAGATACATTAATTGTTTGGACCATTAAAACATCTAATTTTTGATTAAGAATATGCAAATGTGCCATTAAATCTGCTTTTTAAGATTTTTCCAGTTTAATGTCTGAATCCAAATTCATAAAGAGTTGGAAAAATGAGATGTCTGAGCTATAGGATTCACAGGGATTTCATATGAAGCCTATTTAATCAGGATAACACAGTTATTAATATTCATAATGTCAGCTGGAACACAAATGACAGACTATGAGGCCTAAAAATTTTACTTGGTGAATTTATTAAAAGTAGCTTAAAAAATTAATGGAATTTAAGTAAAGTTGGTGAATATGAAAATCGTGTTAGCAGAAAAAAAATCTGTTAGAACTTTCTTTAAGATCATTTTGCATTGATGTCTTTTGACAGATTTCACTGGTACTTAAAGAAGATAGATGCATGAATGGTCATTTAAGAGGATTTAAACACATTGGCACATTAATTTTTACATGAATAATAAGTACTTTCCAAAAGCAATTAACTTACAGTGTACAAGATATGAATTGAAAAATAAGACTCTGACATCAAGGTCAAAGAAAATGTGCTGTACATTTTAAACTTCATGACAGGACTTTTAATATTTTGATTTAATTTATAGTTTACATAAGAAATTATTTTGAATATGATTTTAATGCATTTGAGAGCAAATTAAAGAGCACTGGTTTAGACTTTTTTCTTTCCCAAGGGGTGATGGTGTAGTGGTAAACATTATGAGTTTGCATTTATTGAAGACAAACATTTGTGATAATTGAAGAATTTTATTAGAGAACATGTTCAGCACTGCAGAAAGGCTAAGGGATACATGTTAGGGTTTGTGTTATAAATCGATGTTTTTAACACCGACATTGACTATAACGTCTTTAAAATACAAGTAAGCTTCCTAAATGTGTGACAACAAAGATCGTCTGAGCAGGACGTAAGTAGGTTTCTCCTTCATTTTAAACTAAGAAAGGAAAAAGTTAGTTCTGTAAATAAGACCAGGAGGCATTTTCTGTAGTGCTCCTATTCTTTATTTTTCAAATTATTCTTGAGCTGGATAAATATATCTGTAGTTAAGAGCTCTCTTCGAGGGGATCTGAGTTTGGGTCCCAGTATACTCACTGGGCATCTAACAACTGCCTGCAACTCCAGCTCTAAAACATCAGCCACCCTCTTTTGGCCTCTGCAGGCAGGCGCGCACACACACACACACACACGTACACATATTTTAAAAAGTCTTAAAATGACAGTTATACCAGCCATTATGTTTTATTATTAAACTTAAAAGCAAATTTAGGCCATTATATAAAGTCAATACATTTATGTCAGTTTAAACTTTTCACACAAACCTTGCTGCTTATGAAAGCATAGCTTAGTTGTGATGTTTACAACCTGCGTTGACAATCCAGATGGGAGTGAGAAGATTCATTTACAGTCAGTAAGTGCTATACAAGCATGATTTAGTTTCATTGAAAGTTTAGAAATTGCTCAGTTCATTTTGTTTCTCTGGCTCAAAGATTTTTACTTAGAAAATAATTTTATCGGTTCTACAAATTACTATAGTATAATACATTTATCTGGGCTTGTGGGATACATTATAATGCCAAGTTAATATGCCCTTATTTATTGGCTAGAGGCTTTTAAAGTTTAAGGTTTTCAAGTGGAAATCTTTGGCTCCCAGAAATTCACTGATCTGCCCAGAAGAGGGCAGCATTTTACTACATCAGGCTTATTAAAAAAATTGCCCTGCTTAGGCTGTCAATGTTTCTTGTAATTACTCCCAGTATATTTGTTGCTTGCTTATGAATTAACTTGCATTTATGGAACTAAATCATTCCAATCATTTAATTACACCTGAGGAGCTGAACTATAATTGCTTGCTTCCAACAAGGATCTGATATGGCTTGAGCAGTATTAATTTGGTGTTTACTTTTCTGAGTGCTAAAAGCATTAAAATGATTGTGCAATGGGATTACATTTTACTAATTGCTGGCATTCATTAGCTGGGTAAATGATGAGGAAGAGTGACTGTATATTGCAGAGGGATAAAATTATGGTTTTAAATAGTATATTACTAAGCACATTAAGGCCTGTAAGACATGCTTTAAAATACTCCAGAGGTTATTAAAGACTGTATTTTCTACATGTCTTGCTATATGAATCTCTTATTAAAATAATGCAATTATTATTAACCTTTTTGGGCAATATGTAGGGAAATAGCTTCATTGACTAGAACATATTTCTTTGATATTAATAACTTCCTATATTTTCAGCTAATCCAAAAGTAAATGAGGAACTTAGAAAAAGATTGCCAACTCCAGATCAACATATTTAGAGAAAATTGGAAAAGAAGAAGCTTCCTACAGCTTTATTTGAGTACTTTTTAAAGAACACAGAGTTCTAGCTGTGAGGTCTATCTAATTTCATCTTCTTTCAAAAGAAAACCTGAAGAAAGGAAAATAGGAAGAAAGGAAATAAAACCTGTATTACTTTTATCATATTTATTATAATAAATGCAAAAGAAAAGTTCCAATGATTTCATAAGTTAACGATTAAAAAATAATAGCAATCTTAAATTGCCTTTACAGGTGTTGAGTGTTTTATATAAATATATATGTAATAAATTCAATCAATAAATTTGAAGTTTTAGATAAAAAAGTTCAAAGCATGAATAGTAAAGTTTTAAATACACGAGGTTGTCGTTGAAGATGTAAGTCAAATAAATTACATATTCTGTAACCCAAGAAGATAGAACGTGTAAAAGTTTAAAACTGTATTTATGAAAGTATATCTGTGAAGAAATAAACATTTTTCTGAGAAAAAGACCTAACCTCACCTGTTGAAAGGCAGTTAATTTTCCTACTATAGATGTTTTAGAAAGCTATTTATTTTATAAGTCTGTTAAATAAAGGTAAGATTTAGGTATTTTTTGATATATTGTTTTAAGTTTATTTATCTAGAGCTGGCTTTATTTTAGCTTCAATCTTGGATCCAAAAGCAGAGACAGTGCCAGAGCAAACAAGAACAGAAGTGCACATGAAGGGCTGGTCAGAAGGTGGGGACGCTAGATATTAATATCAAGCGCTTTGGGTGGTGGCAGTTCAAGACACTAAATGAAGTGTATTTGTCCCAACAAATATGTTAGCCTAAAACAACAAGTACATACGCTCTCGTGGTTGCATGCGTTTGCACACACACACACACACACACACACACACACACACACACACACACACACACACGACTCACACAAAGAGATCTGTTGTGAAAGAGACATAAAGAAAGACATTAAGACATATATGTATCCCGCAAAGGAGCCATACATGGTCACAGAAAAGATTTTTTGAAGAGGAGAGAAAAAAGGTACAAATAAAAAGGAAAATGAACACAGAAAAGGATGAAGGAGACTGGGACAATGATTGGCTGAGCTAGACATACAGAGGCACAGTTAAAAAAGACAGAGAAAAGGACATACTTGAAGAAGACCTAAAAGATCTAGATATACACGAGGAGATCCTCATAAAGAAACACACATAGTGACTTGAAGAAAAGGAGAGATATGAGATTTGGAGAAGCACACATTATGAAGACAAAACTATACAGTGAACAAGGAAAGAAACACAAAACAGAAAAGCATAGGAACTAGCAGAGGCAAAAGACATCGAGAGTGGAAGGCTTGGGATGGGGAGACAAAGATGCACATGGGGACAGAGGAGAAGAACACATCAAGAGAGAAACATGAAGAACAGACTGAGACACAGAAACATACCTACAATACGACACACCCACAGACACTCGGGGACAGAGTCAGAACTGTGCAGAGATGTACAGATGCATGAAGATTGACTCTCAGACAGACAGACACAGGGAGACACAGAGAGGAAACATAGGTATGCAGAAACAGTGACACAGAAACAATGACAGTCTAAACCTTATGGCAGGCTGGTAAATGCTGAGGGGAAAGGAATATGCAGGAGGCTTAAGATGTATGCTAGTAAAATTCAAAAAATTTGAAATTCTTAGGAAGTAAATACTTTTGAACATGACATGGTACTTATAGCTTAAGACTTAAATATTTTTATTCATCTATTTTATTTCATTTCACCTTTATTATCTAAAATAGAGTACTTACTAAAAGGCTTCAGTCTTTTTTTTAGTTTGGGGTCCTTTTCTTTTAAAGAAAGTCTTTATAAAGTATGTGCTCTAAAGAAGAAGGCCGAAAGCTGTTCTGAGGGACAGTCTGATCACTGAGTAAATTACTGCATACAGTTTTGAAGTATAGAAAGGTACCGTGCTTTATGTATATTTTTCTTTGTTTGATTTTGATTTTCATAGTTACAACTTTCTATTTACACTGCCATTAGTGGTTTACCTTCTCGCTTGAGACTCTGGGCTGCTTTTGATGAGTTTATGATTCAGATAGCGGATTGAGTTCTGTGTTAAAGTGATAGTATACATTGTATTTGTATATGGTTTATTGTAACGATAGCAGTTTTGTCCCTGCACTGTTTGCATTTACTATTGATCTTTCTTTTTAAGTTTATGATAGAATTTTTTATGTGAACTGGAAAGAGTTTGTTGTGGGTATTTTCTTCTCTTATTCAAGTAAACAAGCAAACATTCTTATTTTGAATAGCAAAAAAGGCACTCCATTCAACTGAGGTACAAAATGAAATAAGAAGACAAATAATGATGTGCCTCCTATTTATATTCTCTAGTCTTAGGTCACATAGTTGTGAAAAACATCTTATTCACATTAGGTGGATGTTTAAGGGAATCACTTTTAATAAAGCTGGAGAGATAGACGCAGTAGAGGAAACACTTGCCAGGTGTAGCCAAGCAGCAAGGGACCCCTGATGCCTGGCTGCCTTTGGAAAGGAAAGCTTTAGGACCAAAAACATAGGTGCCAGATAGCTCGTAGGGAGGCGTGTGCTGTGAGAGAAGTGACTAAAACATTAATAAGAAAATGTGCATCTTCTAGGAGCTTTTGACAATAGAATACAAATAAACCGTTATTTATATGAGAATGGTAGTAAGCATTAAGAAGCAAGCAGGCAAATGCAGCATCTTGTCAGTATCACTTCAGCGGGGAGCTCTCACATGTCCTCTTCATCTGAAAGCTCTGTCTCACAGACATTACAGCCCATTCTTGTGATCAGTATCCTATTAAATCTTATTTTACCTTTATAAAAAAAGTGGCCTAATTAAAACTTACATAGCCATGGCTTCGCATTGTCTTGAATTCCACAAGGAATACCCAAGTTGCCTTTCTTTTCTGTATTTCTTTTTAAATACAATTTTAATTTTTAATAAAAAAAGTGTCACTTTCCTCCTCCTATTTCCCTATCCAACCCCTTCCATTGTCTTCCTCTCACTGCCCCTCAAATTTATGGTCCCTTTTTCTCTGTTATTGTTGCATATATACACATACATATGCACAAGTATGAACATCAATGCAATCTTTTACTGAATTTCTTCTACAAATATTGCCGAAACACTTTAAGTCCAAGAGTTTATTAAATAAATAATGTAGCAAACATGAGCATTTCCTTTGTGTTTTGTCATTATACACATTTTAGAAAATGTGAACCCAACATAGGTGGGATTGGTGGTGAAGGCATCTGAAAGCGTCAAGTTTTCTTAAGTAATTGAAATACAGCATTGAATGCCGGAATGAACAGAACTTCAGTTACTAAAAACAGCGTAGACACGTGAGCACTGCTGCAGTCTTCTGGCCTCTTAAATAAAGACGTTTTACCTTCTATAAAATCTTCCTGTTTCTCAGGATTCTTTTTTGTGTTATTTAAGAAGTAAGACAGAATATCATGAAGAACGTAAACATGTATTTGAACAGATAGGTTTATGGTTGGTTGTTTAAGTCCTTTTTAATCAATTACATGTAGCCCTTCATATCTGTGGATTATATAGCCAAGAGTTTAACCAGCTGGATGGATAAAATTTAAGGAAAACTTGTGTCTGGACTGAACCGGTGCAGATTTTTTTCATATTATCTTCTAAAGAGTACTATGGAGTGACTGTGTAGCATTACACATTACAGTCAGTCCATAAGGGATTTAAAGTATTGAAAAGGCTTTTCTGTAGGCTATGTGCAGATTCTATGCTGCTCTGTTTAAAGGACTTGAGGACTTTATGTGCAGGTTTTGGTATCAGTGGAGCATCATAGTACCAATATCTACATGCTTATTTGACTGAATTGAAGAAGTTATAAGACTCATATGTATAATAATTTGAAATGGTATTATAAATTCTTAAGAATTTCTTACACTTAAGATGGGTTAAACACAGAAGTATTACCTAGGGGTTTTATACTTCACAACAACTTTTTGGAAACTGTTTATGTGTTATATATGGGTAGGTATGTTTGCCATAGTATGCACACTTACTTAGTATTGGTAAAAAACAAAAAACAACAGCTGAGTAGCAGTTACCTTCAGAAAATTGTGAAACTTCTTTAAATTTAGAACCTTTAGGGGTCAGTGTTCCCTAAGAAAGGTTAAAAAAGGCTACAGTGAATATCAGAAATGTGTTAAAACTCCTATCTTTTAAGTATATTTTACTAATTGAAAGTTTAAAAATGGTATGAATCGCCTAGCTTGAGGAAGCTTTAAATAAAATCTATACTCTGTTTAGACTGTGAAACTTTCTCCTTTTTAATAAAAACCCTTTAGTTTAATGATTTTTTTCAATATTATGCTTGGTTTTAATATTTTAGGGTATCACATTTAGTTTGCAATTTATACAAAGAGGGCCCATTTTTTCTTACAAATTTTGGTGGTAGTCCAATCCTACATGGGCTACAAGAGCTTTAAACTATTTTCCTTTAAGCTTCAGTATATTTTAAAATGAGTGTGATTCTACATCAGGAGTCTTTGGACTTATGTAACATCGTACAACCCACACCCAAACTACTTAATCAAATAGATATTACACTTGATTGTAATCTGTATAAGTAAATTTAATTAAAACTCAGCAATTATCTTTATTATTTTAAAATTAGAAAATATCAGAAAATATCTTATACAGCTCTGGTTCTTGTTTTTTTTTTAAATAAACAAAATAAATAGGTCCAGTTTTTATAAAATTGTCATGGTGATGCACACCTATAATCCTATCACTTGAAATTATGGCAAGATAATCAGGAGTTCAAGGCTGTGCTTAGCTATTTAATGGGCTTAGTATAGCATGGGCTACATGAAACCTTGTCTTAAACAAATAAGTTAATAAATAAAACATGACAGAAGGTGACTTTAAGAGATATGTTACCTTCTTATTGAAGCACAGCTGCTTATTTGTGCCTGGCACTTTGTGTACTACCCTCTGTCTCTTGTTATTGGTTAATTCATGTTACTCTTTGGAAGAGTGTGTGTGAGTGTGCGCATGCACCTTGAGAGTGCTTTTCATCTTTTGAGAAGTTTCTTCTTTAGTAATGGAATTCAACTTTGATTTATTAACATTTTGTAAGTAGACAACTAAAGAAGCATGATAGAAAGCCACCTGTGATGCGTTTAGATGACATTGATCATTATGAATAGAATATTGCTTTTGTGAACTAGTTTATTGTGTTAAGGTAGGGAGGAAGAAAACAGTGGCTTAGAGGAGACAGCTCCTTCCACTGGCAAGATAGCTAGGAGGGAAGAATTATGGTTCCCTGGACATTATGATTAGGTACTTCTTTACACAGAAGATTTTAACATCTGTAAATAGCTAACCATTCTGTGATATGTTGTAGGAAAGAATTCTCATTTAATAAAAGGTTTTCTAGTAGGCTTCCTAAGTAAATAATCTAACTAGTAATTAGTTGTTTTCTTGTTCAATCTTTTCTTGTTGTCTGTGTTTGAAAGAAGGTAATTGTACTGTGAAACCCAATGCATTTTATTAATTTCAATAAAAAGGTATGATAGAAATACTGTAAATTTTGGAGCTATATAAGCAGAAATTCAGTAGTGTAAGTCTTATTTGCCATGTACCTAGACTTGGTTGCAAGTTTTATAATGCTTACATTTTGTATGGGGAATTGGAGACAATTTTTCATTGCTATTAAGTATATCGGATTTGCTGTACAGAAAAGCAGTGCTATAATTTTCAAAACATAAAGTGAGGTTATTCAATGTGTGCTTTACATATATGCTATGTATATGACAAATATCATTTTAGCTAAAGTGATAAAAGAGTGGCTAGAGATGTTAGAAACAAAAGATTGCTGACATTTTATGTAGCATTTAAATAAATTGTGATATCATTCCTCCTTGCTGTGAACAATCAGTGTGTTAGAAGTTCAAGAAAGAATATTGGGAAATATTAAAATAATATTTTATATGGTTATTAGTTGAATACTTTTAATATTTGTATTTAATGTTCAGGATGTCATTAGAAACTTGATTTTTAAATGGGAGTATATAGAATATAGAATCAATAATGCTCACCTAGGGTAAAATCCAATTTTATATTTATTGAAATGCTGGTTGTAATAAAAGCCTTTAGACAAGTGCCATTGACATACAGGCTTAAAGCCTATTTATTTCCACAAGTATGAATTTAAGATTGTATTTTATAATTTTATGCATGCCCTAAAGGAGTTGAATAAAGAACAAGGCTGAAGTGTGATTAAATTTACTATTTAGCTCCACAGGACTTGGCTTAACAGTGTGCTGGTAGTTTCTACACATGATATCTAGAATATCAGATGGAGAGGAGGTAAGATTCCAACCGGTGGACAGAAAGGATAGGCTGTTCCTGAGGAGATGTGGACTCTTCCTTCAGAACAACAATGTAGGATGTGCTCCTTTCCTAAAAAAATGATTTATTTTAATATGTTTAATAAGATTTTGTGTCTCTTTATTTTTAAAGTTTAGTTTGAATGATTCTGTTATTACTTCTGCCTCAGCAAAAGGATGGAATTCTGTACTAAAATATTTCATAAAGTAACTTATATTTTTAGTTGGTTATGGCATTTAATATGAACTGTTCCCACAGTCATCATATTTGATATGAATGTGTCACATAGCTGAGTTTCTAGTAGGTTCTTTCAAAAATATTTCTTGGCAGTTGTTTTTAATAGCTTTCTTTTCTTTTTAGAGCACACCAAAATAGAGAGAATGTCATAGTGTTCTCCTCTACCCCCCCCTTCCCTTCTATACACAAGCCCTTTCACTACAAGCATTCTGACCACTGTAGAGTGTTGTTTATAATCCATGAACGTAGCCATAAATTCTCAGTGAGGGGAAATTTCGAGAGAATAAGAATGTCTGTCTTCCTCTCTCAAATCTCCTTGTTCCTCAAAAGCATACAATTCTTCATATGACATTCTTAGTATACTCTTGGTCTCTCAGCTTATAATCATCATCATCAAGAAGAAGGATGAAGATGCCAATATTTTTTCATAGGGTCTCCTTTTCCACATTTCTATTCCATTGTTACAGTGTTCTTCTTGGAGAACTTAATGCTTTTCTTTTTAATGTTTTATTTTTATTCTTGATTATTTCTTACATTTTAGTTCTTTCCCTTCCCTAACTTCTCCCAGATCCTTCCCCACTGCTCACCAACCTAACTTTTTATTCTTTATCTCTAAAACAAAAACAAAACACACAGATATTTCCCCCTCTCTTTCCTCCCCCTCTTTCTATCTCTCTTTCTCTCTCCTGTTTTAAAATGTGGATGATCTCCCAAGTTTAATTGTGGGCCATGAAAATATTGCTTGAGCTTGTAAAAAGATTTCACTTTGTTTTTTAAACAATAGAAATCCTTAATAAATAAATAAATTAAAAAATAAAAAAAAAGAAAAAGAAATGAGCCAAGCAGTGTTTAAATGAAAAAAAAATCCTTGTTTATTTCTGGCTATTTCATTACATTTCAGAATATTCTCACACTCCTTATTTACAACACAAGTCTTCATATCTTATTCTTAAATTCTTAATTTTTAATAAATTAGAATTTCTGGGTTTTCAATACCCTGTTCTTAAAATTGTTAATATTGAATTCTGGATGTGTACTGGCATTTTGTTGGTCATGGAAATTAATGTGCATTATATAAACTGATACTAAGGTAAGTTACTGAGTTATTCTTGTTGAATATATAGAATGGACATGGTAGGACCGACTTTCTGGGTTGAAGGCACTTTTTAGATTGCAATTGGTTAGCAAAGCTGTATGTATATCTACCCACAGATTGGTCATGCATAAATATCTAGTTGTGGAAAAAGAGTGTTTTGGAAGAGTTACCCAAATATTCCAACATTTGATGCCTTGGTTTCTTATCATGTAGGACATTCTTTTGGGGAGAATTTCAGTTACTATTTATCAGTCTGTTTTGTTTTTCTTGCATAATATGAAAAAGCTTAAATGAGCCAGGCCTCAAATTGTTGAAAATGGTAAAGTAGATTAATTTTGTTTTTAGGGATTGAATTAAACATGTTCTAAGATGGCTGATTGTACTCATGCTCAGTAAGTGTGCAACCTTGTCTTTAGTGTCCAGTGGTACCTAAAATTAGTCTGTAGCTTTTAGATAAAATTGATAACACTTCGCCAGATCATAGGTTTTATTGATAAGATAAAATGTGAAAAGAAGAATAATTATTAAAGAATCATATTTTGGCTTTCATATTTAGATTTTGGATTGTTTTAGTTTTTAAATATAATCTTCCAGTACTTGAGAATTAGTTTAGTAATGACTAAAAATGAAAACAGTCATTTCATATTGATAAAATGTTTGCTGCCTAAAAAGTCATGTGTAAGTTTTGTGACTTGATATTTTTAAAAGTGCAAATTAGGTCGTCTTTTAATTGTGACTGTTAATATGATGTGTTCTGAAATTATCAACTTATTAGACTAACATAACTAGCCGGATTCATTGCTTTGAATATTGTTAGTATAGCAAAATAAACAAGATAAGCATAAAATAGGTATTTTCTTTTTAATTAGTTTTCTCACCTGCCCTAATAGTACTTTTGAAAGTTGCAGATTTGTGTCACTTTCTCAAAGATTAAGGTAATTAGAATTAATTTCTTACAATACAACATGTATTAATGGAAAAATTTTTGATAAGAACGATAGAATAAATACATAATCCTTAAGGTTTCATGCTTTTGTTAAGATTTTGAGTTGGGAATAATTATTCTGTATTTTTCCCAGATTAATGAAAATATAAATAATTGTACTTAAGAATCAATTTTAAATACATTATTTAAAAAGTTTATTTAAAACCAAGTATTGCAAAATTTGGAAACACCAATATTTTTACTCAGTTGTTTTTAATAGTTGAAAGACAGAAAAATAAATCTGTAATTAGATCCTTCATTTGTGTTTTATAATCAACTGATAAGGAGTTTAAGATAACGACCCGGTCATATTAGTCCAGGTAATAAGAGCAAAACCCCAACCCCAGCCCACAGAAGATCACTGAAGTAGTCCTTGGTCTACTGAAATTTTAAAAGAGGTGAGCAACAGGAGCTTACTGTGCATGTTTAGTAGGCCATGTGCCCATGTGCTTTCTAAGATGGTCTATATTGGCCTTTTATTACCTTTTTTTTTGTAGTTTCTGCTCCTCCCCCAAGTCATTTGAAATGAACACATTATCAGAAAACAAATTTACTTTTCTGAGTCTCAGGTTTTTCTTTCTTCTCTCTCTCTCTCTTTTTTTTGTCTTTTATCTCAAGGTCTTAAGGATTTAATGCTTTTAAATGTTTAAAGTGCCAACTACAACCGTGGCTGAGGATGCTTTTCTCATAATTACCTAGGCTATAGTGCAGGAGTCAGAATTATTAATGAAAAAGCTCTTCTACCTTTTTAGTTTGATGGTTTTGTTTTTGTTTTTCTTACCAACTATGGCAAATTTGAATAAAATACATCATTTGCATAGGAAGTTATGTAATAATGCCATATAGAGTATAATGATTTCTTAAAAACCTTGTATTTAAAGTAACCTGAATTACAATGAGAGATAAACAGAATATTTACCCATCCCTTATGAGCTGCAGCTGATATGTAAATTTATTCTTCTACTTTGCACAAATATACTTTTGAGCTACTGCTTAAACACTTTCAGGTCCTTAGTCAAACAGTTTTAATGATGCTTCCAGTATTATGAAAGTGTGACATTTGATGAATGTCTCATATAGTTTTGATATCTGGGTACATGTCAACAAAAAAATTGAGCATTAGTTTGTCATGCAACACCTAGATAATTTATAATTTTACTGTTTATATCCATCTTGACATTTTTTATCTGCCAAAGGCAGGTTTCATTTGGAATCTTAATCTGAGATTTATTTGGTGGATCTGGAAATCATCGCCAGGGTTCCCACAGGAAATGGTCCATCTACCAACAGATTAAATGGCAGTCCTGCAGTTGTTAGGGGAGCTGCGCATTTAACACACATGCATACTCATTCAGTCAGCACTGTGGAGAAAAATTAAAGTAGTAACCCAGGTTTAGGAACAATGTAGCTAAAAAGTCCCATATTTGCTGAATGACAAAGGGTTATATAGCAGCATTTCATTTTATTATTCGTGCTTGAATTTCTTGTTTGCTTTGTTGAGTCGGCTGGCGAATACTAATAAATGCCTGCAACAATCCAGACGAGAGATGCCTGGCAACAAAGCTACGCGGTGGACCTCCCTGATCTTCTCCAGTTCACAACCTGACCTTTGGAAAAATTGCCTGGGCTAAGCTGCAGAATTTGGGTGTAATGGTTATTGTTAACTCCAGCTTTAGGATTTATTAATTTGTGTGATCAAGACTTACCTATACTTCAAAGTTTCAAAAGACCAAACACAATCATCCATCCATTAGAACTAACATTTTATGTCAGTGATTCTCGATTAGTATCTGAGTAGTGGTTCTTCTATTTTATTTTTTTATTCCAAAGATATTCTTAAACAAAATGAAAAGGACATAGAAAGAAAATCTGTTTTTTTTCTGTATATTTTTTAGAGCTTTTGTCTCTATAAATAGTATCAGAATTTGAATTTATAATAGCTGTGCATTTAACTTTAGACAAAATGTATGATTGTTAAGCCTAGTTTATATGTTGAGTTAAAATTTACTGAGTTCATCATGTTTTTAGTTACATTTTATAGATTATTCTTTGAAAAATTGGGAAATCTGAAAGTATTTAAAATGTATTATGAATTCCATATAGCTCATGACAAGGAAAGTAAAAGAATAAAAATTTACTGTTACATTAATTAATCTAATTCTGAGATAGTTTCAATAGTTAATTCAATATAAAGAATACTTTGTATTTTAAATAGGGTGATATGAGCTTTATAAAGCTTTTATTTCTGATATAATTTATTTTAAACTTTAGGAGATTGATTGCATTGTTTTACTTTCTCTGTATCAGATAAAAGACATCAAAACTCAAATTTTTAAATTTTAGGATAGAATTTTATGAATATTTATATATTTTAAATAGCTTTTGTATATAAATCTGAAATTTTCTTTATAGGCTAAATATTGTTGTATTTATGACTATTTAAGTTTGATAATACAAAGTTTATAAAAAGCTAGTGTAGGATTAACATTTTAACTTGCTCTTATATAGTAAAAAAAGGAAATTCCAGTAAAGTAATTTCTATGAATATCCAGGGGGTGATTTGAATCCAAATCATTGGATTGTCATAATCAGAGATAAATAACTTCGGCACTTCTTTTTGATGTGTTTACTTATCCAGATACATCCCTGCACAGAGCTCAAGGGGCACCTTTGCTATGATACTAATTCTAGTATGCATACTAGAATGCAAGTGTATTGCATACTAGAATAGTGGTATTGGAGTTTTGAAGGTTTGGGGTGGGAGTTTACAGACCTTTCTAAAAGCTTTTAGAATCATATAGCTCTATCTAGGCTCTAAAGGGAGTTGTGCCATAAATGTCATATAAAAATGTAAGATATCTAAAAATGATTTTATATTGAATATTGAAGCAGTGTTTCAATGTCACTATTACTTGTTTCACATTTTTGTTTAGTGATTACTGAACATTTTAAACAGTATGAATATCTTTGGAAAGCTTTGGTCTCAACAGAACTTGTCACTAGACTATACTCATTCTGCCACCAGTCTCTTGTGTATCTCTTTACAACTTTACTCTGTTACCTGTCTCCCTTAATATTTACTATTTCCCCTGAAAACAGATACACTTTTTAAATTTACCTTTAAATTTTATTTAACATCTGGTACCAGCTCAGTGCTTAGTAGGTTTTATTTACTTTTTTTCTTTTTTCTCTTTTCTGTTTCCCTTTTTTTTTTTTTGCAAGTCTCTCTGTGTAGCCCAGGGTAACCTCAAATTCATACCCACTCTTTCTCTTTTTCCTTGGGTAGGACTTTTGAGAGTTTTGCCAGGCAAGCATTCTATGACTGATTCCATCCATAGCCCCTGTTTTGACTTGGAGTCCAGGCTGGCCTCACATTTACAACCAGCCACTCCAGAATCTTGAGTGTTGTTATTACCAGTGTATGTTAGCTACCATATTTAACAAGTATACATTTTTACTGCTTAGTTGGTGTTTATATAGCTTTCAGATGGTTTTATATGTCATTATTTTCTTTCACTGATTCATTTCAATAATATAAAAATCTTGGAGGTGGACACAGATGAGATCATACATTTTAGAGAACACATCTATGTAATTCTTTTTCTGTGATGTATTTAACCACAACATGTTTATTATTAACTTTAATATTGAAATATAGACAAAAGATTACTGAATAATTTCATTTTTGCTGTATATGGGAGCAACCTAAAGGTTATTTGAAAGCTTCTATAAAGGGCATTAAGTGCAAAGAAATTTTTGAAAATTTTATAATGTTTTATGTCATGGCTTTTGAAGCCCAAACTCAGAATCATTACTAGCATTTAGTACCCATGTATAAAGTCAAAGAGAGCATATAGTACCCACATATAAAGTCATTGTGAGTATATAGTACCACATATAAAGTCAGAGTAAGATACAGTACTGACATAATAAAGTCAGTGTGAGAACACAATACCAATATGTAAAGTCATTGTGAGCATATGGTACCCATGTATAAAGTCAATGTGAGCAAACAGTACCCATGTATAAACTCAACTTAGCATACAGTACCCATGTATAAAGTGAGCATGAGCATACAGTACCCAATATGAAGTCAGCGTGAGCATAGAGTACCCAATATGAAGTCATTGTGAGCATACAGTACCCAATATAAAGTCATTGTGAGCATACAGTACCCAATATGAAGTCATTGTGAGCATAGAGTACCCAGTATGAAGTCAGTGTGAGCATACAGTACCCAATATAAAGTCATTGTGAGCATACAGTACCCAATATGAAGTCATTGTGAGCATACAGTACCCAGTATGAAGTCAGTGTGAGCATAGAGTACCCAATATGAAGTCATTGTGAGCATAGAGTACCCAATATGAAGTCATTGTGAGCATAGAGTACCCAATATAAAGTCATTGTGAGCATAGAGTACCCAATATGAAGTCATTGTGAGCATACAGTACCCAGTATGAAGTCAGTGTGAGCATACAGTACCCAATATAAAGTCATTGTGAGCATAGAGTACCCAATATGAAGTCATTGTGAGCATAGAGTACCCAATATGAAGTCAGCATGAGCATACAGTACCCAGTATGAAGTCATTGAGAGCATAGAGTACCTAATATGAAGTCATTGTGAGCATAGAGTACCCAATATGAAGTCAGTGTGAGCATACAGTACCCAGTATGAAGTCATTGAGAGCATAGAGTACCTAATATGAAGTCAGCATGACCATACAGTACCATAATGAAGTTGTGAGCATAGAGTACCTAATATGGAGTCATTGTGAGCATACAGTACCCAATATGAAGTCATTGTGAGCATAGAGTACCCAATATGAAGTCATTGTGAGCATAGAGTACCCAGTATGAAGTCATTGTGAGCATAGAGTACCCAGTATGAAGTCATTGAGAGCATAGAGTACCTAATATGAAGTCAGCATGACCATACAGTACCATAATGAAGTTGTGAGCATAGAGTACCTAATATGGAGTCATTGTGAGCATACAGTACCCAATATGAAGTCATTGTGAGCATACAGTACCTTTGTATGAAGTCATTGTGAGCATAGATTACCTAATATGAAGTCAGCATGAGCATAGAGTACCCAGTATGAAGTCATTGTGAGCATATAGTACCTTTGTATGAAGTCATTGTGAGCATAGAGTACCCACTATGAAGTCATTGTGAGCATACAGTACCCAATATGAAGTCAGTGTGAGCATACAGTAACCAATATGAAGTCAGTGTAAGCATACAGTACCTTCGTATGAAGTCATTGTGAGCATAGAGTACCCAGTATGAAGACAGTGTGAGCATAGAGTACCCAATATGAAGTCAGTGTGAGCGTACAGTACCCAATATGAAGACAGTGTAAGCGTACAGTACCTTCACATGAAGTCATTGTGAGCATACAGTACCTACGTATGAAGTCAATGTGAAAATACAGTATCCGTGTATGAAGTCAGTGTGAGAACACGGTACCCATGTATTAAATCACTGTGAGCATATGGTACCCACATTTGTAGTATGTGTGAACATACAATACTAACGTATTAAGTTACTATGATACATGGTACTCATGTATAAAGTCATTGTGAGCATACAGTATCCACCTATGAAGTTAGCATGAGCATACAGTACCAATGTATAATGTCAGTGTAAGCATATAGTACATAATAAAGTCAGGGGAGATTTGGAAGCAAAAATACAGAAGGCAACTGTTAACATCAGCTTAAAGGTAATAATTAACATTTATTGAGTATGTGTTCTATGATAATACTTTTCCAAGAGACTTTTAAATTTAAATATTTTACTGGTCTTAAGTGCCCTTTGAGGGAATATTATTTTGTGTTTTACTGGAGGGAAATTAATTAAGGTTAAATAATTTGCTAATAGCCATGTGTGGTGCTCCATTCCTGTAATCCTCACAATGGGAAAGGCGTGGCAGCGGGGTCACGAATTCAAGGTCATCCTGGGTGTACTTAGCTCATTCATTCCTTTGTTTATTCATTCATATTGTGTGTGTACATGTATGTGGGTTTGCTCATCTGTAAGTGAGTGTGGATGCTAGAGGTTGATGTTGGTATATTTTTCTATTGATCTCTGTCTTACTTTTTGAAACAGGGTGTCTCATGAACCTAAAGCTTTCTGTTTTGGCCTGGCTGGCTGGTCAGTGAGTTCTCAGGATCCTCCTGTCTTTACCTGGCAGATACTGGGGATCCAATCATGTGCCATCATGCCCACCATTTACATGGGCTCTGGGGGTTTGAACACAGGTTTGTCATGCTTATACAGCAAGAACTTTATTGACTTATCCGTCTTCCCAGCCACCAGCCTAACCTATATAGTAACAACCAATAAGTTAATAAATAACAGTATTTGTTACAGATCATACAGTAGGTCATGCATGGTGTTAGAATTTAAAATCTGCAGTCTGTTTTCAGAGTTGTTTACCCAGTTAAGTCACAATCCATCAGTGTATGGTAGTTGTACTATTTTCTTGAACACCTCATATTAAGTAGAATTAATATGATATTTCTGATGTGTTTTTTCTCTTTTTCTCTTGTGTGTGTCAGGGGAACACATATAGTAAACATCTATGTGGATTTTAGTCCTCCACTCCTGAAGAAAAGGAGACGGAAAGTTGGAAATACATACTAACTGAAATAAGTGATTTGTACAGATAGACAGACATATCCATGCATACACATACATGCATACTTCCACATTGCTTAAAAGTGTCAGGTGCCATTAGGAACCTCTAGTTGATATTATTCTTCTGGTATTTTGAAACTAATGCTCATTCTTAAAGACTGTTTAAAATGTGGACCACTGGTAAGTCTTTTTATCTACATCTACATTATAATCTAATAGCAAAAATGGAGATAGTTTAGGAATAAAACAATAAACAACAGAGTTTATTTTTATATTTGTAGAATCAGTTGGTAAATGTAATTATTTCTGCCTCCTCAGTTCTGCTGAGGAGAATTTAAAGAAGTGCTTATAAATGGCTAGCAAGGGTCAGAGCAGAATAACAACATGTTCACTAGTTAATTAGTTAATTTTAAGTATGAAATCTCCTAAACTGTATTTTATATAGACTGAGTGGATTATATGTAGGAATGTATATGTATATACATATAATTTAATGCAATAACGATTAATGAAAAGAGTTCATGAATTTGTAAGATATCAAGGAGAATTCTAGGGGAGGGTTTGAAGGGAAGAAAAGAAAGGGAAGTGATATAATTATTTTATAATCTCAAAAACAAAAGGAGATATTTAAAAATTTGATAGTGATTCATTTATTCCAATGTATTTGCCAATATTCCTTTTATATGCTTGTCTTTTTCTGTTCTTAAGCTCTCAGGTGACTAGGTCATTGCTATTCTTAGTAACCTGGTAGGATCTCTAGGGATGATTCTAGTTCAACCACTCTGAGGAAACAGCTCTATAAACAATATTGACCCCCCCAGGGGACCATCAAATCCATTTACACAGATACCAGTTGTCACAAACTATTTGCAAAGCCAGACAGAACAGACTTTCCCAGCTTCTGTGAATCCCTATTTGATTCTAGTCACCTCATCACTTCTGTCATGAAATAATTCTTATTTTGAGCTGTGAGTTTTGATTTCATAGGAAACATCAGATATACATTTTTTGTAATTTTATGGAGAAATGAGCCAACCCAAAGAGGATCTCAGAGCTTTCTTTTCTAGATAAGGAAATGGTATCATAATTTGAATCAAGTGTTTAAATACATCAACACTAAGCCTGTTGACAATGCTGATATCTCCATATTTTTCAATCATGAAAATCATCTCTTGAAATGATACCCAAGTCCACTAAAGAGAGATGAGGTCCTCAAAGCTTATATTGTAGCTAGCCTTCCAATAAGTATTGATTTGAAAAGGTCAGCATCAATTCCACTCATGTTGTCCAGATGCATAACTTCCTTTGGCACTAGCAATGCATGGCATTTTAGAGTACCACCTTTAATAGCTGTCCAGAATATTTCAAATAGTTACATGATAGGTTAGCACAACAGTGATAGCATTAGATAGTAATGACAAAATTTCAAAGACATATTTGGAATGGTAGATATATATGGCATATAAAACCATGTCTGCAGAAGAGCAAATGAAGGCATGATAATAGTCATAATGATTTTCCTTTTTGCTTAAAGTTGAATAAAGAAATCAAGACTTCGTAGACTTATGAGTTATGAGAAGAGGTTATTATCTAATCCCATATGGATAGATGAATTTAAATAATATTAAATCAGTTAGCCATAATGGCAGAAGAGTTAACAATGGCATTGATTAAACACTAATATGGATTACTAAAGAGAGCTTCTATATTAAATATGGGAGAGAGGGAGAGAAAGAATTTCAGTAGAAGACTTTCAGTTTCAAGTTTGTCTGCTCAGAGATAAGAGTTGGTTTAGAGTGGACATCTGTCTTTTGTTTAATATTTGTCTTTCTAACAGACTGATTGCTGTGCAGAATCATCCCACAACTTCACTTCTATAGCATTTTATTGGCTTTCGTGTTCATGTTTCTACATAGTTCTTTCAGAATTGATTGGTAATACAAGTTCGACTTAAGCTTTTAACAGCTTCATTCCACTATTGTCTTAAAACCCCCTTCTCCTCAGATTGAGTCTGGGGAAAATAAAGACTGAATTCAGACTTACTGTGTGCTAGTCTATTTTCATAGTGGGAGAGGCACTAAGTCGGAAATTTTATTTATTGTAGCATTTGGATAAGATAGATAAAATTTGGGAAAATGCAAGGGGTTAGATTAGTACTTTAATTGTACCCAGAAGCCAAAGTGCATACTGCAATATACTCTAAAATTTTTCAGGAAAGAAAACATGTATGGGCATGACAGATCAGAAGTAGGCCGATGGAGATGGAGGAGCGGAGAGGTTGTAGACAAAGTTAACAGGACTACTTTCTGTGTTTATTAACTTATACACACATTAGTTTCAAAATAAAAAATAAGAAAAGACTTTTTACCAATTATCAGTTTTGTGTTTTGTTTGTTCCTTTGTTTCTAATCTTTCTGTCTACTTTAGCATATTCTGTAACCCCTGAAGAGATTTACATTTGTTTCCTATTTCTTCTCTTCACTTCTTACCATTCCTGGATGACTTTGGTGCCTTCAAAAGTGACATTTCCAGCATCCTTCGTCCTGATTACCACTTCTCCAAATTGCATCCCCTTTTTCTAGATGAGACATATCTTGGTCTCTGTACTAACCTGTCACTCATTTTAGAAGTTTTTCATCCCAACATTATACAAGAAATATCTGTTTTGCTAAAATTCTTACCCATTGGAGCCTTGCCAATTAAAGAATAGTTGCCTCCTGGATCTTAAGACAAAACCTTTTGAAATATTATTGAAATAAACTCTATTTTATTATTTAGAAGCCTTTAAAATGCGGTGTTTAACTGTGTAGCTTTGGCTGACCTAAAGCTTGGTAAGACCAGACTGGCCTTGAACCTGTGGCATTCTCCTTCCTCCTCTCTAATGTGCTGGGGTTACAGGCATGGCACGTGCCGCCACATCTGGCTTCTAGTTCTGTGTTCCTGTCCGTCCGTCCGTCCGTCCATCCATCCATCCATCCATCCATCCATCCATCCATCCATCCATCCATCCATCCATCCATCCATCCATCCATCCATCCATCTATCTATCTATCTATCTATCTATCTATCTATCTATCTATCTATCTATCTTATCTCTCTCTTGTTGGAAGGTCTTGATGGTCAGAGGTTGCTGTCTATAATATCCTGTCAGCTCTCTCCAAAGCTTGTCAACATTTGGGACACCCTCCCCAGTGAGACTTCCTGCTCTCTACCTGCCCTTATCTGGAGAATGTCTCTCTGAAGACTGGGAGGACTGACCTTATCTGAAGACTGTTTCTAAGCCTGGAGGCCTGACTTGTCTCTAGCATGACCCTTGGCACAGTTTCCTGCTAGTTTTCTTCAGCTGCACATATGGTAACTAAGACTTGTACTAGGAGCTTTGCTATTAGACCCTACTTCCATTAACCCAACCTTATGATAGGAGTGTGTCACTTAAATTAGGGTTTGTCCCCAAGCTTCCCAATCCTACATATTTATTTTTTTTCTGTCCATTTTTATTTAGTGCAACATGGATTTACAAATAGCCGGGCATAGCAGTCCTTCCAGCACTGAGGAGGTTGAAACAGGAAGATTAAATAGTTTGTGCTACTTAGTGAGTTTAAGGCCTACATAGGTATATGTGGAGATCCTGTCTCAGAACAGCAACAACAGAAAAAAAATCCTTCAAACACAACACAACCAAACAGCAACACAGAGGTTTAGGAGTACAGCTTTTCTCAAAAGTGCTAGTACATCATTATATATTTCTTATACTCTGGAATAAAGTTGAGTTGATTCACTAAAGTCATCTCCCAAGGGCTCTCTCAGTTGTATCCACAGCCGTCTGAACCCTGTTCCCGCTTCACCTCACTCTCTGCTTGTGGATGACAATCTAAGGAAGAAGGAGAACCACGTTCTATAGATAGAGAGATCTTTCTCTATATCTATATAGATACATCTATACTTATCTATGGATACCTAGCTATTGATATATAGAAATTATAATACAGGCACATCATTTCCCCTTTCCCTTCCTTCAAACCCTTTCATGTCCCCCTTGCTTTCTTGTTATATGTATATGTATATATGCATATATGTAAGTATGTGTGTTCCTAGATATATAAATGAAAACTACTCATTCTGTATAACTTTATGTGTATGTATACATTTATACAACTGACCATTTGGTTTTGGTTAACCAATTGTTGTGAATGTCCTACTCTCTATATTCCTTAGTTGCCTCTGTGTAGGATGGAGGCTTCCTAGGCTTTCCTTGTCCTCTTCAGCAGGTCTTTTGTTATCTTTGTTCAGCTCATGGAAGACTTGATTGGTGTCACTTCTGACATTTCTAGGCGATACAACTTCACAGTAAACTCCCAATTGCTCTGGCTCTTAACATATTTTTGCTCCTTCTTCTACAATGACCCCTGAAAACTGATTTTCTTTAGGTGTTTTATACTTACCATCTGTCAGTTTTTCATTGCCAAACTAACCATTTGTCATTTCATTTATTTTCCTCAATCTTTCTTTTTCATTTTCGGAGCTAATACCTTTGTAAAGTCTTCCTAGAGCTGAATCTTGAGTATGCATATATCTTTTTTTTCCTAACTAGTTTTCATCATTTATTTATTTATTTATTTATTTAAGATTTCTGTCTCTTCTCCGCCACCGCCTCCCATTTCCCTCCCCTCCCCCAATCAAGTCCTCCTCCCTCGTCAGCCCAAAGAGCAATCAGGGTTCCCTGCCCTGTGGGTCTGAAAAAGACTGGGAGAAAACTGGACTCGCTGAACATAGCGAACAATGAGGACTACTGAGAACTCAAGAACAATGGCAATGGGTTTTTGATCCTATGCATATTTCTTAATATAATCATTTGTACATCCCTTGCTTGGTCCTTGTTACATTCAAATTTTCAAATCATTGTGTCAGTTTCTCATCTTAACTGTACTAGAGCCCTTCATAGAACTGTCTCTTCTCTCCTTCTATTTGTTTCCCTAGTGCACTGCCACAGAGTATATTGCACTCTCTGGTTCCCACAAATAGTATCAAAATATGATAGAATTCAAAAGATCACATTTCCAAATAATAGTTAAATACTTATATAGGAAAATGTAGGAAAGAACATTCAAAGGACTTTCCAATATTTAGCATTAATTTGATGAAATAGTATTTGCCAAACTGATTTTTTTAAAAAAATAAAATAAAGTGCAGGCAGGTAGGTGGAAAGATTTTATAAATCAGCCTTGTTTACTCTGAAGTAAAATTAAATTCTCAATAAAGAGTATAGATAGTTTGATTTGCAGAGCAGACTCCAAATGTCAGATGAACAGTTCAAATTAGGAATCTGAAAGGTTTTATGACTGAGCAAAATTAGAAAAAGAGCTAAACCACACAGTATCGGTTCCTTATATATATATATTAAGTGTTTCAAATATTAACTTTTGAGAGTGTTTTTTGGAGAGAGAGGGATAGTGTTAGTACATGATCTCACTGTGGAGCCCGGGCTTACCTGAAATTCACTGTCTATCATACCTCCTGCCGTGGTCTCTAAACTATTAACATTTTGAAACATTTTCAAATTAAAACCAAGAAATCTTAGAACGGGGGTTGGGTGGTTGCTCTTCCACAGTACCAGGGTTCAATTCCCAGCACCAACATGGTGGCTCACTACTGCAACTTCTGATTTAGTAGGTCTGCCACCCTCCTCTGGCTTTCATGGGCATACAAGTGATACACAGATATTCATACAAGTAAAACACACACACAATAAAATAATTTTTAAAGAATTAAAAAGAAGTGTCAGAAATCTATGCATTTATTTTACTATTGTTCCAAATATCATAATGACTAAGATCTGGGAGGAAACCAAATGCACTCTTGTTTGGAAGCCTCTATATCTCCTCTAGAAGTTTGGAATGGAGGATGGTCACAGTGGAATGATGGTGATCTATGAAGATCTCAAGGGGTCTTATAATTTGATAGGTTAAACCAGTAGAAAAGTTATAACTGTCATGGCAAATAGCAGCAAGCTATCAGAGGTAGGATTAAAAAACAATGAAGCGTCTACAACAAAAACAGAAACTTTAGGAATAAAACTTTGGATGGAGAAAGATGCTAAATTAGACCAAGAAATATATACGTAGATAACTGAACCAAGTTGTAAATAGTGGGATAATTGGTTTTAATGGGCCAGAACTTAAGAATCTAACACAGTTGGTGTGTTCTGTCATAGGAATCTGAGGGCCTTTGTAACCTCAGACTCCTGGATTATTCTTCCCCTTTGACAGAGTCTTTGTTCCTTATACACAGCAGAACAGCATAGACTCTAAAGTTATTTTTCTTAAACTTTACAATTATAATTTTATTCCTGTTCTTGCTGTATCCCAAACATTTTTTGCAGTGTAAAATAGCTTATCCAATTATTAGTTTTTCTTTTTATTTTTTTAATACACTCTTTTCTCATTTTACACACCAATCCCAGTTCCCTCTCCCTTCCGTCCTCTTCCTCCTCCCACTTTCCACTCCCCTTGCTCCCCCCTTCATCCACTCTTCAGAGAGGATAAGGCTTCCCATGGAGAGTCACTTTGAGGCAGGACCAAGGTCCTCCCCCTTATATCTAGGTTTATCAAAACATCCCTTCAAAGAGAATGGGTCCCAAAAAGCCAGTTCAAGCATTGGGGATAAATCCTGGTTCCACTGCCAATGGCACCACAGACTTCCCCAGCCACACAAATGTCACCCACATTCAGAGGGCCTAGTTCGGTCCTATGCAGGTTTCCCCACTGTCAGTCAGGAGTCAGTGAGTTCCTACTAGCTCAGGTCAGCTGTTTCTGTGGTTGGCCCCACAAACAAGAACACCCACACATGTAAAAGAAACATTTCTAAAGCTAAAATCACACACCAAACCCCACATTACTAATAGTAGGGGACTTCAACATGCCACTGTCACCAATGGACAGGTCTGCCAGACAGAAACTTAACAAAGAAGTAAGAGAACTAATAGATGTCATGACTCAAATGGACTTAACAGACATTTATAGAACATTTCACTCAAACACAAAACACACAAGAATATACCTTCTTCTCAGCGGCTCATGAAACCTTCTCTAAAATTGATCACATACTTGACTACAAAGCAAGCCTCAACAACTACAAAAAAAATGGAACAGCCCCCTGTATCTTAAGGGATCACCATGCATTAAAGTTAGAATGCAACAACAACACTAATTGCAGAAAGCCTACAAACTCATGGAAATTGAACGATGCTCATTTGAGTCACTCTTGGGTCAAGGAAGAAATAAAGAAATTAGAGACTTCCTAGAATTAAATGAAAATGAATGCACAACATACCCAAACCTATGGGACACTAAGAAAGCAGTGCTAAGAAGAAAGTTTATAGCACTAAGTGCCCACATAAAGAAAGTGGAGAAATCTGACACAAGCGACTTAACAGTACGTCTGAAAGCTCTGGAACAAGAAGGCACAGACTCACCCAGGAGGAGTAGAAGATAGGAAATAATCAAAATGAGGGCTGAATCAATAAAATAGATACAAAGAAAACAGTTCTAAGAATCAATAAAACAAAGAGCTGGGTCTTTGAGAAAATCAACAAGATAGACAAATCCTTTTCCAAGCTAACCAAAAGGCAGAGAAAGAACATCCAAATTAACAAAATCAGAAATGAAAAGGGAGACATAACAACAGACACCAGAGTTATAATGAAATGGCTTTGAATGCATTTTTTATTACTTATATATTTATTTTAGTAACTGTAACTACTTTTTATTTGAGTTACATATTAATGATGTACTGCAGATAGAATGTCTCTTTAGCATACCTGAAATGCTCTTACTTAGAGGTTGAGGACTCCATCCTTATGCCAGGTATTGTAAGAAAGCAGAATTGTGAGTGAGCATGTAAAACAAACCATGGAAGAGTTTTCATGGGGACCTTGGGGGAGGGTTGCAGGGCAGGGGAGAGGCAGGGAGGGCAGCAGAGAAGAATGTAGAGCTCAATAAAAATCAATAAAAAAGAACGAAAATGTCAGGATAATATGTTGAAATGTCATGATTATTTCATAGTATGCAGTTATGATACAACATTTCTCTCTTACAATTCTTTTCCTCAAAAAAGAGAAATCAAAATAATTTACTAAAATCAGGTGATTTGTGATGTACCATTATGAAATATTTAGGCTTGAAGTTTTTATTGCCTACAGTTAATACAAACAAAAAAATCAAATGAAGTTTTGTGAGTTACTTTCTTTTTTGTATACTAATTTCCTTTTATTTTAAAAACACTTTTGTGCCTCAAAAGGATTTTGTGTTGGCAGGTTTCATAGTGTATCACCAAGAATATTTTTTAAGGCTGAAGAATTATTTCTTCTGGAGTTAATGAAGTACATGTTACAACCAAGAGTTGTACCTGTAAATCATAGGAATAACAGTGGATTTTGTATATATGATTTCCTCTGAAACTTTACTATGCCATTTAATATAGTTTATCTCCTTAAATAGTGCTTAGTCGATCCAATTTAAATAATTTTTTTATACAATTAAGCATACGAAGTTGAGCAAGTGTCCTTGTGGTATGATTGCTTATCCTTTGGGTATATGCCCAAAATGACATAGATGGTTCTTGAGGTAGATTGATTTCCAAGTCTCTAAGAAAGTGATTTCCAATGGGTGCCTTAGAAATATACACTCCTACCAGCGATGGAGAAGTGTTCCCCTTACTCCATATCCTCTCCAACATAAACTGTCATCAGTGTTCTTGATCTTAGCCATTCTGACAGGTGTAAAATAGAATCTCAGAGTTGTTTTGAATTGCATTTCCCTGATCACTAAGGATGTTGAGCAGTTCTTCAAGAGTCTTTCAGCCATTTGAGTTTCTTCTATTGAGAATTCTCTGTTTAGATCTGCAACCCATTTTTTTGCTGAATTTATTTATTTATTTTTCACATTTTTAAAATTTATTTTTACTTAAAAATTTCCACCTCCTCCCCTCCTCCCATTTCCCTCCTCTTACCCCCATCCCCCTCCCTTTCCCTCTCCAGTTCAAAGAGCAGCCAGGGTTCCCTGCCCTGTGGGAAGTCCAAGGTCCTCCCCCCTCCATCCAGGTCCAGGAAGGTGAGCATCCAAACAGACTAGGCTCCCACAAAGCCAGTATATGCAGTAGAATCAAAACCCAGTGCCATTGTCCTTGGCTTTTCAGTCAGCCCTCCTTGTCAGCCGTGTTCAGAGAGATCAGCATGTTTGATCACGTGCTCCATCAGTCCCAGTCCAGCTTGCTTTGGTGAGCTCCCATTAGATCACCCCCACCTTCTCAGTGGGTGGGCGCTGGTTTGGTATTTTGATGTTTAGCTTCTTGAGTTGTTTATATATTTTGGAGAGCAGCCATCTGTCAGATACGGGGTTGGTGAGGATCTTTTCCTACTCTGTATATTGACTGCCATTTTGTCTTAGTACAGAAGCTTTTCAGTTTCTGGAGGTCCAGTTTATTAATTGTCCTTCTTAGTGTCTGTGCTGCTGGTGTTATGTTCAGGAAGTAGGCTTCTGTGCCTGAGCTCACTGGAGCTCATGGATGCTGGACCAACAGTTAGGGAGCCTTCATGGAACTGACAGGCTCTCTCCATACCAGAGTGACAATCTTGTAACTTGGTCTTTTAGTAAGACTCCTAACAGTGAGAGAGGGACCTCTCCCTGATGCTTAGCTGGCTTTTGGTAACCTGTTCCCCATGTTAGATTACTTCAAGGTAAGGGGAGGAGCTTGGTCCTGCCCTAGTTTGATATGCCATGCTTTATATGCAAGCCCATAGAAGGTCTGCTGCTTTCTGAATGGGGATGAAGGAGGAGAGAATGGTGAGGGAGGGAGGGATGGAGGGGAGGAGGGATGGAGGGGGGAGGGATGGAGGGATGGAGGGGGGAGGGAGGGAGGGGGGAGGGAGGGAGGGGGGGAGGGAGGGGGAAAGGATAGGAAGAGAGGAAGGAGGGGAAAGTTGTTGGTATGTAAAGTAAATGAAAAAGCATGCTATTTAAATAAAATTAAAAAGAAAAAGCCAAAAAAGTATACAAAGTATATTTTATAATATATGTATATGATGACATTAATGTTAAAGTTATTCTTACATCCATTTTAACATGATGATGTTACTGAATAAATAATATTCATTGGTATGCCAGGAATTTAGTTGTCAGTGATATTTTATTTACATTATATAGGCAGGAAAGTATTGTGTTAAATAACATGTACAATGTTATACACGTACTAAGGCTATAATTTTCCCCAGGCATTCCGAACCGCAGTTCCATTTTACGGTATTGATTCATTATAGTCATATTCTTATTGTTTGCTACTTTGAGAATAGCATGTTTAAAATCAGTGGCTGTCACAGCAACTGTAGTCATTTAGGCAATATAAAACAAATGGAGCTGATCCCAGTCCCAGAGACTACAATTCAGTTAACACAGGCATGGCCTGCTCTGCCAACGTCTCAGTGCGTGGCCTGTTTTGTAAGCGATTAGTCTAAACAGCTTCTGTTCAGGGAATTGAAAACACACCTGCAGACACTTAATCAGCTTCAGCAGAGTAAGACTAGGAACCGTCTTAAAAGCTATGAGAATGTTTATTAGTTCAACGTTTTTCCTATCTGGCTATGCCCTTTTATGTATCATACACTTTGGTTTTTGTGCAGACATAGCCATTTGCTTTCCACAAGAGGCTTCAGTGGGAAGTGAGAGTGCTTCAGTAGATAAGCAGCTGACTATGAATTCTGAGCAAAACATGCATGAGTTAGGCAATGAAGTCACATCTGAGGACCTTGAACCACCATCGAGTAACTCCAGGAATATACATGCCATGGAATCTTATCCAGATGAAGGGCCATTTACAAAGTGCAGGTGCGTATTGATTTCAGTGTTTAATCTAAAAGGTAAGAGTTGGAACAACATTTCTTTAATATGTTGTCCCTCCTCTTCATTTCCACGTGAGATAAATTTAATGTATCAGTGACTTATAAACAAATTTAGGACCCTACAAGGGCTTTCTATTTCTACCACGATATTGCTATAATGTGTCTAGAGCACTTAGAGCAACAGCACAAGACAAGTTTAAAGACAGCAATGATGTTTGGTTCTTCCGCAATATTATTTCTGTGGCTCTTCCTTATGGATATAAGGATATTTGTGAAACTGATATGAGATATTGTTCACCAAAGCTCAAATCTGTTCAGAGATGTTTTTCCATCGCTCTCTGTTCTTTGTTTGGTATAATCTGAACACTTTTAGAGTTACCCTGTACTCTGTCTACCTTTGGCCTTTCTTATAAATTTACATTCTGCAGCATTAAATCATCCACTGTGAAGAAATTTGAATCTCCGATGCCTGTTTGTTATGAATGGGATTATGCTCCTTTGATAATTGATCATGTGCGGTAAAGATAGCACTAGATTTGAACATGGCTCCATAATTCTGTTTTCATTTTTCTAGAGCACTGTTTTAAAAGTTTTTCGTGGGGTTGCTGTTCTGTTTGAAATTACTCAGTAAGATATATTCGTTGATATCAATACACAGTAAAATCAATAACTGTATTGGTGTTCTTCTCCCTTCATGTCAGATTCCTACTTAGATACAATTGGGTGTATATTTTTAAGGTATAGAGGCAAGAATGATGAAATAATGGGTATAATTCATTATGAGAGCATGGTAATAGCCCTTCACTCACTGACTATCCCAGAACTCCATGCCAAAGACTGGCTTAGGTGACTTTTAATACCCATCAGAGTTTACATACTTAATACCATAACACTAGAAAACAATCCATCTTGGTCTCCTCTCTTCTTTATACTACCTGCTTTCAGGTATCCTTATCAGCTGTCTTGTAGAATATATTTACTGTGAAGTCTTTGGAGAATAGGTATTAATTTTAATGTCTTTTTTCATTTTAATTAAAATTAATTTTAATTTAATAATTAAAATATTGATATGATACTCTTTTAATAAAATTGAGAAAATGGTTGTTTCCATTTTCAGGAAAGCAAAAAATATAAGTTGATCCGAACCAGAACCACAAATCAAAACATTTGTAGCTTCTAAAACCTGAACTCTTTTGTCAAGTATACTTTACCAGTGATCTTTGGGATCACTATGTGCTATCCACAAACTAAATTTTCTCCACTGAGAAACTGGTATATCTGTAAGTTGACGTATTTATTGTTTTATAACCCTCATACTTTTAACTACATAAAAAAGTTTAAACTTAAACTTTACATATTTATTATTAATAAGAAATTAATGCCATTTGTGAAATCCTATATATTAATCATTAATAATGTTCTTTTATTGTAGTATTATGGAATGTGGAAAGAGTGATATGAATTACGAATCTGAGATTTCTCAAGTTATCCCAGACTTAAATAAAGAGACATCGGTAGCATATCTTCAAAAAGAATTGGAAATTCTTAGAACAAGCAATAAAAAGGTATAGAAATATAAAAAGTCTTAATTGCTTCAAAAAATGTCTTTGCTGTTGACTATTTCAGTTTTCCCTGTTGTTCATTATTACTCAACTTTATTTTGTGTTTTAATGCCTCAACAGTAGGCTTGTGTTGTCTTGCCATCCAGGTTGGTTCAGTTAAGTGACTGGCTATGAAAATAAGCTTTTTTTATTTTTATTTTTTGCTTTTGTAACACCACTCATTTTCCATAAAGCTCTTGTAATTTATGTTGCTACAAAGCAAATATTCAAATTTCACTGTAGTAAAATTTTACTTCAACGTTATATGAGTTGTGTTATCAGCTATTTTCATGCTACTTTGTTAATTTTTCTTCATTTTTCTTAGTATCTGTGCATTCTTTCACTTCAGTGATATATGTCACCAAATGTCAAAGTTGCAAATGATGCTGTATGTCTTGTATCTTATTATACTATTGCATGCATTCAGCTCCACGTACATGACATGTTTTGTTTCCTCTGGTTCTTCCTCAACATACCTCTGGCCTGCAAAAATTTTATTAACTAATGTTCAGTTTCTATGGATTCTCTTAAAAATTATGTATAGCTTTCTGATTTTAATATTTTCATTTTTTGACCTAATCAGACTGAAGCATGAATCTTGTTTCGGAAGGAGCACAACACAGATGACAAAAGTCTAGGGAACAATGGGAAAAGAAAATAAAAAGCGTTCTGTATAAGTGTGAGATGTTTTCTGCACTTTGATTTAGAACTTATTACATGCAAACTTTTAGTCAGGTGACAGCATCAATTAAATGAAATATGATGAGGTAGTACTCCCAGTCAGGTTTGTATCAGATATTGAGATTATTGACTCAATTGATTTTTTTTCAAAATATTGGACTTAGTAAGAGAAGCATAAACCTGCTGCTAGTAATTTAAGGATTGGTAGAGCCACTTAGAATCCTTTGCTTTAAGACAAAGGAATGAATGAAGCAGCTTCTGCAGTAGGTATTTTTAGTGATAATTGGTGTTGTTTTATGTCTATATGCACATCTATAAATGTGTAGATTAAAATTTTTCCATTTTTTATATTATTTGAGGTAGTATATTAACGAGTATATGACAACCTTAATGTTTTCCCCTCACAGTCAGTGTATTTAAGTAATTAAATGTAATATTATATAAGGATTTAAGAACAACAAAATCTTACTTTGAAATGAATTATGTATAGAAGGTGTTTATCAGATAAGAATAATCTTTTAAATTTGTTTTAGCTTCAAGAAAAATTGACTAAAGAAGATAAAGAAAGGAGAAAATTAGAGCTTAAGTTGGAACTCCAGGAGAAAGCCGCCGAGGCTGAAGTCGCTGAGAGGACAGCAGGTAGGAGATGGGTGCTCATGTGGAGCTGGAGGTGGCTGGAGAATGTGTGCTGCTGGATTCTAGCTCATTGCCCTGTTTGCCAAGGGAGGGGAAGCTTTTTTCCCTTTTGGCTGCTTAGAAAATAGGTGGCTTTAACATCCTGGTACTGGTATTAGCGAGGGCTTTACCTGTATTCACACTGATTTGGGCATTAAATGCATTGTTAACACCATGTCAATCCAATCACAAAAAGGTTGTTTGTTTTGTTGGAAGGGCCTGAACAAACAAGGGGAAATAATGACTTCCAGTGCCTCTACCTTTCAACCAGCAGTTCAAACACCGCTTATTGTTTTAGCTCTTGGAGAGGAAATACCTCTCCTTTGTATTAGATAGATAGCACTATATTCATTACCAATGGAAACCTACATTTGATTTTTTTTTAAAAACCTGTTTTATACATCTAATAGGTTAACATCTGATGATGTAGATGATGAGAGATAATGTTTTCCTTGAGATTAAAGTGAAAGGTTGCCACATTTTAATGTTGTACAGAACGGCCTTAGATTTTGGAAACTGTCTTACTCATGCACAGGTCTTTGCATGGAGACAATTTTAAAGCATATTTACATGTTAGAGATACGTCACTGGATTCTGAACTCAGTGATCTCCATCTGTGTCATCGTAGCTTTTTCTTCTTGCACTATTTTTCTGTGTTAAGAAAAGTGAAATTTGTAAAATGATAGATAAGCATTTAGAAGTATTTTATAGATTACTTGTTCAACAATTGTATATTTTATGAAACTATTTAGTGATTAATTTTAAGTTATAATTATGTTTTATAAACTACTTAACTTGTTAACATATATAAAAGAATTGTGGAATTTTAGGTCAGAGAGATGATTAATATAGTTTATTTTCAAAATATTAATGTGGGTGATAATTATTAATAAATATTCCTGTGATAATATAATTAAGATTAACACAAATAATCTGTATGAATACTGGGTGGCAAATTTTCTATTAATGACAAACAACTATAAGATTTTTTTTCTTTTTGATAGGGAAATATAAGAATATATTTTAAGGAAAATTAATAATACATTAAAATAAGTAATGTAAGCAAAAATTTAGAACAATTGGGAAGTTCCTAAATTTTTATAAAAGTCATATATGTATACACTAATTACTAGGACAGTACTATAAGATTTATTTTGAAATATATGCATCTTAACTTTCTAAATGTTACTACTACAGAAATAATTAAATATTTTGGGAGCTATAATGACATAGTAATGATTTAATGCAACTAAGTAGCCTATCTCTTAAAGAGTAAAATATACTATATAATTTTTGAATAATACAGTTCAGTATATAGTTCAAATTTTTATGTATTGTTATATTTAAGAATTTTTGATTACACAATTTGAATAATACATACAAAATGGAAGGAATTCAATTGTTCTAATTAGTAATGTTTTCTTTCATTAATAGCAGAATATTATTTTAGTCTATGTGAGGTGTTTTAAATCTCTTATTTGTACCTAGCTGATGAAAATACCTGGATTATATAGTTTCCCTGAAACATGACAATGGACTCTAGAGACTAAAAAGAACAGGGAAAACCTTTCATTGATTTGAAACTCTAAAAACTTCTATCTCTAGTTCATTCTTGAAATTTTCATCATTTCTAAATAGATACAAAGTTTTAATAAACCCATATTCTATCTCATATGTATGAAGAGCATTCCAAAGCAAAACACTGGGAAACAAAGCAATTACATCAGCAGAGTAATAGAAAGAGAAGCAATGCAGGACTTTGATTATATGTTAGCGATGCTTTGTATCTTGTAACATAAAAGAACTAATAATACAGGTAAGTGTGGATGCTTGTTTTTATTACTGTACTTCACATTTTATTTCAATATGTGTATTTGGTGAACTAAGATAAGTATACATGTATCTATTACAATGTTTGTAAGCAAAATATTAATGTTTACAAAACAGCTTCCATAAAAAGGTAAATACTGGATGAACACCAAACTAAATGCTGAAAATAACAAATATGATGCAAAGATATTTATAGGTTTAAAATTTTTTTAATACATGGCAAATAATCTTTCTACTAGACATTTTCATGTATATAGGATATAAAAATTTATAAGAATGTTTTTATTGTGTTTGTTCTGATTATAAGAATATTATAAAATCTAATGATGGAATTATTACATAAATTTGATACGTTATAAGATGTGATACAATAATAATAAATTTTAGCAATATTTGATAACACGCAAGTCTTTTATATCTCAAAATTAATTTAAAGAAGTAGTAAGAAAATAGCATTTACAACATTATTGTGCTAAAAAAGGCAATCTTTATGCATATGTATTAAATGAAATTTGTTGGTCTTTTAATGAAGCTGAGTTGGGATTTCCCAGGACCTAGTAAAAAATCAGATGTGGATCATTGCCTGGAATACTAGTGCTGGTGAGGGGGAGAGAAGTCCCCGGAACTCGCTGCTATAGCTAGTCTTGTGAAACCATTCAGCTGCAGGTTCAGTGAGTCGCACTGTCTTTAAAAAGATAAGACCTAGAGCAATGATGGAAAACACTTGACAGAGCTGCTGGCGTTTACCTACCCACATTCCCCATTAATGATTTACTGTGGATACACTTTAAGGGAAATACCCTGAAAATTATGTTAGAAACTTTGGAGACAAGGCATTAGATTTAAGAAAAAATGCTATTGATAAGTATGTATTTTATAGCTTTTTAATAAATTGTGAATCCAAAATTAGAGAAGTAGAAAAAGTTTAGGTTTGTATAACTGTGGAAATCCTTTGTCACGACCACCCTCGTCTCTCTCTCTCTCTCTCTCTCTCTCTCTCTCTCTCTCTCTCTCTCTCTCTCTCCTCTCTCTCTCTCTCTCTCTCTCTCTCTCTCTCTCTCTCTCTCTCTCTCTCTGTCAGGTCTTAGCCATCTCAGGAGTTGATTATACATCTCCATCAGGTGTGACACCACGCAGCTCGCTACAATCCTTCATGTATATTGTTATTTAGCTTCCTTTGTTTCACTGTTCATTTTTACACGGTGTGAAGATTATCATTCTAAATGTTCTCATGAGCATTTGAAGCCTGGTTATGTCCACCGTCACAAGAAACCTCGGATACTTTGCCCTTATTTGTCCCTCCTATTTAGGAGCATCATTATCATCATAGTCACAGATACTTTCCTAAATGCTTTTTAGGAACAATGCAAATTTCATTACAAATCAAAGAGCTGTATCTTGAAGCTTCATTATGAACTATGTAATGACAGTACATCAGAAAAAGAATAAAAAAAATTGAACTGTTAATCATTTCTTTCTGACTTGCAAGCACTTTTAAATCATAATGCTTCATTCACGTATTGGTTGTGGTTAAGTGTTCAGACTTTGGGGTCATACTTTTTTTTCCAATGTTTTTCTCACATGTATAATGACAGTCTCACTCAGCATTGGTTAAAATCTGTTGTTAGGTGGCTTTTAGTTTTAGACTGATGCTTGTGAAGTGCTTTGCTCATAGAAGGTCTCCGTAAATGACACCACATTGTTTTCTGGAGCTCTCCATCAAGTAGACACCATGAAAGTGCTCATAACAGGTTTGTAGAGGCGTAAGTGCTTGCCCATTCTAATAACAGGTAATGCCTCTGTGTTTATACTTAGTCTGTTTTATAAAGAGTTTATATTTATTTTACATATTATTAATTATTTAATTTACTCCCGTAGCTTTTCATTCCCCCTGATCTTCATACTTAAACTTTTAAAGCCTGAAGAAGTTTGGTACTATCTAGAAGAAACTAGGTTTGACCCCTCACCAGCTGCAACACTAGAGAGCAGGTGCTGTACCTTGCCTGGATGGTACAATAGAGCCAACCCTGTGTGCGGAGGTGTGGGTGAGGCAGCCCCGCATTTGTGGGTGTGGGAGAACTGGCCCCACTGATCATTTGCAATGCAGTAGAGTGGATGGGAGAGAGATGCCCTCACCCCCACTCAGATGCATACCCATCAATGCCTCAGGCAGGTGGAAGAGCTGGCCGTGAGGTCCTAAGAGGAGGACTGTCACTACCCCCATCAGCTGTAGCTCTCAGGAGGATGACCCTTCCACTTCACCTGGGCAGCACAGTAGAGCTGGCCCTGAGGTCCTAAGAGGAGGACTGTCACTACCCCCATCAGCTGTAGCTCTCAGGAGGATGACCCTTTCACTTCACCTGGGCAGCACAGTAGAGCTGGCCCTGAGAGTACAGGCATGGAAGAATGGACCTTGACGATGTGAAAGCAGGAGAAGTGGCCATGCCCATGTTCATTGCTGCAAGGGGTCAACTAGCCAGGGTCATGCTAGAGAGCTCACCCTGGTGGTAAAGACGGTAGATTTGGCAAGCTGTCAAACCCTGCAACTAACTACCCAGGCCCAGAACCAGGGTTATGTGTTGGCCCACCCCAACATCCACTCCATCTGTGATCTGCTTCAGCATGGGTGGGAGTGGGGGTCCTGCAGATCCAGCCGCTGCAGGATCTCCACAACACAGTGCAGCAACAGGATGTCCAAAAAGAGTTCCAGTGTTGATGGCATAGTAGAGACCAGTGGCTTCCCCAGACCTATGATCCTTTGGGATGAACACCTGCATGGAAAAATGTATGAATAAAGGGGTTTGTTATGTAACTCACTGTGTCACACTACAGCTTCCATGATGACAATTTCCCTTTCTTCCTGATTTTTTTCCTGTTTTCTCTTAAATTTTATTTAGTTTTATTGGTGGTATGGGGGGGGGGGAGATGTGTGGAATCAGGACGCATGATGTAAAAGGCACAAAGAATAAACAAAAAGAAAGTTTAGAAAAAGAATCTATGTTTGGTGTTACGGAATTGTTATTGTAGCATTTGGGAGGATCCCAGTTCAAAACTAGCCTGAGCTATATAAAGCCTGAGATATATATTTTCTCCAGGGGAAAAATAAGTGACCTTTACAAGAAAAGAAAATAAAGGAGAAACGTATAGTAATGAGGTTTTACTTAGCTTTAGAGAAGTCTCTCCATATGTTAAGAAATGTTTGTTTTATTGTTCCTGTTAAGGACTTCTTATTCATTTTGACTTATTTAAATTACACACATGTAATATTACTTGAAAACATCATTGCCAAACCTGTGTATTTTAGAGGAAAAGTAGCTGAAATATTAAATATTTACACTTTTAAAGTATCTTTTTTCAACTAAAATGAGGTGGCTAACCTCTAAACATTTTAAAAATTGCTTTAATTCAGCTGAGGGAATAGTAAGACATAATGTTCTGTTCCCTGATTGCATCTGCTAATTTCTTTTATGCCAGTGATGTCTTTTTAACTTTCAAAAATATGTTGCTCACTTAAATATTTTTTCTATTCTAGAATTTTAGTGGTGTTGCCTGGTGCTTATTGTCTCTTGTATTTATTATTATTATTATACAAATACTGTGAAAATTTTATATAACAGTATTTTCAGTACTCGTTTATAATGTTTAAAATATTGATATTTCTTTGAAGCCTTATTTTTTATTTCTTAAAGCTCACATTAGAGCCTCTGCTTTATGTGTTAGTTATTTTTCTTTCTTGAATGTCATCCATTAAAGATTAGCTGTGGAAGGTTGGAGCACGGAGAGATTATGAATGACAGAACAACTCCTGTAGAATAATAATCAGTTTTTGGTATTTAATGCTGTTTGACTTTTGCAGACACATTTCTTATTAACCTTTGGTACAAAGAGAAATCCAGGTTCCTGATATCTCATGGAGAAGATGAATTTGAGATCCTCTTCCAATTAAACTGAAATAAAGACAATATTGGATTTTAGCCAAATGATCTCCTTAGTTTTTAAGCCTCATGGTTATAAGTCTGTCTGTATATCTGTGCATCTATCTGTGTATCTATCTGTGTATCTATCTGTGTATGTATCTATCTATCTATCTATCTATCTATCTATCTATCTATCTATCTATCATCTATCTATCTATCATCTATCTATCTATCTAATCTATCTATATTACTGTATTTTAACATATAACATAATGGGTGTATGTCATAGCTTCCTTGTATTGACAGTGCAGTCCCTTTTCTTACAGTACCGTTTCTCTTTAAATACAGATTCTTTTCTAAACAGCTCATTTACATTATCTCATATATAAAGATAGTTCATTTTTACTACAGTACAAAATTTAAATTTGCTTTTCTGAAGAGCATAGAAGTTTTGTTGTGATTATTAAGAGGATGAAAACATAGTCCTTGAATCTTACAACCCCAGTTTTTCTATTCAGTGACAATATAAATGCTTAAAATATAAATTATATAGCCACATAAGTGAAGATTCCCAACTTGATAATGTGAAAAAATAAAAGTTATGCCACATAAAATACTCACCTTTTCCCCTGGAACTCACATAAAGGTGGAAAGATAAAAGCAACTCCACACAAGACTTTCTTGAACTTCCACACACACCCTGTGACACAAACATACCTTACATACACACAAGCATAATGTGCACACACAATAATAATAAATATTTTTTAATTTCTAAAATCTTGAAATATCAAATCCAGACTTAGAAAGTTGTAATATTCTGTTCTGCAGAAGCGGTTGTGGCAGTGACACCAGCATTGTGATGCAGCTGAGAGAAGCGTCAGGCAGCCTGGAGTGGGCTTTGCTTGCTTGTTTCTGGCCTGAGGCAGTCATTACTTTAAAGTGTTTGACAAAGAGTTTATGCTAAGGAAGGTAAATTATATGTGTAAACACATCTTATATCCACAGTTAGGAATGTTCCTGTGGTCCTCTCTTGACGCTGTTGTCCATTTGCAAGGACACCATTTGACATCACTGTGTCTCCAAAAGTTGCTGACCCTCCTGTAAAGCTGGAGATTTGTTTTTAAAGGCCTAGCCTTCACAAGATATTTTCTACATAGCATGTGTTACTTGTGATTTGTGGATGATGATCGTCTTCGGTGGCTTCATTGTGAGAAATTCCGCTGATTTTTCTCTCTTTAACTCAGCCTGTTCAATTTTTTAAATTAATTTTTTAAAACAATCTTTTCTCATTTTATATACCTATCCTAGTTCCCACTTCCTCCCCTCCTCCTGCTCCTCCACCTTCCCCCTCCCCACCTCCAACCACTTCTCAGAGATGGTAAATCTTCCCATGGGAAGTCAAAAAAGTCTCACACTTCTTTTCTGAAAGTAGGTGACAGTTGTGTACTTTGGGCAGTCTGTGGGGTCACTGACAGTGGGACCAGGATTTATCCCTAGTGCTTGAGCTGGCTTTTTGAAGTCTGTTCCTTTTGAATACCTGGCTCAGCCAGGGGGAAGGACTACCTCAGCCTATTCTATTTAAATAGCCACCACACAGATGTTATGAGCAGATACTTCTTTCTGAGAAATATCAATCTTTCAAATTAGGTTACTTAGAGAATCATGATCCAATGTTTAAACTAGAATATTTTTCAATACACTCTCTTTCCTACTATGTCTTAAATGCAGCTTGAAAACTGTAGAATATGGGTTTGTCAATAGACTTGGGTCTGCTAAGAAAATATGTACCCTGCTTTGACTCAATAAACTCATGCTTAGTATGGTTCAGCTTCTTCATATTTACTCTTGCCCATATTAGAAAACAATTAGCTTACTAAACAAATTTGAGTATTTGATAGTGGTGGGGTGAGGGTGATCCTCTCTGAATCTTCCTCATTTGAGTAAGAATTATATGGTATTTGATAACCATGTTTAAAAATGGAGATATCCAAATATTATTGTAAACACCCAATGATTTGTTTTACCTACAATATAAGTATTTTACTTGGTTGGCTTACATAGTAGCTAATAATATTTGTTAATGTAATTTAACTGCTGTGAACCTTTACTGAACAAATATTGAAATTTATTCAAGTCAAAGAAAGAATCTCTAATGACTTTTGTTAAAGCTTCTATTTAATAGTTAAGGAGAAAAGTTTGTATGACATACGAGATGCAATTAACAGTAGATTTTACATTTAATAAAAAGAAAGAAGCATGCGTATTTGCTTTATTCATTCCATCATAATTTGCATTAGAGCTGTGGGTGTTTAATGAGCAAATTCCAACTAAAATGCTATATTGATTTTCTAGTGAACTTTGTAATAGTCATCTACCTTGGAAAAGCTCAGTGTTTACAATTAAGTTTTCTTTACTAAAAATATTTGAGAGTTGCATATTGATCCTTTAAAAGTACAGGATTCTAGAAGGAATTGGGTGATTTATAAACTCCCAAATTTACATATAACCTAAAAGATGTTTTTAAATGTTCATTCAATAATGCCTTAATTTTGAATACATTTTTATTAATTATATTACAAGATTTAATTTCTAAAAATTTTCTTTGTATGAGTGTTTGCCCTCCATTTATGTTTGTGCACTGTGTGTGTGGTTGGCCTCTCAGAGACCAGACGAGAGCACCAAATCCCCTGGAACTCATCCTGAGTCATCTGATATGGATACTGGGAACCAAACCTTGGTCCTCTGAAAGAACAGAGAATGATCTTAAGTGATGTGCCATCTCTCTAGTCCTATAACCAGATTTTGAATGTGGCGTACATGTGTGTTTGGAGCATTTTAAATATAGCATTCAAATATCCATGTGTTAATCTTCAAATACACATAGGAATACTTGGATTTTAAGTAGTCTTATAAAATTAAAGCTAGTTTTGTTAATCATATAGGATCAAATAAGCATTTTAGCTTGAATCATAGAGATGAGTAGACATTCTTTTTACCAGGTACTAACATCTTATGTAAAATGAAGTGAAACATGCAATACATGAGCTGTCTTGTGTTGTTGGCTTGTACAGGGGAACATTAGTTCTAATCCACCTTGAGCTATATACAAATATCCTGTCTAAATAAATAATTTAAATTTCACAACAAATCTGCTCACATTTTATTTATATAAATAGGGAATTTTCCGTAGGAAATCTGTTGGCGTTTAAAATGTAATCAATATTTTATGTTGTATACTAAAATTATTCCACAGTTTTTAAGATGATATGATATATGTGTGCTAATTTGTAATTTCATCACTATTTTACATTCTGTCTGGCTTGCAAGTAGTTATTACAAGTAGTTTATAATGGAAAAATTAGAGTAGCATGATGCTTTGCGAGAACTGTGTCATCATGGTATATTGCCTGCAATAAGCTATGGAGAAGTTTTCTTTTTGCCTCTTTCTTATTTTGCCTACTACTATAAAATATTGAAAAAGAGGAATTTTGAATTTATTTTTATATATTGTCAAAACTCACAGTTAAATTTTTTAGGTTTGCTTGTTTTATGTGTATGACTGTTTTTGTCTACTCAAATATATATACACCATATACATACCTGGTGCCCACAGAAGTCAGAAGTAGGCATTGAATTCCCTGGAAACAGAGGTTTGGATGATTGGGAACAAAACCCAGGTTCGCTGCAAGAGCAACAAGTGCTCTTAACTCCTAAGCAGACTTTTCCACCCCCAAATCACATTTTAATTATTAGAAACTAAGTCGTATTATGAGTATGTGTGTGAAGTGTTTTGACAGTAGTGGAATTAAAATATTACTTGTTTAGGACCCTCTTGACTTGTTTATTTGATCAAGAGCTCTTTGTCTAGTTTAAACAAGTGGTGTTATTTTTGTCTTTTTATATACTAGCTTTATGACTAAAATAATTTCAGATATTTATAAAACCAATATAGCTGAACTTTTGGAAAGTGATAATAAACAAGATGTATCTTGTCATATACCACGCCGTTTCTATACCAGATAAGACAGTGTTTTTCTAAGCTATTAAGAGTTGTGGTTTTTGGGAGATAGTTGTTTAGTAGAAGAAGGGAAAGTAAATATTTTAGGGCACTGCCTCTTGAATAGAAGTTTCTGTCACAGTTGATGATGACTTCATTCATGGTAGAAGAATAGTATAGATAAGGCCAGCTATATAACAGGAGGAAACAGGAGCTTAAATGATGATGTGAGAGCACTCTCTAACTCAGTGATTCTCAACCTTCCTCGTGCTGCGTCCATTTCATTCAGATCCTCATATTCTAGTGACCCTCCAACCGTAAAAATTTTGTTGTTATTTCATAACTGTAATTTTGGTACTGTTATGAATTGTAATGTAAATACCTGATAGCTAAGATATCTGATATACAGCCCCTATGAAAGGGTCATCCAACCCCCAAAGGGGCCGTGACCCATACGTGGAGAACTGCTGCTGACACATGTGTTAATTATTGTGATATGATCTGCAGGCACTGCTTTGAATTTTTCACATGGCTTTTTACACGCTGTTTTACCTTTTTTCAGGCAAAATATTTCTGATTTCTGTCATGACATTTTCCTTGATACATAGGGAAATAACAACAGCTGATTTAATATCTGAATTTTAAGGTTAGTTGTCATTCTTTAGATTTAGCTTTATACTATATTTGTCTAAAGGTGTGTGTGTGCATGCACCACATGTGTTCAGGTGTCTTTAGGGCCAGAAAAGTGTATCGAATCCCTGGAGTTGGATTAATGGCATCTCTGAGCTGCCCACCATGAATGTTGAGAACCTCTGGTGACTAATCTTGATTGATTGCCAACTTGACTACATCTGGAATCATCTAAAACCCATGCAGCTGTGGACACTGATGAGGGATTTTTCTTCATTGGATCATTTGAGATGTGGAGGTCCACCTTAAATCTGGGCCACACCTTCTGGTAGCAGCATATATAATATGCCAGCAAGGAGTGCCTGCTCCTGGGGCATTCCTTGTTAATATTAAAGCTAGTATTAAAGGATTCCAACTTATTTTGAAGACCAGCTGAGACATCTAGTCTTATGTACTGAAGAAATATCATATACGAGGACTTGCCATTGGGAGACAACCATTATTGGACTACCTCGACTATGCCCTGTAATACATTCTAATAAAACACAACACACACACACACACACACACACACACACACACACACACACACACAAATTCTGTTCCTCTAGAGAACCCTGACAAGTAGGTTATTGTAACCAGAAGTTGTTCTACACAGCAGAAGTATAAGGATGAATTTTTAAAGTAGCTCTCTGGAACAGACTTCTAATTTGCAGACACCTACAATTAGGAAGCCTGTCCTAGACTCTGAGAGAGAACCAACATCACATGGTGTGAAGTAGTTAACAAACTTACCGAGACAAATGCATTAGATTATCCTGATTCACCTATTGTGAGAAGGAAGGAATTTAGTGACCATATTCAGAAAAGTTTTGACTATTTGTGGAGAATAATAGTACTGGCTGGTGACTCATAGACTCTGGATAAAATGACAGGAAAAGAATGAAGTCTGTGATAAAATTAGCCAACTTCTAGCATCTCAGGATACAAACACAGTGACAAAGGAAAAGAATGAACTTGGTGATGAAATTGATGAGGTGAGATGAGAGTTAACAATCTGAAGTTCTCTAAGTGTGCCTGGAAGAGAATCCTTTCTTTAGCAGCGATAGAGCTTAAACGGCAGAAAATGAAACCAAGGCCCTCTTCATAAGGTTGTTTGAATTACAATGAAAATTCAACATCTAGTCTCAGAATCCCAGAGAAACTAGACAACAATGAGGACCCTAAGAGACATACAGAGATCTAATCTACATGGATAGTAGGAAAAGACAAGATCTCCTGAGTAAATTGGGAGCATGGGGACCTTGGGAGAGGGTTCAAGGGGAGGGGAGAGGCAGGGAGGGGAGCAGAGAAAAATGCAGAGGTCAACAAAAATCAATAAAAAGAGTGGTGAAAGTTAAAGTAAAGGCCCTAATTGTTACAGAATGGGATCCTGTAATTTGGGATGGAGATGTGTAGGAAGACTCTCCTGAGGCTGAGACTTTGAACCCTCAGATTCCTCTTCACCCTTAGCAGAGGATGCACTTCCCCACCCCCTGTAGTACCACACTTTCTGCCTTTGCCTGAGGAAATTAATCTTTCATTGCCTGCATTACTGGCTGTGAAGTATTTCCGTGAAGGAAATACCAGGCAGGGTAATCCTCAAGGTTTAGCAGTGGTTGACTATACACCGATACCCAGAGTGAAGACAGAGGGAGATAGAAAGTGTAGTCCATGATAAAGTGTGGCATACCACCAAAAAGCTTATGAGTTTACTAATTCATTCCATCAGTATTTTGGGGAATATGTGTGGGAATGGATTTTAAAGATGCATAATAATTGTAAAAGGAGCATTAAATTGGATCAGTATATGTTTATTGATAAGGCCCCACACACAGAGTGATGGTACTAGGTTTAATGTGAACATATGTATGATTTAAAAACTGTGTCAAAAATTTATCTGCTTGGTTGTCAGAAGCATTTGTTAGAAGGGTCTACTGATGAGGAGGAGATGACAGCCATATCTGTTTAATGTTAATGAAGGGAGTTTTAAGGCTCAGGGAAATTGCAATACTAGAGTGCATACACCATGCAAAACCTAGTTTTCTACATTCAGAACGCCCAGAAAACATGCCCTTCACTCATCTTAAAAGATGAAAAGTGGAAAGAGGAGCACCAGCACATTTGTAGAGCTTTGCTCTTCCCCTTGTGTCTCACCTTAGGGTTATAGATATTGCTCCTCTGCTGGATGATATAAATACAGTGGGTCTCATTATTCCCAGAGTAGCAGGTGCCAGGTTGCTGAACTGAATAACCAAAGACATGTTTATAAATGTTTCTTTATATTTAAAAGGTGATATGCTATAGAGATTTGCATTAGTATGGATCTTGGTTTGTTGATACTAATTTAAGGTCAATTTTGTTATATGGCATAGTTACACTGACTATCACCCCTAGTTAGGAAAGTTTCTGCTTTCTGTTTCCATGAACTGAAATTATGCTAGCCTGGAAATTTGGGTTCCATAAGGAGGAGTGTTTATGCCAGAAACCATAAAAAGCCTTCCATTGAACTGGAAATTCAGAATTCTTCACAATCACTTTGGGCTTCTTATGCCTTTAAGCTAACAGGTTAAGAAGAGAATAACAGTGTTTGGTAGAGTGATTTGATAGGGAGAAATTAGATAATTTCTCCACAATAGAGGTAAGAATATTGTGTCTGGAGTACAGAAGATCCTTTTAAGTGTCTCTTGTTGCTACTCTGCCCTGGGATTATAAAGTCAATGGGAAACTTACAACAAATAACCCCATTGAGCCAGGTTGACAAATGGCTTTTGGAATGAAGGTATGGGTCACTCCTCTAAGAAAAGTTCCAAGACCTACTAAGGTGCTTGCTGAGGGTAGAAGTAATTGATAGTAGAGGATGGTAGTTCTAATTTTCAGCTAATTCCATGTAATCAGTAGCATAAATGAGTATTAAAACTGAAATGAGTATTTCTGTCATATGAATGTGCTATGAATAGGTAAATACATATGAAGCAGATAATTGTGTTTTCTTCCTCTGTGTGTTTTTATCTAGTAATGGAACATCAAATGAGACATCAGTGATTATTTTTAAATTGTAATATACTGGAGAAGGTTCCTCAAGGGAATTTGACCCCTAGTCTAAAATTCATAATGCATTTAAAGTTGTACTTGGGAGAGTTATGTCATGTTAGGTGTAATTAATTATGAACTGATTGTTGTTTTCTTTGGAAATTAAAGATGATCTAGGGAATATGAGTGGGTGTCATATTGACAAAGGGTGGACTTGTGATGGCTAATTCTGCATTTCAACTTGAATACATCTGGATTTAACTTCAACCCAAGCAGCTAGACACACATGTGAGGGATTTTTCTTCCTTGTATCATTTGAAGTGGGAAGACCCAACCTGTAAGTCTGGGTCATTTGAGATCTGAAGACCTATCCTAAATCACAGCCACACCTTTTGTGGCAGCTTGTCTAAAGGGACAAAAGACAAAGGAAGCTCTTTGCTTTGGTGTGCTTACATCACTCTTCTGGGCAAGTTCATCTGTCCTGATGTTGAGACATTCCATGCTGATATAAGAGCATACTTCTTTTGGATTTAAACTTATACTGAAGACCAGCTAAGACATCCCAGCCTTGTGGCCTGAACAACTGTTGGTTACTTGGAATTTCATCAGGAGGCAGTCTGATTTTTAATATATTAAATTGCTTTCCGTGAAAACCCCATCAATGTTCAAGCTTTTGTTTTCAGTAACAAAACTCTTTAATGAAACTCAGGAGTATTCTGTTATTTTCACTCTAATATTTCCCATTTCTGTTGTTTTTTCTTCATTGCTTATGCTTACCTCTTTTTATCATTCTTTCATCTAAAGATTTTCTTTCTCATTTCCTTTTAGTTGCATTTATTGACTTATATTCATCCCTTCAAATTAGTATTGTTTTTCACTTCAACGTCACTAATGGGGGTCATGTTTAGACAGCCACATTGGTGAGATGTTGTGGGGTATAGCTTCTGGCACTACTAGGAGATACGAACTCACAGTGTTCCTCTGGTTCTTGCAGTCTTTCTGTTTCTCTTCTCACGATGTTCTCTGAACCTTAGGTGAAGGAGTTGTTTTGTAGTTATATCAGTTAAGACTGGGACCCTTTTCATTTTGATTGGTTGTAGTTTTCTGTATTGGTCTCTGTCTGTTACAGAAAAGATGTTTTTTCCCATTCTTTTTTTAAAATTTATTTATTTATTAAAAATTTCCACCTCCTCCCATTTCCCTCCCCCTCCCCCCAATCCCCCTCCCTCTCCAGTACTAAGAGAAGTCAGGGTGCCCTGCCCTGTGGGAAGTACAAGGCCCTCCCTCTTCATCCAGGTCTAGGAAGGTGAGCATCCAAACAGACTAAGCTCCCCAAAAGCCAGTCCATGCAGTAGAATGAAATCCCAGTGCCGTTATCCTTGGCTTCTCAGTCAGCCCTCATTGTCAGCCACATTCAAAGAGTCCGGTCTGATCACATGCTTGTTCAGTCCCAGTCCAGCTGGCCTTGGTGAGCTCCCATTAGATCAGTTCCACTGTGCTGAGAGGTGAGAACTAGGCTGATCTGTGGGTGTAAGGACAAGTCTTTGAAATGTAGTTAGGGGTTATGCTAGTTTAGTTACATGGTAGTTGTTTATCCTCAGGATGCTTCTTTACCACCATTTTTAAGTAAGCCAATAGTTGTCTTGAACAGCTCTATTCATTTATAACAGCCATGGCTAAAGCCTACTATTTTATGAAGGGTATTTTATATTTTTTCTAAGTTTACATTATGGTTTGACTAAATAAAATTTAGGACAGCTCTCTAGGTATTTGAGGCATATTGCTTAACATTTTACAATATTTTAAGGTATTTTCAGGGTATTAAAAATTATACTTAAGAAAAGTCAGTTTCAGATAATATCAGAGTTCTCAACAGAATAAGAGATGCCATTCGAAATGTAATCTGCTCCACAGGTGCTTCCTGTTCTGTGTGAATATACAATGTGAACTCATGATTGCACTCATTGAGGCTGCTTGTCTGTTGGGCATATGCATACATGGGAGAGTTGCTTTAGTTTGTAACCTGCTCTTTTATTTCTGTTTGGCTGCCTCTCTTAGTTAATTCAAGTGCCACGTGGCATTTCTTTTTTTTGTAATTGATTTTTATTGAGCTCTATGTTTTCCTCTGCTCCCTTCCCTGCCTCTCTCCTCCCCTTGAACCCTCTCTCCCAAAGTCCCCATGTTCCCAATTTACTCAGGAGATCTTGTCTTTTTCTACTTCCCATGTAGATTAGATCTCTGCATGTCCATTCCTGTTTGTTTTGGTGGACATTGGGTAATTTTTAAGTTTTGCTGCTACAGAGGATAGCACAGTCAGTATTTTTGTGTGTTTTCTTTTGCATTTAATGTGTATGAATGTCTTTTTATAATATAGCAGTTATTTTCTAGATTACAGTAGGGACATGCTTGATTTTAATAATGTTGTTAACTTGTTGCTCATTGCTATTGATATACATGTATACTTGCAGTATTTATGAGTCTCATTATTTTAAACAAACTCATTTTTAAAGGTATGCTGTTTAATTTTTTCTCCTTTTATACATACCAGATATCTTCATGTTGCAATAATTATTAAAAATGCTTCCTCAAGTCATTAATTGGTAGTAGTCGAATTAGTTGAATAATCTTTAAAATAGTAGATTTTTTGCATTTATTTACTCATTTCTTCTTTATTTTCTTGGGTTGGAGAGATGATTCAGCGGTTAAGAGCATTGCCTGCTGTTCCCAGCAACTGCATGGTGACTCACAACCATCTGTAGTGAGATCTGGTGCCCTCTTTGACCGTGAAGTCCAGTATGGACAAGTTCAATAGATCCACAGTATATGGGCTTCCCATACATGCTTCAGCATTGCTAGGGCATAAATTTTATTTCTTTTATTTCTTAGCTGATTTTGAGTTTTCTTGTTTTGTAGCTTTGGTCGAAGAAGTGTATTTTGCACAGAGAGAACGTGATGAAGCTATTATGTGCAGACTGCAGCTAGCCCTTGAGGAGAGAGATGAAGCAGTCGCACGTATGAAGCATATGGAAATGTCACTGAAAATGTGTGTATACATTTAAAATCTTGTGTGATATAAACATTATAAATGTATGGATTTGTATTATGGTTACATAGTCTCATGTGTTACTGATTGTTGTTATTACATTAAGACAATTCAGATCCCTATGATAGTTCTCTAAACTTTAGGCAAGCTTGTGGTTTGCCTGATGAGGGTGATAATCAAATTTTTAGAAAGAAAATGAAAATTCATGCTCTCAATATAGTTACTTCTTCAGAGCCCTGTTGTCACTGTTCTTACCCAACTTTCCTATGTGATTCTTCTCATTACCTCCATTAATATCTGGTTTTTTATTTGTCTGTTTTTTAATATATTGTTTTTTTTTTTTTACTGTATGTGCACTAATGTTTGGGATGGGAGCCCTTGTCTATGTCCCTCTCTCAGCACTGGAGCCTTATCTGACTTGAACCTGTACACGGCAGGCTTTGTACATGCTGCTACAGTCTCTGTGAGTTCACATGTTTGTCTGTCCTGTCATGTCTCAACATCACTAGCAGTATTTAAAGTCTTATTGATTCAGTACAATTGACTCTAAGAGGCTGCACACTTGAAGAGGTAACACAGTTGATTCTATTTGGTAAAGAAGACCATATTTAAAAATTCTAGAAGTACTATTCAGTTTTTATATATAATCTAATTTCTTATTATTTTAAGAATACTTGTTAATTTATTTATTTGTGTTGAGGTGGGAAGGCTAGTAGAAGGTGTGGAGTAGGTCTGGATTTGTGCATGCTACCACACCTGTGTGGTGGTCAGAAGACAACTGTCAGGAATTGATTCTCCCTTTCCACTACATAGGTCCTAGGGATCAGACATGTATGGCTGTAATATTCTTTAGATCTTAAATGGCTCCTCCCAAAGACTCATATGTTGAAGGATTGATTTCCATCCTGTCGCAGCACGGGGAGGTGATGAAGCCTTCCAGAGCCGTGCATTATTAGAAGGTTGAGCCACCAAAGGGAATATTGAGGCCCCAGTTTCTTCCTCTGTCTTTGATTCTTTGTCATCACTAGATCTGCAGTTTCCATCTCAGCATGCTCCTTGTTGCGTGGACTGCCTCCCTAGAACCCAAAAGCAGTAGAGCCATATGACCTTGCTCTGAAATTATGGCTAAGACAAGCCTGAGCCTCTTTTAGACTGATTGTCTCAAGTATTTAGTCACAGTGTCAGAAAGCTGAATAACAGCCTGAATGATACTCTTTATTCTTTTAGCTGCTAGTAGATACCCCAGTTACTATGTATTTTAGCTATTGTGAATAATTATATAGTAAACAAAGGAATGTAGTTATCTTTGATATATTGATTTTGTTTTCTTTGTTTATATACTCAGAACTAGATAGGTGGTTCATATAGTATGATTCTTTTAGATTCTTCACTATTTTCCTCTATAATTGATATGTGTTCCTACTAGTATTGTATGAGCCCACAGTTTTCTGCATTATCACTTGCAATTGTTTCTCATTTTTGATTGGGATGTGCTATCTCATCGAGGTTTTCATTTGTATTCTCCATTGGCTAGTAATGTTTAGTTGTTTTTTTGTCTACTTAGTCACCGTCTAACCAATAACCTATTGTGTTTTTCAACTCCTTTGCTTTTTGCTCATGATTCTTACAATAAATCTAGCTAAAAGTAGACACCGGTGACTATGTTATAGCCTAGGTGTTATACTATCTTGATATTTTCTTCATCTAATAATTAGTCCTATATTTTCAAATTCATCTTTGCTTAGATTTTCAAGACCTGCTCAGACATAATTCTTTGCCCAATGATAACACAAATGGCATATAGTCTAGTTACCAGCAGAATCCCGTTCTAGCCTGAAAGCTCACAAGCTAAGCTTTTACTGCATGCATTTCTCTCAGTGATGTGGTTTTATATTTCTACCAGAATCACCCATTAATAATACTTATAATTCTTGTGTCACTATAGTTTATATCTTCAAACTCTTGCATATTCTTCCCACAAATTATCCAGAAGCACAAGAACCTCATGTTGAGTTCATCACAGTGACAAGCCTACTTCTCTGTACCAGATTTCCACTGACATGTGTGTTTCTTTGACTACAATACCCAATGGAGTCATCTTAAGAAAAAAAGAGTTTATTTTGACCTGGAGTTCAGTAGGCTTCAGGACTTGATGATAAAGGGGAGGCATGGTGGAGTGGTTCAGTCCATGGAAGTAGGAGCATTTGGCAGTGTCAGTCTCTTTGGTGCAGACCAGGCCTCAGGAAGTATAAGGAATGGGGGCTAGTTTACAACCTTTCAAGTTTTGTTCCTAATGCTCTACTTGAGCCTATATACCCACCCCACTACAGGTTCCACAGCCACTGCAAACCATATGGGGAACAAACGCTCAAAATATGAGCCTTTGGGAAACATTTCTGTTTTGAATCATGGCAATATGTGATTCATTTTTAGTTTTTCAGAAGTTATAAGAAACATGATTTCTTTTTGTTTTTATATATTATTTTTGTTGTTGTTCTATATATTGGTACTCACTTATTCCATTAACATTGAATGCAAAGCCTATTCTTGCACTGGGATTGTCTTTGTACTTCTATCAACCATAATTTTGTCATATATATACATATATATATATGTATATATACATATATATGTCTATTTCTTTGCCAGTGTTATATAGCCGTAATTTCTGAATCTTTTTATGCCTTAAAACCATATATTGCTCCAACTTTTCTCCTTATTACAGAATCATGCAGTTATTCTAGTACCTTTACCTCCCTAGATATATTTTAAAATCATTTTGCTTATATCTACAGAATGTTTTACTGGACTCAAATGTTTTTATTTGTATTTTTTGGATCGCAAACTCTTTATCATTTGAGGCCATTGTTCTGCTTCTTACTATTGAGCTAACTTTCAGGAAAGAAAATGATAATATTGATGGATCAACGGGAAACTCAAGAAATGTGACATTTCATGCATGGGTTTTTCACTTAGATTGCAAACTTGTCAGTCAGAATTTGCATGGTAAAGGAAATCAATTGAAACCTGAGCCCATGAACATTTACCTCAGCAAAATTCTTAACTAATTATCATGGCGATGTTAAGTTAGACTGTAGTAAGCATTATTATGAGTTTACAAATGGTTAAGATTCTCTTATCTACTTGCAAGCCCTGTATTTTATATAATATCATTACTTTAAATCTTTTATTAAACCAGGCATTTTTGTATTTTATACATGCTTCTAGTAAACTTTATCAATCTAAGATCATTTTATATAAAACTGAAGGCCTTATATATTTTATGTAGTTGTTTTATATTATTTCTTTTGAAAAGATAGAATGTCTAATTTTGGTGCAACAGTAAATGTTACAGTGGATGGTTTACCTGTTGAAAGCCTCAATGTAATTTTCTGATAATAATTTTGTTCATTTCTTTCTTCAAGATAATTGATGACCCAGTCCAGAAACTATATGAAATATACTGACTTCCATCTTTAATTTATTAACATTAAAAATCTGGTTTCACTTTTTAATACTCTATTTCAGGGAGAAATAATGATTATGTTATACAGCCAACCTGTCACCTATTTCTATAAATAAACTTTTATTGAAACCTAGCCATGCCCATTGTCTATGTTTTAGCACTACAAAGGCAAGGTTGGGGAGATAAGACAGAGAAGAAGCTGATCCAAATATAGTTAGTGCCTGCCTCTTAAAAAAGTTACTGATTCCTGTTCTATTTAATTTCATTAAGATGATTGTTATGACATTATCATTTGATGTTTGTGATAAACACATCCCCAAGACTTTGTAAGCAAAGGAGAAATAAGAGCAGCAGTCTTTTCTCTTTATTATAAGCTTATGTTATGCATGCATATATACAAATTTTTAAATATCAAGTTTTTCTCAGTTAATTATAAGTAATAACAATAGTATAATAGTAGTAAAAATAATAAACAGGATTGAGAATAAAAAGAAAAGGGACTGGCTTTGCTCGCTTCTTCTCAGCATGTGAGATCTAGCACACGTGGCTCACTAAAAACAGTTCAGGTTTATTTACTATCTAATTAAAAGTCATTACATATTATTTTAAAACTGGTCACACAGATACTTTAAAGTTTGAGAGATAAGTTCTCATGCTGATAATTATTAAGCCTTTTATAAGAAATCAATTTTAACTTAAAAATTGTTTATTACTAGCTGTGGATTTTAATACTAGACTAAATTCAGTTAACTGTTTCTAAATTATGAAGAGTTGTTCATTTAAAATATTTGAACTCATTATCTTCCTCTCCTTAAAGTAATAATTTTTTATATTGCCATACTCCAAAACAACTTATAAGTATTATAGGGAAAATCCCTCAAACATTGTGTTCTGTTGATTATCCCAGCTATACAAATTAGATAACATTCCGGTATTATTATTATTTTTATTTGGTAGAAACCAAAGCTGCAAGCTTATTACCATAACTATCAAAATCTTTTAAAGATTACCAGAAGTCTACCAATCTAGATGTTTGGCTACCATCTGTCCTCTCATATTTTAATTTTATGTTTAATAATTATTAAAATTTTAAGTATTCATACTGATTTTTCTGGAAACTATAGTGATCAGCTTTTAGTTTGGTTTCATCTGAAAAACTTTAATACCAAGATATTTTAAAATACGTGACTCCACTTAAAATTTATTGGCTAAGTGTAAGTGAAGATAAATGCTACCAACATTCAAGTACTCTTGCTGTGCAAGAATTCTGATTTTCTGCTATGCTTTTGAAGTGAGTACAAAACAATTGGCTACTTTGAAATTATTGTCTAATAAACGTTTATAAGTCACATGTCTGAACATGTAATTTATTTTAGAAAACTCTATAAAAGACAAGAATATTTGCTCTTCTAGAGATGTGAATAAAAGCAAACTAGTAGACGCGTGTGAGCCGCAGTTGTATATAATCAGGGTCTCTAGCTCCTACCATTGTGTCAGTATGTGTCGTATGCCCCTGTGTACACACAGCGTTTTCTGCTTATGCTTTTTTCTATTAAATTGCTCCGTTTAAAAACAGCTACTTTCCCCATGATTATAGTGCTGTTTACCCAGTTGTGTCATTTGGAACAATTCTGTAGCATATTTATCAATTGTTTCTAATAATTTTTAGTAACATCCTTTTTGTGGTAAATCCCAAAAGTGCAAATATGGAGAGGGTCTCAGAAGACAGGAAACTGGCTGGTAAACCTTTAGTACAATGTAAAAATAATCCCAGTTCTTTTTAAATCTGTCATTTACTAATATCCATCACAGAACCATTGCCTAAATTTTGTTTTCCAAAATATATCACTTAGACTGTCTTTTCCATTAGTGCATTTATTCAGTTCATCCATGTTAATAAGCATTTCAGTAAACGTGATAATTCTTATCAGAAAATGCATTGATGAAGAGGAAAATTGTCTTTCTCTTTCAATTGAATGCCTCCATAAAATATGAAAACAGAAAAAAACCCCACTCATCTAAAGTATGGTTCAATTTTGGTCTGCTTGTATATTCGGTGTGTTTGTATACTAGGTGCTGCAATCGATTTTCAGGTTTAATTTAGTGCAATTATTTGTCATTGCTTTTGTGGGACCTTAGTTAAACTTTGTAATAAAAATGCTTGCTTTGTTTTTTACTTGTGGCAGCTTCCCAAAAAAAAAAGAAAGGAAATAGTTTCTGATCAGAATGGAAAGAACAGGAATAAATATCATGATGAGAAAGAGTGCTTCTGTCACTGGGGAACTTTCTTCATCTAAACACATATGAACAATTGATCCTTGTAGTCATATATAGCAGTAAACATTAATAACTTAACAGTCTGAAGTCAGAGCAGAAGATAGAGAGCATTATTGGAAGACGGAGTCGAGCAGGTGCCACTTTAATATGTTCAGTGTCATGGTTGACTCTAAAGACTAGTCGAATGAAATTACTCGAGGTTCTAAAGATTTAAAAAGCGAACTCATTTTGCTGCACTAAGGAAATGCTACTGATCAGGCTTTCTGTGTCCCTTTTTTCTAGGCTAGAAAATATTAACCCTGAAGAAAATGACATGGTAAGCCATTCTCTGAGGAGATTTCTTGATGTCAGTCTTATATCTTAGAGGCTTAAGTTCAATTGAGTGGGTTTCAAGAACTAAGATGTGGGAAAAAGAAGAATTGACACACTAATAATGTACATCTTTGCTGCAATATGAAAATTCAATAACTTCACTCAGTCAATTTACAATTCACATGTGCCTATTAATTAAAACCCTATATTAAATAAAATATATTAAAACCTCATGTCTGACTAACATATAATGGTGTTGGTAGACATTACAGGAATTACTGAGCAGAATAAACAATGCAGACACTGGCATAGCTATTGAGAAGAATGGAGCTCTAATTGTGGATAGAATCTACAAGACCAAGGAGTGTAAAAGGAGAATAACTGCGGAAGAAATGAAGGCAGTGATAGAAGAGCGGGATGCGGCTTTGTCTCAGGTAACTGCTGTGCCCACAGAAGCATACACGTGCCATCTCGCCTCTCTTAACATCCCGAAACAGTGAATTTTGCTCAGATCTTCTTTATTTCCCTTTTAGAATCTTTTGTTATATAAAGAAATATGTTTCCTTGTAACACACATACACACACACTACTTTGTTGTATTTGGTATCTAATTCACACTAGTGTGGAGTATATAATCAATCAAATATTAAAATATTTAAATTTTTGTACTGCTTTTATGAATATGCGTCCTACAATTTAGAAAATAATTTCTTAGTAAAATAATGTTCTATAAAATATACTTGCATTCATTAATCACTTCTATATTACATTTCTTACTTGCATTGCGGTTTTGTAAGTGTTAAGACTGTTTTTGTTTGTTTTCTGGGTTGCTTTTGTTGTTGTTTTTAGTTTTTATTTCCAGAATCTGTGTTGATACATTTTGGATCAAAAAGAAAATAGGCATTAATTCAACTCTGATTTCTCCTCTGAGATTACTGGGTCTATCACAGTCCTGTTATTGGGTTTCAAGTTCTCCTCCTCCACAGTGAGACCATTCCTCTCAGTGTGGGCTAATTCCTCCTTAGTATACTTTGGTTTTGTCCTCCTGTCCTTCCCAAGCACAACTATGAAGTCATGCACAAGATGACACTGCTCATACACACTGTGGCTGCAGTTGACACATGCGGTGTTACATCTCTTGCTTTGTGACATTTTCAGAATCAATTTCACTGTTTCTTTCTTCCTTCTTCTCCTGCCAGTATACCAGCTATTATTTCCTCTGCCTACTGTGTGCTGTGTACTTTTTAGGCCATTTACCTTGTGGTCATATCCTCTTCTTCATTGTTAACGATTCTCTAATTCAAACATCATCTACATTTATGGCCTCCAACTGTCTTAGCTCATTTACTCTGGAATTTTGATTCTGTCAAGTTCTCAACTTCACTGGTACCTGTTTCAATTGATCTTGCCTACTCTGTTTTAAGTCTCAGATTCTCCATGTTTGCTTCTTACCTTACCTATCTTAGTTTCCTTTGCTCATCATAATTATCACCAACTTTCATATGACTTCAGTTCTCTTTTATCCACTAATTTTGTTATTTAACCCTTTCACACATGTGTATAATGTATTCTGTTTACTGTCACCCTCACCTACTCCTATCTCCCTCCAGTCCCTGTTTACACCATCTGCTACCAGTTACTTTCCTAAATTCACATTGCGTGTGTGCGTGTGTGTGAAAGAGACAGACAGAGAGGCCAGGATAGGGGGAGGAAGGGAGAGAGAGAGAGGGAGAGGGAGAAGGAAGGAGAGGGAGAGGGAGAGAGCGAGAGAGATTTAGTTTGACTATCTGTGATACAAATAATTAGAACTACCAATTAGAATGTGGTGATGAGGTCTCAATATTCTTTTTCTCTTAATCTATCAATAGCTAATAGTTCATCTGAGAGGGGTAGGGCTTCCTGCTTCCTCTTTCCCCATACGTGGTTGTAAAACAAACCCTTCTTGTTCAAACTAGTGCAGTCATCCACTTCTGCTGTGGGTTTCTGATCAGAGCAGCTGTGTCTTACCAAGAAGATATTTCACAGCCCTTCTTGGTGTCTGACTCTTAAGATCTTTGTGCCCCATGTTCCACAGTGTGCCCTGAGCCTCATCGAGATAGCATAGTAACTTGTTTAGAATTGAGCACTAACCTACCACTTTCTCAGCTCCTTGTGCTTTGTAGTGACATATCAGGAAATAGCTTAAGTTTGTGAGTTCGAAGTCAGCCTGATCTACAGAGTGAGATCTAGGACAGCAAGGAGTGTTACACAGAGAATCCCTGTCTCAAAAACAAAAACAAAAAACCAAAGAGGGGAACTACAAAATTACAGCATTTTAATTGATTGATATCCACAATCCAGTCTAAGTGAAGATTAATATCTTGAAAATAATTTTTACTTTCAGTTATAAAACTTTGAGTTTTACAAGACTATTCAGGAAATTATGTGTTCCTCACAGTTCTTTCCTACCTACTCTTCCATTTGGATCTATCATCTCTGTCTCATGAGAAAACAAACAGGCATGTAAGAGATAATAACAAAATAATATGATATAATAAAATAAAAAGAAACACTTCAGAATAGGACAAAACAAACAGAAGAAGAAGCATCCAAGAAAAGGCACAAGAACAGATAAATGCTGAGACCTACTTGTTGTAGAAGGCCGCTTGCTCATTCCAGCCACTCAGATCTGAAATAACCACACAGAAACTGTATTAATTAAATCACTGCTTGGCCTATTACTCTAGTTTCTTATTGGCTAGCTCTCACATCTTAATTTAACCCATTTATATTAATCTGTGTATTGCCACGTGGCTGTGGCTTACCAGGTAAACCTCAGTCTGGCATCTGGCTCTGGTGGTGCTACTTGGCTTCTCATGACTCTGCCTTCTTTCCCCCAGCATTCAGCTCAGTTTTCCCCGCCTAGTTCTACTCTGCCTTATCAGTAGGCCAAGGCATTTTCTTTATTCATTAACCAATAAAAGCACCAAATAGACAGAAGGACCTCCCACACCTCCCACTCATTCATGCACACTCAAGAATCCCATAAGGACTGTGACTGAAAAAGCATGGGCTAAAACCAGACTCTCTGAATGTGGCGAACAATGAGGGCTGATGAGAAGCCAAGGATAATAGCACGGGTTTGGTTTTTTTTATTTACATTTTATTTTATTTTGTATTTTGATTGTATTTCATGTTTTAGCAGAGTGGGTAATTGCTACAAGACAAAAATAAAATAAAAGCTGTCAAATTTCAGCTCTTGGCATCATTTTAACAGCACTTACAAATATGAGTTTCCACATTAATACTTCATGTTCAGCTCAATTCTCCCAAAGGCCATAATCACTGATTAAAATGTCTTCCTACTTCATGTTCTGGCTTTGTGGGAACCTACCCAGTTTGGATGTTCACCTTCCTAGACATAGACGGAGGGGGGAGAACCTTGGACTTTCCACAGGGCAGAGAACCCTGACTGCTCTTTGGACTGGAGAGGGAGGAGGAGAGGAGTGGGGGGAAGGGGAGAAAGGTGGGAGGAGGGGGGGAGGGAAATGGGAGGCTGGGAGGAGGCGGAAACTTTTCTTTTTCTCAATAAAAAATTAAAAAAAAAGAATCCCATAAGAACACAAAACTGGGATCCAAAATGTATAAGCAATGGACCTGTGAGATAAAAAATAAAATAAAAAATTTTAAAGATAAAATTAAGAAGAAAAAGAAAGAGTCTCCCCAGTGAGACTTCCTTGGGCAAAACTAAATTTTTATTTGCAGGTAGTTAATGATTGGAGATAGCTTCTGGGTTAGCGATGGGGACATGTGTCTACTTCTCTTCAGCTTTATGACTTCATCTGGTGTAGACCCTGTGTATGCTGCCTCATTCTCTGTGAGTTTATGTGTGTGTCAGTCCTGTTAGCTTTAGAAGGGTGTTTTTTTCCCATAGTATCCTCCATCTTCTGTGGTCTTTAAGACTTTTTCACTTTCACTTCCAAATAGTTCTCTGAAGCCTGTGGGCATGAATTTAGTGGAGATACCTTCTTAGAACTGTGTGTTTAAGGACACTTACTCTCTGCATATTGTCTAAGTGTGGGTCTTTGTTTTCATTTCCATCTACTGCAGGAAGATTGATGACGCCTGAGCAAGGCAATGATCTATGACTATGTGTAGGCATTAGGAGTCATCTTATTGCTATGTTCCTTTAGTAAAAGGTAATATTTGGTTTTCCTTTAGGTCCCAGGACTACCTAGTCTCATATTCTTATTCACCAGTGCAATGTCAGGAATGGGTCCAATCTCATTGAGTGGGCCTCCAGTCAAATAAGATATTGGTTAGTTACTCCTACAAACTTTGTGCCAGCATATCTTGAAGCAGGACACCATTTTAAATCAGAGAGTTTGTAGCTGGGTTGGGGTTTACATTTCTCCTTTGGTATTGTTCAGAGTACCTTCTGGTACCCAAAACACTAGCCCGACTATACTTTAGGTAGGCACCAGCATGACTCATCCATGTTCCGTGAATTGTGTAGGTATTGTCTTCATCAATAGGGTCTGTGGAGAGCAACCAACCTTGGTAACAGTCTGAGTTGTTTGGGGATTCCCATTAGATCCCATCAGCCATCAATTAGATGTGACCCATTCCCAATACTGGAAACATCATTTGGTGGCAAGAGATTTCCAAGTGAGGCTCTTGTCTCCCCCATTATTTAGCAATTTCATTTAGATCATTTTCATATATGTATAATATTTTAGTAAGTTTCTACTCTACTAGGTTTTCATACTACCCCTCAAATGATTTTAATTTTAGGTGACTCTCCCTGTGTTTTCTCCATCATTCTCTTTTCTCACTGTCCCCACTTGACATTTTATTCCAGTCCCCTTCGTCTAGTCCATCCATAACTATTATGTCCCCCCATTCCCTTACTCTATATCTACCCTCTGTGGTTCTATGTATTGTAGCTTTGATTTAAGAGCTAATAGCCACATATAAGTGAATACCATATTTGTCTTTCTGGGTGTGAGTTACTTCTCTCAAGATGATTTTTTTCTTTAGTTCCCTCCATTACCTAAGACTTTTATGATTTCATTTTTTAATACTTAGTAATATTCCATTGTGTAAATGTGCCACATTTTCTTTATCCTTTCATCTGTTGAGGGACATCTAGGTTGTTTCCAATTCTTGGCTATTATGAATATAACGACAATGCACATGTTTAAACAAGTATCCCTGTGGTAGGATGAAGCATTTTGGGGTATGTGTGCAAGAATCGTATAGCTGGATCTTAAGGTAGATTGATTCTCATCTTCCTGAGGAACAGCCACACTGATTTTCCTTGTGACAATAAAAGTCTGCAGTCTGACCAGTAGTGGTTGGATGTTTCCTTTACATCCTCACCAACTTACGCTGTCACTTTTAAAGTTAATCTTAGCCATGATGATGGGTGCAATTTGAAACCTCAAACTAGTTGAGTAACACAAACTGATTTCATGGCATGGGCAGGGAATCTCAAAATTTGGTTGGTATGAAGTAAGCGTTCAGGATGGTATGTGTGAGAAGTTGGAGAGTTTAATATAATCAAAATGTCTAGCGTGAAATTCTCAAAGAATTAATAAAAATGCTATTAATGAAAAGAAGAAAGCACCATGGATACAGTAGCTCCAATCCACACCATGCAGACTTCACCAGTTTTTATCAGTGTCTTCTTGTTGCTGCAAGATCTGTCCTTGTCATCAGATTGCATTTATTGTTTCTGCCCAGTCTCCTCTGCTCTGTGATGGGCTCCTGATCTTCCTGCTATCTGAGAGAGTTATATGTGTGTTCTATAAAATATCTCTACATTTTTGGCATATTTCTCATGATTAGGTTAGATTTTGAGTTTTGGGAAAAATACCAAATTGCTAACACTTTGCTTTTAAAGCTTTTAAAATAATTATACATTTTCCAAACATACTGCTTCTGCATAATTTTAGGAAAATTTTAGTATCCTTCTTATAAATACTGAAAATTATCATATTCAGTGATAATTAGGTACATTTGCTAATTTACATTTCCAATCAAAGTTAGTTATTTATACTTTACTTTTATTTATAAGAAAAATTTCCCATATCTCTTTGATCTCAAACTGAGTACAGAAAAAACTTTCATTCTTTGAAAGAATAAATTATTTATAATTAGCATTTTATTTGATCAGCAAGACATCTTACACACAAACCCTTCATTCTTAACTCTTTCTCATTTGGTCAGTTCATGCTTGTATGTTAAATAAATTGCAGAAATACCTGGAGTTAAAAGATAGAGGTGAAAATTGCATTTACCCAGATGACTTGTTGAACCTTTCATTTCTTCATTGCCCATGCTCTAGTCCGTTTCCTGTTGCTGTAACAAAATGTGTGAGGCTGGGTACTTAATAAGGAGAGTTGTGTTTAACGTGCAGTTTTTGTAGACTGCAAATTCAAGGTTGGATGGCCTCATCTTTTGTGTAATAGAAGTGCGTTGTAGAAGAGATCACATGGTTAGACAGTCAGTTTGCGAGATTTGTGTGCTAGCTTTGCTCTTTCTAAAACAACTAACTGCCTATCACAGAAGCTACTGTGTGTGCCACAGAGCTAGGTGTGCTAATCTCTTCCAAATAGGTCTTGAAGTGAGCTACCAACCTTTCATTTGGCTTCATCTCTTAGAAGTTATTCCCTCCTAACATTGCCACACTGGAGACTAAAGTTCCTTTAGAAGACACATTTGGCCCATAACTAAACCATCAAACCAAAATAATTAAGCATTCAGGTTGTTAAGTAGAAGAATTTTCAGAGAATCAAATACTTCAGAATGTTGTAGGGCCCTGGAGAAAAACTAAAATTACTAAACTAAGGAGTCTAATTTTCAGTTTAGTCCTTTACCTTTTTTCTCTGTATGCCTAGCCATTGGTACTAGTATACGTTTCAAGATTTCACAGATAAATTATTTCATATGTTTTCAAATATGCATTATAATGATGATTTCCTTAGTAGTGTGCTAGGAGACACATTTGAGTCCATGCTAGCTATCCATAAGCAATAACAGGATCATAGGATCTGATGGGAACTTTTAGCTTTAGTAGCAGGGACTCCGTTTTTCCTTGGGGATCTAGAAAAATTAGGTTAGTTTTAGCTTAGTCTCAGATGGTGACTAAACAAGGCATTGATTTTTGAGTATAACAGAATGGCATTAGGAGTCATTTTATTGATACTTGGCTTTTGGTTTTTTGTTTGTTTGTTTGTTTTTTGTAACATAAAAATAGTATTTGGTTTTTCCCTGTCTCTAGGTTTTCTAGTCTCTGAAATAATTTAATGCCATATTTGTATTGACTGTAATAATGCCTTTTTTTGTAATTCAGTGACCTCATTTTGCCTAGGCTAAAACAAATACTACAGATGACATCGTCTTTGTGCCTAGAGTCGAGAGATACAGAAGGCAAAAAGAAACTAGGGGTAATCATGAGGATAATTAAAGACATTCAGCTTAGCAGTTCATAACCAGATTTCTGTATCTCTATAAGCCACAAGCCCATGCGAAACACCAAGCTTCAGCCTAGCAAATCCAACACAGAAATGAAATCAAAACTCTAGGGAGACATTTGATCAACAGGAAAGCACACTGACCTGCTGTTTTATAAATCTGGTTTGACTTAAAGCATAGTTATCCCTGTCACTGGAGCATTCTTTCTCTGACCAGTCTTCCTTCAACCTCTATGGTAAGACCCAATTTAAATATTTTCTCCATGGATACTTCTCCCATGAAGCAATATTGATGGTCGTCCTTCCTCCCCGCACTTTACTTTGTATCCTGTTACAGCACTTGCCATAATGCTTTTCTTTATGGCTCTCCTATTTTCTACTATGGAGATTGAAACTGGTTTTGTGTATTCTGTTTTTGATACTCCTATGGTATTATAGGTACTAAATATATATTTACTGAATTGCTGAACTTATTAGCTTTATTTGATTGATGAATTACTGTACAGTTTTTATGTTTCAAAGTGTAATAAATAAAAGTGATGAAATATTTTCCATTCCATGATCATTCTCTTCATGTTCTACTGAGTGACGATTATATGCCTTGTGCTGGATTTCGGCAATAATCCAATGGTCATGATCATCGAACAATAAATGTTTCTGTCTCTTGTAGAATTTATAATTTTGTAACGAAATATAGGAGGTGAGTAAACAAATAAAAGTATTTTCACGTAGTGGTGTAATTAAAACAAAAGTAATGGAGAAGACTGTGGTTTATACCAGGCTTTCTTTTGGGCCACTCCCCAGCTCCCAAATCATGGCAGAGACTTCTGTTAACTTTGAATGCACATCCTAGCTTAAGCTCATTTCTGGCTAGCTCTTTTAACTTAAATTAATCCATTTCTCTTTGCCCTTTGCCTCAGGGCTTTTTCCCTTTCTTCCTCCTGTATATCTTACTTTCACTACTTCTTGTGTCTGGCTGACTGGCAGCTGCCTGGCTGGCCCTGGGCTTGTTTTTCTTTTTCTCCTTGTCTTCTTTTTTCTTTTCTTATTCCTTATTTATTCTTTCTTCCCACCAACCACACCTATTCTTTCTCTACCTAGCTATAGGACGTTCAACTCTTTATTAGACCAATCAGTGCCTTAAGCAGGCAAGGTGAAACAAATGCAACACATCTTTATATAAATAACACACATCCTTACATCGTTAAACAAGTAGAGCATAAACAAATGTAACACATCTTTACCTGGTTAAAATAATATTCCACAGTAGTGGTTGGTGGTAGAATTAATGGGGTGATCAAAGCGGGACTCTGTTAAGGTAAAAAGATTAACTAAAACTTGAAAAGAAAAAGATTTGGCCATGTAAAGAACTGTATCGATAACATTCCTTCAGAAAGCAAGTAATCAACATTACCCTGTGAAGAAAAAGCTAATATGTTTAAGTTGTTGATGAAAATACCAAATTCGTATTCAAGTGAAATATTATAAGAGGATTTTATTGGCGGGTGATGAGGTAACCACAGATCTAAACTGTGGTGTAAGTTGGCCTTCATTAGCGGGAGAACCAGCATTTAAGCTAGAAAGGTATTAACAGGAGAAAAAGCATCATCTCATGAAAAATAACACTAATGTCTTGCTTAGAGGAACAAGACCAGATCAAGAGAAGGGAACCCATTTGGGAAAGATTTTGAAAACAATATGAATAGAACTTTGAAGATAGTTTGGATTTGAGCAATAGAGAACAGAAGGACATGGCTGACCTCCATTATTTGGGCTCAAACACTGATGATATTTGTGTTGTGATGAGAGATGTTTTGGGGGAGGATTCTTGGCTGGTGAGTCATCAGCATATAGTGAATTAGATCTGTGACACTACAAAAATCTAGAGGAAGAACAGAGCCCATGACCAATATCTGTAGCATGTGCTAGGCGTTGGCAGAGTAGGAGCATAGACACAGAATGCCGACGGAAGTAAGTTAAAGAGAGTGTCAGGGAGACTCAAGAAAGCGGAACGAGATGGTTGCTTTCGTGTAAGGCATAGGAGGGTAAAGCAGGAAAAAGAGAGAATCAGCCATGTGAGTAATGTTGAAGGCTTCTATAAGATTTAGTTCAAGATACAGGCAAACAGTGTGGTACAATAGGAAAATGGAAAATGAGGGGGGAATGCTCTGGAGATGCACAATGCTTTCCCTGCCTATAATAGCTGAGGAAGATTACGGTTGAGTAGAAAGGTTTATGCAATGTCTTAGGAGAGTATTTACTTTCTAATGAGAGATAGGAGAAAGGGGAAGTGAGCAGAGATGTTTTAAGGGAGAGAATTGCAATACTGAGTGTTGGTATAAACGTAGATGGAAAATAGACATAATATAGAAAAAAAACACATGAAGAGTTTTGACTGTTAGGATTCAAGGAAGTTACTTTGATTGTAACTAAAGTGCAAAAAAACAGTGCTGGCAAGTTCATAATTTTAGTAGACAGTTGAGGTGTCTATCCTTTTCTTAGTGTTAGATTAATTGAGATTTATAAAGTCAATAGGGAATAGTTTTTTTGGTATGTAATGAACATTATACAAAAACGGAGGTTTTCTAGGCAAAGCTAAATGCCCACTTGAGAATTACAGAATTAAATTTGTTCTGTAAAATTAGGTATTGTCTGATTTCCTTTCTCAGCATCTGCATCTCTATTGTGCATCTTTCTGTAGATAATTACAAGAAGCCGTAGACATAATGGGGAAGAGCCAGTCCCTATTGCCATGAGCCATCAGGTCTTTCTTGTGAAAAGAGAAAACATTAGAAATAATGTCAGTGAGGTTGGGGAGATGGCTCAGTGAGTGAAGTGCTAGCTGTATGGCCTGAAGACTTTGGTTTGGATCCCCCAGTACCCATGTTTTTTGTTGTTCTTGTTTTTGCTTTTTAAAAGCCAGATGGGGTCACAGCTCTCGGGAACTCATGTGTTGTGGGGCATAGGCAGACACATCCTGGGACTCTGGCCAGCCACTCTAGCCAAAACAGTGAATATCAAGGTCAGTGGAGACCCTGCCTCAAAAATGTTAGGTAGTAAAGCACCTATCTCTGTCTTCTCATATGCTCACACATGCATGCAGCACCTATGCAGGTGATGCACCACATGTGCATATGCTCGCACATGCATGCAGCACCTATGCAGGTGATGCACCACATGTGCATATGCTCACACATGCGTGCAGCACCTATGCAGGTGATGCACCACATGTACACATGCTCATACATGCATTCATTACATGCATGTATATAATGTAGAAGAAGCCAATATATTGCAAAGTTGTTCTTGTGTAAGGTTATATAGATTTATAGAAGAATAAATCCTGAATGTTATCACATAGCTAGCAAGGCAGATAGAGAAGTAACAAATTGAACATATCTAGGGGAAATATATGAATAATTTAAAATTTGCAAATAATTTTCTCTTTATATAACAAGAACAGAAATCGAAACCTGAGAAGTTAATATAATGACACATATTTTAAGTTTCAAAGCTCTATACTAAAACAGTCATTGGCCAATTCTGAATTTCTCACTTGGTATTTTGTGTGATCTAAGGTCGTATACAGGTTGAGATTATGTAGCACAGCCTAATCCACTTGAATAGCAAATCCACAATCTTGGACAGTGATATCAAAGTTAATTTCCATTTAGCAAAGAAAATAATCAGATAACTGAGCATTAAAAGCTCTCTTTTGTCTTCATTTTCTGTTCCTTATAATTAATGTAATGCATAATTATAAAAGATGCAAATAATGGTGTGCTAAATAATCAGAAAGTCATACTGGAAAGAAAACAAATTAAAATATTTAGAACCTCACAGAAAATAGGAAACATTAATCATTCTTCATTATAGTGATCGTAAAAATTCTTATTTTTTTCATTATTATTTTGTTAATTTGTTTTCCTATATATCATACAGTAAATTTTTCTGTCTCTTTTCTGTTTTTCTTGCCAACATATGTTACCATTTTATCAATTATAAATACTTCTCATTTTCCTTCATATAAATATTCTATTGTTAAATAGAAACTTTTAAAAAGTATAACTAAGTGGAGAAAGTACAGATAAACACAAAGGAGAAAAATCCCTATAAACTCATTCCCTTAGAAATAATCACATACATATGCTTTGCAATACATATTGAACAACTGCTTTCTATCATTGCTTTTCTATTAGATTTTATAATTTGTACATAGCATAATTTTGTAATGCGAGTGTTAAGATTTGATCAACTGACCTATCCCTGAAAGACTAACCATAGTCTTTCTGCTTTGACAAACTGGAAACAAATTGTAGCTAAAATATTACCTGTGTCTATATTTCTATCCTTAGGGAAAATACCTAGGAGTGAAAATGATGGATCTTTGAATATAATTTGAAATTCATTTAGATTTGTTATTTTCATTTTTAAGAATATTTTTATTGTAAGAGTGTTTTACATACATGTTTATCTTTGTATCATGTGTGTGGATAGTGCCTGAAGAGGCCAGGAGAGGGCATAAGAGTCCCAAAACTTGAGGTACAGTGGTTCTGACCCATGTGTGTGTGCTGACAACTTCTCTACTCCTTTTTTTCAAGACAGAGTGTCTCTATATCTTTGTGACCTGTCCTGGAACTAGCTCTTGTAGACCAGGCTGGCCTCAAATTTACAGAGATCCGCCTGCCTCTGCCTCTAGAGTGCTGGGATTAAAGGCATGGGCTACCATTACCTGGCTAAGAGCAAGTGTTCTTCATCAGAACCATCATCCACCATGATCAAATCGGCTTCATCCCAGAGATGCTGGGATAGTTCAACATACAAAAATATGTCAACATAATCCACCATATAAACAAACTGAAAAAAAATATGATCATCTCATTAGATGCCAAAAAACTTTTAACAAAATACAGCATCCCTTCATGATAAAGGTCCTGGAGAGAGCAGGGATACAAGGAACATACCTAAACATAATAAAGGCAATAAACACCAAGCCAACAGCCAACATCAAACTAAATGGAGAGAAACTCCACTGATCCCACTGAAATCAGGAACAAGACAAGGTTGTCCCCTCTTCCATATCTATTCAATATAGTTCTTGAGGTCCTAGCTAGAGCAATAAAAGAAGATCAAGGAAATACAAATCAGAATAGAAGAATCCAAACTCTCAGTATTTGCTGATGATATCATAGTTTACATAAGCAACCCAAAAAAAATCTAACAAGGAACTTCTACAATGCAGAAACACTTTCAGTAATGTAGTGGGATACAAGATTAACTCAAAAAAAAAAAAAGAAATCAGTAGCCCTCCTCTACACATAGGATAAAAGGCCTGAGAAAGAAATCAGAGAAGCATCACCCTTTACAATAGCCACAAATAGCATAAAATGTCTTGGAGTAACTCTAACCAAACAAGGAGAAGACTTGCATGACAAGAACTTTAAATCTTTGAAGAAAGAAATTGAAGAAGACACCAGAAAGTAGAAAGATCTCCCATGCTCTTGGGTAGGTAGAATTAACATAGTAAAAATGGCAATCTTACCAAAAGCAATTTACAGATTCAACACAATGCCCATCAAAAATCCAGCAAAATTCTTCACAGATCTCGAAAGAATAGTACTCAACTTCATATGGAAAAGCAAGTAACCAAGGATGGTCAAAACTATCCTGTACAATAAAAGAACTTCTGGATGCATCACAATCCCCGACATCAAACTCTACTACAGAACTACTGAAAATAGCCTGGTATTGGCATAAAAACAGACAGGAGGACCAATAGAACAGAATAGAAGACCCAAAAATCCACACAGCTTTGAAAACCAGATTTTTGACAAGCAAAAAATATCAGATGGAAAAAAGAAAGCATATTTAACAAATGGTGCTGGCATAACGATATCAACATGTAGAAGTATGAAAATAGATCCATATCTATAACCATGCACAAAACTCAAGTACAAATGGATCAAAAACCTCAACATAAAGCCAGCCACACTGAACTTCATAGAAGAGAAAATGAAAAGTACACTTGAACACATTGCCACAGGAGAGCAATTTGTAAATAAAACCCCAGCAGCAGACCTTAGAGAAACAATAAATGGGACCTCATGAAACTGAAAAGCTTCTGTAAGGCAAAGGACATAGTCAACAAGACAGAACGACAGCCTACAGAATGGGAAACGGTCTTCACAAACCCCACATCACACAGAGGTCTGATTTCCAAAATTTACAGAGAACTCAAGAAGAATAAATGAGCATCAAAATCATCAAAAGAACTAATCCAATAAAAAAAAGTGGAGTACTACGTAGCAGGAAAAAAACGACATCATTACCTCGCCTCAGTACCACAAGTCCAACTTGCTCCATGTCTGGCTGGCGAATCTCTTTCAAATTCTTTCCCAGCATTCCTATCTCTACCTATCCTCTTCCTGCCCAGCTATTGGCTTCTCAACTCTTCATTAAACCAATCAGAAGGTACCTTTTGTCAGTGAGGTAAAACAGAGACACATCTTACAAAAAGATTATTCTAACACAAATGTTATCGCAGAGACTGGTGGCATGCTTAGTACCTGCACAGATCTGTACCAGGTTCTCTCTCTCTCTCTCTCTCTCTCTCTCTCTCTCTCTCTCTCTCTCTCTCTCTCTCTGTGTGTGTGTGTGTGTGTGTGTGTGTGTGTGTGTCTTATGACTTCTAGCTTAGTGTTTTTATATGAAATGCCTCAGTGTGCAAATGTGTGGATCTTTAATTCTTATGCCCGTTTTGGAATATTTTCTTATGTTTGTTTGTTTTGTTCAACTACAATGTGTTAGCTTTTGTTTGGTCTTACTATATTTTATTTTGATTTTATTCTTAAGCCCTTCCTTTTAAAACGAGAAAGAAAAGGAATGGATCTGAATGGTAGGGGATGTGGAGACAAACTAGGAGGAGAAGAGGAAGGGGAGACCATGGTCAGGATATATTATGTGAGAAAAATATCTATTTTCAATAAAAGGAAAAAATGCAACCATACACAAAGGGGAGAAGAAAGATAGGAGTCTCTGGTAGGAATTAAAGGGAGGAGGGATTGAAGTAAAATATGATCAAAATATATTAAATGAAATGGGAGAGGTAGGGAGGGGAGCAGAGAAAAATGTAAAGCTCAATAAAAATAAAAAAATCTCAAATAATTAATAAAATATTTATTTAAAAAAGCAAAACTAAAAAGGAATGCCCTGCTACAGTCTTTTATATGTGTTGTAACATTCATCAGTACTTCATCTTCCTCATGTTGTTCCTTTTTTTATTTTTTATGTATTTAGTGGTTATTTTTGGATTATTTACATATTTAGTGGTTGTTTTAAATTATTTCCTTTTTGAACCTGTAGATATTTTTATACATATAGGACATAAGCTTTTATTTTTCTTGGTGTCTACTAAATTTAACTCGTTCTCCTCAGCTAACCATAATAGACATAATGTACTCAAAGATGATCCACTGGGGAGTATAGGTTTAGGTTTAGTAAGCAATGTCAATTATTTTCCCAAATGTAGTGTACCAGTTTGTTAACAGTTGGTATCATTATCTATCTTATTTTTGCATTCAGATGGGTATTTAATCATATTTCTTTGTTGATGAATGGCGAGCAGGGTTCCTGGCTCCCAGCCGCCCGCATGGCTAGCTTTACCCGAAATAATTACACGGAAACTGTATTTATTTAAACACTGCTTGGCCCATTAGTTCCAGCCTCTTTTTGGCTAGCTCTTACATATTGATCTAACCCATTTCTAATATTCTGTGTAGCACCATGAGCTGGCTTACCAGGAAAGATCTTAACCTGCATCTGTCTGGAGCAGGAGAATCATGGCGACTCCTCCACTCAGCTTCTTTCTCTCAGCATTCTGTTCTGTCTACTCCGCCTACCTAATTTTCTGTCCTATCAGAGACCAAGCAGTTTATTTATTACTTAACCAATGAAACAACAGATAGAAAGATGACCCTCCTCCATCATTTCCTTATGGCTTTAAATAGTATGTTTCTTGTGACTAATGATATTGAATAATTTTTCGCATATACATTTGTCATTTGATATCTTTTAGTCTGCTGGGGGTGTCTGCCCATTACTGAATTGCGCAGTTTGTCTTTATTACATTTTTCTTTTAATGCTATTTTAATAGCAACATTTAATTTTATCACTTTTCCTTTTCTGACCAGTGCATTCTGTGCCTGGCTAAGAAAGCCTTCCAGAACAGGTCTTGTTCTGAGCACAGCAGATGAAGAGCAACCTGGCAGACTGCATGGAATGTGGATGTGAACTATGAACTTACGTTGAACACATTTGGTACTTAAAGTGACTAAATACTGTAGAATCTTTATTAGAAACTACTTTGGCTTGAAAGTATCTTTTTTTGCAAAGATGGGATTTTGAAAAGGAAAACACTGAAGTTTATAATGGGAATGTGAGGAAACTACTTGATAGCTTTTATAAACCCATTGACAAATTTCAATTGTATGGGTATTTGTTCAGTATCTCTATTGTTATGAGAAATTTTTCATTTAATATCTTAATGTAGTATATAGATGAGTATTACATTTTACCTTTAAAGAAACAAATAGCTAAGTAAAATATATCATCTGCTTCTACAAATAACCCCGGAGGAATGCTAATCTGTCAAGCAGTGTACTTATCTTCAGTCCTTATAGCGAGATGCTTCCGCATAAACCTTGCATTCACAAGGCCTCCTTTTCAAAATGACTCTGTGGCTATGCTTGTACATTTGCATACAGGTTTGTTTGATTAATTGCTACTTGACTCATCTATCATAATGCTAAGCTCTGGGATCACAAAAGATCAGACTCCCAAACCTCTTCCTAGAATTAATTTAAATATTTAATGTCAAAATCTTGAAAAGATTCAAAGGAAAATGGTTTCTTTTGTTACTAGTAGCCTGTTTCAGTATTATGATCACTTGAAAAAGCCAAAGTTGCATAGTAATTCATTATTATTATCCAGGTATACTAAAATTCTGGCAGTACTAATAAAAGTAAATCAAAATATGCAATAATCTGTGCATTTAAAATGTATTCCTTCTAAAATTTTGATAAGTATACAACTCATAAATATATGATGTAATTTGTGTTTTTTTGAGTTTTTTGAATGAACACTGAAAAAGTCTTTCTCATTTTAGTATTTGCATCTTTTTTTTACAATGTTGGTTTTAGACAACATTTATACTCAAAAATAAAACACATAATTATTAAATAGACAATTTGATATTTATATTCACATCACTGCATCCCTATGAGTATCTAAAACAATCTATGTTTTAATATTCTAAGAGGTTTATATTATTTATATCCCTTTCTGTTATCCCTCCTCAATCCAAAGAGCTTCTCTTCTCTGATTTGTTTAAACTAAAGATTTGCTTTTTATTTATAGAACTTCATGTACACAGAATCATTCAATGTTACCAAGTTATTTTTTTCCATAAGTCTACACATTTTTATTACTAGGTAACATTGTTCATTGTTGTTTAATATTAAATTTGTGTTTAGTGTTTTATAAATGCTCATTTGAATTATTGCTGTTGTTAATCTGTTAAAATGGTGTGATAGTTCCTGTACAAGGATTTTTTTTTGTAGATAAATAGTTTCATTTACTTGGTTACATTCCTGGGAATAGTATTTCTGAGTCATAGAATAGAAATATACTAAATTTTGAGTAAAATACACACTTTACTTTCACATAAGGGACTTTCTTATTTTATACTCAGTAACTTATTGCAGTTTGGATCCCTCTTTTAGTAGCCAGCATTTTCTTGTCACTGTTCTTAATCATAATCACGTTAGTAAATGTGCAGTGGTATGTGATTCTGTTTTGAATTTGCATTTTCCAGTGCCTAATGATGTTGAACATTTTTTATGTTTACTGGTTAGCTAGTTGTGTTTTTCTTTTTGAAGTTGTTTTATTTTTATTATTTATATATTTTTTGACTTACTGATTTGTAGATATCATAGATTCTGAATGAAATCTTGTCAATTATGTGTATCACTCATACTTTCTCCTAGTTTTTATTTACCTATTTATTTTATTTAAAAGTTTTGGCAATATAAATATATTTATTTGTAAATAGAATACATTTATTTATTTATTTATTTATTAAAACAATCTTTCATTTTACATACCAATTCCAGTTCCCACTCCTTCCCCTCCTCCCACTTCCCCCATCCCATCCTGTATCTGGTCCTTGGAGAGGATAAGGGCTCCCATGGAGAGTCAACAAAGTCTTGCAGATCACATTGAGACAGGACCAAGGCCTTACCCCTTGTATCTAGACTGAGCAAGCTATCCCTCCATAGAGGATGAACTTCCAAAAAGTCAGCTCATGCACTGGAGATAAATCCTGGTCCCACTTCTAGTGGCCCCATAGACTTTCCCAGCGACACAATTGTCGCCTACATTTAGAGGGCATAGTTTGGTCCTATGCTGCCCTTCCCCCCCCAACACCATCTGTCAGTCCAGGGTCAGTGAGCTCCCACTAGCTCAGGTCAGCTGTTTTTGTCAGTATCCCCATCATGGTCTTGACCTCTTTCCTCCTATTATTGCTCCTCCCTCTCTTTGACTGGATTCTGGGAGCTCAGCCCAGGGCTTAGCTATGGATCTTTGCATCTGCTTCCATCAGTTGCTGGATGTAGGTTCTATGTTGACAATTAAGGTAGTCATCAATGTGATTACAGGTGAAAGCCAGTTCAGGTACCCTCTCTACTATTGCTTAGAGTCTTAGCTGGGATCATCCTTGTGGATTCCTGAGAATTTCCCTAGATCCAGGTTTCTCACAAACCCCATAATGACTCCTTCAATTAAGATATCTTTTTCCTTGTTCTCCCTCTCTTTCCTTCCTCATCTCAACCATCCCGTTCCCTCATGTTCTCCTCTCTGCTCTGCTTCTCCCTTCCCCTTCCATCCTCCCTCCCTCCACCATGCTTCCAATTTACTCAGGAGATCTTATTTATTTCCCCTTTCCAGGGAGAGTCATATATGTCTTTCTTAGGGTTTTTCTTGTTACCTAACTTCTCGGGGGTCATGGTCTATATAGGCTGGTTATCCTTTGCTGCTGATAATAATAATAATAATAATAATAATAATAATAATAATAATAATAATAATAATAGTAAGTGGATATCTAATATCCACTTATGAGTGAGTACATGCATTATTTGTTTTTCTGGGCCTGGGTTACTGCCCTCAGAATGGTTTTACCTAGTTCTATCCATTTGCCTGAAAATTTTTTATAGATGGAGACTACTCTTTCGTTCCTGGCCGCCCACACCTGAATAATCACACAGAAACTATATTAATTACAGTACTGCTTGGCCAGTAGCTTAAACATATCTCTGGCTAACTCTTATATTTTAAATTAGCCCGTTTTTATTATTCTGTATCGCCACGAAGCTGTGGCCTGGGTAAGTTTTGGGTGTGTCCTCTGACTCTCTTTATATCCCTTCCAACGTAGCTATATTCTACCCTGCCATAGGCCAAAGCAGTTTTATTCATCAACCAATAAAAGCAATACATATACAGAAGGACTTACCACATGAATTTCAAGATGTCATTGTTTTTTTACTGCTGTGTACTATTCCATTGTGTAACTGTAGCACATTTTCCTTATTCATTCTTTGGTTGAGCGGCGTTTAGGTAGTTTTCAGTTCTGGCTGTTACGAATAATGCTTCTGTGAACATAGTTGAGCAAATGTCCTTGTGATGTTTCTGTACATCCAGCCTTTATTTTTATTTTATGCATATGGGTATTTTGCCTGTATGTATGTCTGTATACCGTATGCATGTTCCCTCAAAGTCCACAATAGGGCATCAGCTCCCCTGGGCTTTCTGTTACAGATATTTGTGAGCTGCCATCTTGGTCCTGGGAATTGAACTTGGGTCTTAAAGATCATTTATTGTTCTTACTACTGAGCCGTCTTCCCAAAACAGTTGTTATTTTTTATTTTGTTTTCTTTTGTTGTTGTTGAACAAATATAACTTAATTGTATGTCCTTTGTGAGAATTACTTACTAAAAGATCCCAAAAATATTTTCTTCTATGAAGTTAATTTAATTATTATTTTTATGATTTGTTTTGAATCTGTGTGAGAGATGAATATCTAGTTCTAGCATCATTGATTGAAAGGTTTTTTTTCTTATGAAATGGCTCTTGGAATTATATCTGTGTCTGTTTCAGAACATGTTTTACTCTAAGAATTCTTTGTTTATACTTAGGTCCATATTACACTGTAAATTTTGTAGTCAGGCATTTCAACACTTTCGACTTCACTTATTAAAACTTGAGTTATTCATTCTATTTGCATTTCTGATAAATATTATAATTTTCAATTTTATAAATTTTTGGTAAGGTTTTGATTGAGATTCTTTTGAGTCAATTGGTAATGAGTATCAAAAGAGGCTGATAAAATAATGTGAAAGCCCAGTAAGTTCCTAGAGCTTCATTGTCATGCATAATTTGGTGTATAGTGAGTTTCTTGGTCAGAAGCAATGTTTGCAGATACCATGGTTGTAAATAAAATACTCTAGGAGCTCCCAATAATTCTGTTTCCCAGCAGTATTGTGTTCAGGAAAGGCAAATACATATCCATAGGAAATGTCCTACTAATAACACAATATACTGGTTCCCATAAATAACAGTGGTCTAATATAACAAGCTGCCATTATTTTCTCATTTGACCATCTATAAGAACATATATTTTAATATGTTTTATTTATTCTTTAAGAATTTTGTTCAATATATTTTAATCATTTTATTTCTGTTACCAGACCCCCCTCCTCTTTCTGCCAATAAAAATTTATATTCTGAGAGAGAAAGGCAGAGAGAGAGACAGAGACAGAGTTAAATTTCTAGTGTTTGTGTTGGCTAAGCACAGCACCTGTCCTGTGTTGTAGTTGATGTATCTAGTGTCACTCTCCTGAAACATTGATATTTTTCATCCTCCCAGCAGCTGTCAATTGCAGTTAGCTTCTTAGGTAGAGACAGGACTTTACATCTGCTTCCCTTACTCATTTCTGGAACTTTTTTCTGGCTTGAACTTGTGCAGGTCCTGTACATTCTGTCAGTCTCTGAATTCATAAATGCAAATGCCCTGCAATGTCTGGAAAATTCTGTTTCCTTGAAATCATCTACCATATCCAAAATCTCCCCTTTTCTGCATGATCCGTGAGCCTTGAGTGGAAAAGTGTTATTGACATCCTGTGTAGAGTTGAGCTTGTGAAATATCTCATAGTCTGCGTAAGTTGTGGGTTTCTGTGTTAATTACTGTCTACTGCAAGAAGCTTCTCTGATGAAAAATGTCTACTTCACTTAGACATGAGTATGGACACATATCATTAGAAGTTGCTTTATTTCTGTGTTCATTTATCAAAATAATACTAATAAGCTTCCCACAGGGCCCCTGACCTCTCTAGCTAGCCACATGGGTTCCATCTCATTGAGCAGGCCTTAAATCTAATCAAAACATGTTTGCTTAGTCACATAACACTTATTCTATCTAATGGAGCAGGTCTTAAATCGTCTTTAAAAGTTATTGGTTTCTCCATAACATGTGTGCCACTATTGCACATATGGACATATCTTTCAGACAGGTCATTATTGTAGCTCACAGGGTTCAGAGGTGAATGAGATTGAGCATTTATTTCCTCCTGCAGTATAGAGTATAACAGTTTCAATCTATGAATGTGAGCCAATAGGGTAAAACTTCAGTTTGAGAACAAAATAAGTCTTAGTTCTTGAAGTGAACAAAACATCTATGGAGTTTCAGGTAGAAATCTAGTTAAACATGAATGGATTATGAAGCAGGAAAAAATGTATATCAAGCCAGAAGTAATATGTTTTGAATTTTCAAAATGTGTTCCTGCCCTCCTTGAATGTACGAAGTTGATGCAACTGAACCATGGATAAGGAACTTTCAGTGATAATTGATACAAGTGGACATGGCATCAATAATAGCAATTTCAAAATATTTTGAATATATCTAAGGATGTATGGTCTCCTGGAGAATAAGTTTTATGGAAAAACGATGTCCGGGGAATTATGTTCCCAGAGGTTCTCTCAGAACCTAAGGCTTGTGGTGTTTTAACCCTATGAATTTTTAAGTGTTGACTATCAGTCTGCCAGAGTGTATTGACTTTTTTCTATTGATGTTTGTCTTAGGGTTTGTATTGGTGTTTAGAGACACCATGACCATGGCAACTCATATAAAGGAAAACATTTATTTTTTGGGTGGCTTACAGTTTCACAGAGTGAGTCCATGATGTTCATGGCAAGAAACATGGCATCATGCCAGCAGACTTGACGCTCAAGAAGGAGCTGAGAGTTTTACATCGTGATTGCCAGAAAGCAAAAGGAAACTGTCACACTAGGATAGCCTGAGCGTACGAGACCTCCAAGCCTACACCTCCCAATAGTGCCACTATGTATGGGTCTAGCACTCAAATTCATGAATGAGTCTGTGGGGGCTATTCCTATTCGGACTACCGCAGTGTTGTAATTAGTTTTTGACAGTTGCATATAGTTATTTGATCATGTTTTTCCCTCATGCACCCACTCTTTGAAGACCCATCTCCACCTTTTCACCTGCCCAACTTCACATTTATATTTATCCCCACTTAAAACTAGCTGAGTTCAGATTGTTTCTGCCAATTACCAATTATTCCTGGTGTGGGGCCTGCCCTTGAAAATGGCCAACATACCAGGGGTCACACCATTGAAGATAACTGTCTCGTCTTCCAGCACTTATCAAATGCCAGTAGTGCTTTGGCTATGTGCGGGACTTCGTGCCCACCTTCCCCGTCCATGTTGGGATTTATATAACTAATGAACTGTACATTGAAATTAAGCTTAACTTGATGCTTGGATTGCCATTACCTTTTTGTTTGAGGAGTGCTAAGGGCTATTCTCAAAGAGAATGACTTTTATATAATATTCGACTGATTGTTTCTCAGGCTCTTACAAAAAAGATTTTAGTTTTTCTCCCATTGTAATCTTAGAACTTAGAGTGGCTTCTGTTAGGATTTAACAATGTTTGGGCAACAGATTTTGCAAAAAGAGAATTAAGAATGAGCACGTAAGTAATTGACAGTTCTGTGGAGATTACGACATTCATAATGACAAACAAACAAAGTTTGCAAAGCAAGAAGAAGCCTCAGTGGTTCCAGGAATGCAATAACTGAAGAAGAGCTTAATAAAGAATTCAGCTGCAGCTAGCATCCAGTGAGCACTAATCCTGAACTCAGCTCTGTGGTTTACAATAGTACACGAAGCTTCACTGCCCATCCGGGCTTCAACTGCCAACTTTGCATTTAGGTTGGTCTATGTTTATTTGTGGATTTTTAAAATGCATTTATGTTTACTTAAGAAGCAACTCATTACAATGGTATTATTTACTGAATTTTGTTTTCCTGACCAACGGCTAACTGCAAAGTTCAGGTACACAAGGTTATAACCACATAAAAGGAATCAGAATACCACATCCTTCTAGTTGCACTAACCAGAGAAGTAAAGTGAATGTCTTAGAAATAAATGTCTTTGCAGCCTGGAAGAGATTACAGAAAATGAATGAGCTTCATCAAACCTCATTTATGTGATAATTTTATAATTATCTTTATTTTAATCATTTCAGTTATAAAATATTGTTCTTCATTTTAATTACTTTCTGATTATTCATATTAAAATACAGAAATGTAATATTTTTCTGATATAATTGCTATCAAAATGAAAAAATCAGAACAGTTCTAGAATTTTTGCCATTTATTATTGAACTTATGAGGATGTATTATTAAGAAATTTCTACTTTTAGTCCAACTCTTATAATTACAATCTCAAGTCCATTTAGACACCAAACATTTTAAAAGAAATATCCTAAGCTTCTCTAAACTAGGAAATACCACCCCAGTATTTCTAAATATTATATAAAAATGAGATTCATTGTGACATTTTCATATGTATATATTAAAAAAACATACTTTGGTGATGTTTATTTCCTGTACACATTCTTTTTTTGAACTTTTTAATTTGTTTTTTAATGCTATCTTTTCTCCTTTTTATTTATTTTTATTGATTTTATTGAGCTATACTCTTTTCTCTGCTTCCCCCTTTTTATCTCCTCCCCTTCAACTCTCTCCCATGCTCCCAATTTACTAAGGAGATCTTGGCTTTTTCTACTTCCCATGTAGATTAGATCCATGTATGTCTTTCTTAGGGTCCTAATTGTTTTCTAGATTCTCTGGGATTGTTTTCTGTAGACTGGTTTTCGTTGTTTTGTGTTTAAAAACCACTTATGAGTGAGTATATATGATAATTGTATTTCTGGGTCTGGGTTACTTCACTCAATATGGTGTTTTCTAGCTCTATCCGTTTGCTTGCAAATTTCAAGATGTCATTATTTTTTTCTCCATTGTGTAAATGTACCACATTTCCCTTATCCATTCTTCGGTCGAGGGGCATTTAGTTGTTTCCAGGTTCTGGATACGACAAACAATGCTGCTATGAACATAGTTGAGCATATGCTCTTGTGGTACGATTAAGCATCATTTGGATATATACCCAAAAGTGGTATTACTGGGTCTTGAGGAAGGTTGTATTCTAATTTTCTGAGAAATCACCACATACACATCCAAAGGGGCTTATACCAGCTTACACTCCCACCAGCAATGCAGCAGTGTTCCCTTTACCCCACAACCTCTACAGCATAAGTTGTCATCAGTGTTTTTGATCTTGGTCATTCTTACAGGTGTAAGATGGAATCTCAGAGTCACTTTGATTTGCATTTCTCTGATGAGTGAGGATGTTGAACATTTTCTTTAGGGTCTTTCTGCCATTTTAGATTCCTCTGTTGGGAGTTCTCTGTTTATGTCTGTACTCCATTTTTTCATTGGATTATTTGTTCTTTTGATGACCAATTTCTTGAGTTCTTTGTATATTTTGGAAATCAGACCTCTGTCTGATGTGGGGTTAGTGAAGATCTTTTCCCATTCTGTAGGTTGTCGTTTTGTCTTGTTGACCCTGTCCTTTGCATTATAGAAGCTTTTTAGTTTCAGGATTTCTCATTTATTAAATGTTGCTCTCAGTGTCTGCTTTACTTGGGTTATAATTATGAAGTGGTCTCCTGTGCCAATGTATTCAAGTGTACTTCCCACTTTTTCTTCTGAGGTTCAGTGTGGCTGGTTTTATGTTGAGGTCTTTGATCCATTTGAACTGTGTTTTGTGCATGGTTATAGATATGGATCTATTTTCATTCTTCTATATGTTGATATCCCATTATGCCAACACCATTTGTTAAATATGCTTTCTTTTTTCCATCTGACATGTTTTTTTTTTTGCTTGAAGTCAGGGATTGTGATGCCTCTAGAAGTTCTTTTATTGTACAGGATAGTTTTGGCTATCCTTGGTATTTTGCTTTTCCATATGAAGTTGAGTACCATTCAGTGGGATTGCTGTGAGTTTCTCTCCATTTAGTTTGATGTTGGCAATTGGCTTGGTGTTTATTGCCTTTTTTATGTTTAGGTATATTCCTTGTATCCCTGCTCTCTCCAAGACCCTTATCATGAAAGGATATTGTATTTTGTCAAATACGGTTTCCATTTTTCAGTTTGTTTATATGGTGGATTAAATTGGCATTTTTTGATTGTTGAACCATGCCTGTATCTCTAGGATAAAGTCAACTTTTCATGGTGGATGATGGTTTTGATGTGTTCTTGAGTTCGATTTGCCAGTATTTTATTCAATATTTTTACATCAATATTCATGAGTGAGATTGGTCTGTTTCCTAGCAATCTCTTTCCTAGCAATGTCTTTATGTGGTTTGGGTATCAGGGTAACTGTATCCTCATAAAAAGAGTTTAGCAGAGTTCCTTTTGTTTCTATTGTGTGGAACAATTTGAGGGGTATTGGTATTAGTTCTTCTTTAAAAATCTTGTTGGATTCTGAGATGAAACCATCTGGTCCTGTGCTTTTCTTGTTTGGGAGACTTTTGATGACTGTTTCTATTTTTTTTTACCAGTTATAGATCTATTTAATTTGCTTATCTGGTCTTGATTTAATTTTGGTGAGTGTTGTTTATCCAGAAAGTTGTCTATTTCCTTTAAGTTTTCCAATTTTGTGAAGTACAGGTTTTCGAAATATGACCTGATGAATATCAGATTGATTTCCTCCGTGTCTGTTATGTCCCCCTTTTCATTTCTTATTTTGTTAATTTGGATAGTCTCTTTCTGCCTTTTGGTTAGTTTGGATAAAGGTTTGCCTATTTTGTTGATTTTTCAAAGAACCAATCTCTTTGTATCATTGATTCATTGTATTATTTTCTTTTTTTCTATTTTGTTGATTTCAGCTGTCAATTTGATTATTTCCTGCTGTCTAGTTCTCTTGAGTGGGTTCGCTTCTTTTTGTTCTACAGTTTTTAAATCTTCTGTTAATTCACTTGTGTGGGAATTTTCCAGCTATTTTATATAGGCATTTAGTGCTATGAAATTTCCTTTTAACATTGCTTTCATTGTGTTCCATAAATTTGGGTATGTTGTATGGTCATTTTCATTGAATTTTAGGAAGTCTTTAATTTCTCCCTTTATTCATTCCTTAATGCATTGATGCTTCAAGTGAGCATTGTTTACTTTTGATATGTTTGTAGGATTTCTGGAATTAGTGTTGCTGTTGAATTCTAATTTTAAGCCATGGAGATCCAATAAGATACATGGGTTTATCTAATTTTTTTGTATCTGTTGAGATTTGTTTTCGTTATTGAGTATGTGATCAATTTTTTAGAAGGTTTCATGAGGTGCTGAAAAGAACGGTTATTCTTTTATGTTTGGATGGAATGTTCTATAGTTGTCTTTTAAGTCCATTCGAGTCATAAAGTCTGTTAGTCCCCTTATATCTCTTATTTTTTTGTCTGACTGACCTGTCCAGTGGTGAGAGTCGAGTGTTGAAGTCTCCCACTATTAGTGTGTGGGGTTTAATGTATGATTTAAGCTTTAGACGTGTTTCTTTCACGTATGAGGGTGCATAGTTGTTCAGTATTGAGATTTCTTCTTGACGGATTTTTCCTGTGACTATTATGAAATGTCCTTTTTTGTCTCTTTTGATTGTTTTAGTTTGAAGTGTGTTTTGTTAGGTATTTGGATAGCTACACCAGCTTGTTTCTTAGGTCCATTTGATTGCATAATTTTTTCCCAACCCTTTACTCTGAGGCGATGTCTGTCTTTGAGATTGAGGTGTGTTTCTTGTATGCAGCAGAAGGATAGATTCTGTTTACATGTCCAGTCTGTTAGCCTGTGTCTTTTTAAGGGAGGTATAGTCCATTTGTATTAAGGGATATTAATGACCAGTGATTGCTATCTTCTGTTAAATTAGTTTTCGCTGTTGATGATGTTAATTGGTGTGTTTTTCCCTTCTTTGGGATTTGCTGCTGTGAGATCATCAATAATCTATGTTTTTGTTGATGTAGCCAACTTCCTTGGGTTAGAGTTTTTTTTCTAGTACTTTGTGTAAGGCTGGGTTTTGGACTAGGTATTAGTTAAATCTGGTTTTGTCATAGAATATCTTGTTTTGTTCTTCTATGCTGATTGAAAGTTTTGCTGGGTATAGTAGTCTGTGCTGGCATCTGTGGTCTCTTAATGTCTCCATAACTCTTGACCAGGACCTTGTGGTATTCATTGTCTCTTTTGAGAAGTCAGGTGTAATTCTGATAATTCTACCTTTATATGTTACTTGACCTTTTTCCTTTTTAGCTCTTAATATTCTTCATTCTGTATGTTTAATATTATTATTATGTGGTGAGGGGACATTTTTTGATCCAGTCTATTTAGTGTTCTATAAAGTTCTTGTATCTTCATAGGCATATCCTTCTTTAGGTTGGAAAAGTTTTCTTCTATAATTTTGTTAAATATGTTTTCTGTGCTTTTGAGTTGAGCTTCTTCTCCTTCTTGTATATCTATTATTCCTGTTATTCTTAGGTTTGGTCTTTTCGTGGTGTCCCATATTCCTGAATGTTTTGTGTTAAGCTTTTGTTAGATTTAATGTTTTCTTTGGCAGATGAGTCTATTTCCTTTATTGTATCTTCAATGGAAGTTTCTCTCTTCCATCTCTTGTATTCTGCTGTTTATACTTCCATTTGGAGTTCCTGATTGTTTTCTCATGATTTCTGTTTCTGTTATTCCCTCGGATTCTGTTTTCTTTATTGTGTCTATTTCCATTTTTAAGTCTGAATAGTTTCTTTCATATGTTTGATTGCTTCTTCTTGGTTTTCTTTAAGAGATTTTTTTTTATGTTTTCCAGTTTTTTGTCTTTTCCTCGATTTCTTTGAGGAAATTTGTCATTTCTTCTTTAAAGGCCTCAAACATTCTTCTAAAATTATTTTTGGGTCATTTTCTTCTGCTTCATCTATATTTGGTTGTTCAAGTCTTGATATTGAAAGTTCACTAGTTTTTACTGGTGTCATGTTGCTCTTTGTGGTGTTACGTTTGTTCTTACCTTGTCTACCCATCTTTTCCTCTTATTAGTGTAGTTTGGGTTGTCTGTGACTCTAGTGATCAATTTTTTTTAATTTTTATTTTTTATTATTATTATTCAAATTTTTCACCTCCTCCCCTTTTTCTATTTCCCTCCCCCTCCCCCCTTTCCCCTCCCCCTTCCTATTCAGTCCAAAGAGCAATCAGGGTTCCCTGCCCTGTGGGAAGTCCAAGGTCCTCCCCCTCTTTTCAGGTCTAGGAAGGTGAGCATCCAAACAGACTAGGCTCCCACAAAGCCAGTATATGCAGTAGAATCAAAATCCAGTGCCATTGTCCTTTGCTTCTCAGTCAGCCCTCCTTGTCAGCCATGTTCAGAGAGTCTGGTTTGATCACATGCTCCATCATCCCAATCCATCTGGCCTTGGTGAGTTCCCATTAGATCAGCCCCACCGTCACAGTGGGTGGGCGCACCCCTCGCTTCTGACTTCCTTGGTCTCGTTCTCTCTCCTTCTGCTCCTCATTTGGACCTTGGGAGCTCAGTCCTGTGCTCCAATGTGAGTCTCTGTCTCTATCTCCACCCATCGCCAGATGAAGGTTCTGTGGTAATATGCAAAATATTCCTCAGTATGGCTATAGGATAGGGCCGGTTCAGGCGCCCTCTTCTCAGCTGCTCTAGGAACAAGCTGGGGACATTTCCTTGGATACCTGGGAACCTCTCTGCAGTCCAGTCTCTTGCCAACCCTAAAATGGCTCCCTTAATTAAGATATATACTTCTCTGCTCCCATATCCACTCTTCCTCCATCCCAACCGTCCCATTCTCCCAAGCTCTCCTCATCCTCCCCTTCTCACTTCTGTCTCCCCATCTCCCCTTACCCCCACATTACTCCCACCCCCAAGCTCTCAATTTTTGCCTGGCAATTTTGTCTGCTTCCAATATCCATGAGGATAACTACATGTTTTTCTTTGGGTTCCCCTTCCTATTTAGCTTCTCTAGGATCACGAATTATAAGTTCAATGTCCTTTATTTATGGCTAGAATCCACTAATAAGTGAGTACATACCATGTTCATCTTTTTGCATCTGGGTTACCTCACTCAGGATAGTGTTTCCTATTTCCATCCATTTGCATGTAAATTCAAGATGTCATTGTTTTTTACTGCTGAGTAGTACCCTAATGCGTATATATTCCACACTTTCTTCATCCATTCTTCCATTGAGGGGCATCTAGGTTGTTTCCAGGTTTGTTCTGTTGGACTAGAAGTAACAAATAGGAAAAGAGCAATTCCCTCAGTGATGGTAGCCCCAGATTTGTAAGCTGGACATACAAGCTCACTCTTAACAGACATAGATCCTGAGAACTAGACGATAACTTCTAATCTTCAGGTGGATAAAGCTGGAGGCTTATAGTTCATGAAGGTAGGTGTTCAGGCCAAAGCAAACTCAGACCTCAGAGGCTTGGACTCTGATTCTTTAATCTTTCAAAGCTAGTAACTTATAGATCTCTATGCTATGGTTAGAATCTTTTGCTCTGGAGTTTGAATGCCAACAGCCCAGAACCCAGCAAAGAGTATAAGAGCTCTTGAGTTTTGGTGTTGGATCCCTCAATTCTTAAGATACTTAGCAGCTAGTTGTTACAACTCTTGAATTGTAGTGTGATTTCTAATTGGTCTTAATAATAAAAACTCAGAGTCAGGTATAGGGGTAATTCTGAAAGATCAGAGAAGCAGAGCAGCCAGCCACTGAAGTTCTTATCTCTTCAAATGCTTAGACAGAATAGGCAAGATCCTGTCTCTACTAATTCTCAGACTGCCACGACTGAATGTCTGAGCTCCTGTCACATCCTGCATTATATTCTCTTCACCCAGCCATATTCCTTCCTGTCTCTACCTCTCTAGTGTTGGAATCGAAGGTTTGTGACTCCTAAATACTGGGATTAAAAGTGATAGCTATCACTGCCTGGGTCTGTTTCTCTTTTAGACTGGATCAATCTCATGAAGCCCAGGTAGCCTTGAACTCACAGAGATCTGTCTACCTCTGGCTCCCAAGTGGTGGGATTAAAAGTGTGTGCCACCATTGCCTGGACTCTATGCTGACTAGTCGCTAGCTCTGCACTCTGATCTTCAGGCGAGTTTTATTTGTTAGATCACAAACAAAATATCACCACCTGTTGGGACTCTTAGCGTTTTAACTCTTCCAGCAGCTTTTTTGGAACTCTGTCAGTGGTCAGGAGTTCCAGTGTTATGTTTTCTTCTGTTCTTCACAGCCACTGACCCTCAGGAATTTAAACATCCAGCGATTCTTTGTAACTTTAAAGCCACCGCTTTGCTACTGCCACTGATGAGATGCAAAGCTCTGGTGTGTCCTCTGCGGTTGATGCAGGCAGCTAATCCCGCCCTGCTTGTGATGAAGAGCACAGTAGAAAGTACCATCAAGAAGAGGCTTTCACAGCCAGGGATGGCACACAGGCCTGCAGCTCTGCCAGTCACAGCCTGTGTCCATGCAGTTCCTCTACCATCAGTCGTGTCCCAGTCATAAGCCTCACATTTGCCCCAATCACGAGTCATTGCTGAGTCATCCAGGAAGTGCACACTCTTTGCCTGAGTGAAAGTAGCTGCAAGATGGAGTCAGTCATCGAAAGGTCATTAAAGGTTGTCTTGATTAAAGTCTCCAAAGGCTGATGCAAGCTTTCTGGAACAGCTGTGCCTGTAACAAGGCTTCCTGAAAAAGAAGTAATGGCTTCAGCAGCAGCCATGGTTAGTGATCTTCTTAGCTGACATGCAGTTGTTGGTGTGGAGAAATTCTGTGCAAATTCATTTTTTTCTTACTCTTATAACTTTAGTTATTTCACATGAACAATGATCTAAAAATGTTCAGAGAAATGATAGGAAATTTGTCTTTGCCTAGATGGAGAAAATTAAGCTGAAAAGTTAAAGGGCTCATCCTGTATTATACAATAATAGAAGCTTCGTGTTGCATAACTCTTAGGAAATGAATCCACAAACTGAGACATTATCACATAAATCTGCTCTGAGTGGGTAGAGTTAGGTCACCTAAGGGAAGCGAATGCCAATGAAGTGCCATGAATAGTGCCAATGAAGGAATCACTGTTGGAGACAGGCACGGAAAAGCAGCATACCTAACATGAGGAAGCAGTTCACCTAGAGGAACAATTAAAGTGCGGTTACAAACTTGAGATGTAATACTTTGTGGCAAGAGAAAAACATGATAACAGTATGAGGGGAAAGATGGACCGAATTGAAAAAGAATATAAGAAACCTGTATGATAGAAAACTATGATCATCAACATTTTCATGTACATGAATACAGGGAGAACAGCTGAAGACAGAAACAAGAGTCTCAGTTAACGATGGTTATTTTCAGTCCATAACACACATGCTTTTAAAACTATGAGAGAGGGCTACTGAGATGGGACAGAGGGCAAAGGCACCAGGGCCAAGGCTTGATGTCCTGATTTCTGCTCCTGATACTCACACAGTGGAAGGAAAAATCAGCTCCTGTATATTGTCCTCTGACTTCAGTATGTATGTACACAGTACGCACACATACACACACACACATTAAATAAGTGTTTTTAAAATATGACTAGTAAACGTTTAGTTAGAAGAAGGTAATGTCCTAAGATGATAACTGTGTTAGAAGTCTTAAGACAGTGTGTGTGACTGTGAGTATGTGTGCATGTGTGTTCATGTGTGTGCATTTGTGTTTGTGTCTAGTGCTGCGTATCAAACTCAGGACCTGGCGCATGGCAGGTGAACACTCTGTCACGTGTCCAGGTAAAATGATAAGATGGTAAAAAGAAAATACTTCTAAATTCACAACATGCTCCAGAACTGCAGAACGCCAAAGTTAAACATAACCAGGAGTTATATTGTTGGTTAGAACAGCCCCTGAGCAAGATGAATCAGCATACAAAGGGATTAGTATTCTATCGGAGTGACTTCACATTGCCACAGAGCTCTTATTTACATGAGGTTGACAGCGACACAACATTTCTTTACTGAAGAATACGGGGGACAAATAATCAGGTTTCTACAGAAAGAACTATCCCCATAAACAGAATTTTGAAAGTTGTACTTCTGAAAAAGAACTTGAATCCAGGGAAGAAATGCAAATGGTTTGATGGGGCATATCTACTAATCCCTTTTGAAGAATTCTTTTATATAAATTGTTTCTGAGGTTATACCTAAGAAGCGATCTCCTGTGCCCATCTGTTGTAGGGTATTTCCCACTTTCTCTTCTATCAGGTTCAGTGTTTTCGGGCTGATATTGAGGTCTTTAATCCATTTGGACTTGAGTTTTGTGCACGGTGATAGATATGGGTCTATTTTCATTCTTCTACAGGTTGACATCCAGTTGTGCCAGCACCATTTGTTGAAGATGCTTTCTTTCTTCCATTGTATACTTTTAGCTCCTTTATCGAAAATGAGGTGTTCATAGGTTTGTGGGATTAAATCCGGGTCTTCTATACGATTCCATTGGTCGACTTCTCTGTTTTTATGCCAGTACCACCCTGTTTTCATTACTGTAGCTCTGTAATAGAGTTTGAAGTCAGGGATGGTAATGCCTCCAGACAATCCTTTATTGTATAGGATTGTTTTGGCTATCCTGGGTTTTTTGTTTTTCCATATAAAGTTGATTATTGTCCTCTCCAGATCTGTGAAGAATTTTGATGGGATCTTGATGGGGATTGCATTGAATCTATAAATTGCCTTTGGTAGAATTGCCATTTTTACTATGTTGATCCTCCCAATCCAAGAGCAAGGGATGTCCATCCATTTTTTGGTATCCTCTTCAATTTCTTTCTTCAATGCCTTAAAGTTCTTGTCAAATAGATCTTTCACTTCCTTGGTTAGATTTACCCCAAGATATTTTATGCTGTTTGTGGCTATCGTGAATGGAGAAGCTTCTCTGATTTCCCTCTCTGCTTCCATATCCTTTGTGTATAAGAGGGCGACTGATTTTTTGGAGTTGATCTTGTATCCTGCCACATTACTAAAGCTGTTTATCAGCTGTAAAAGTTCTTTGGTGGAGTTTTGGGGGTCGCTTATGTACACTATCATATCATCTGCGAATAAGGAAAGTTTAACTTCTTCCTTTCCAATTCGAATCCCCTTGATCCCATTATGTTGTCTTATTGCTATTGCTAGAACTTCCAGCACTATATTGAAGAGGTATGGCGAAAGTGGACAGCCTTGTCGTGTTCCTAAGTTAAGCGGGATGGCTTTGAGTTTCTCTCCGTTTAATTTGATGTTAGCTGTCGGTTTGCTGTATATAGCTTTTATTATATTTAGGTATGACCCTTGTATCCCTAATCTCTCCAAGACTTTTAACATAAATGGATGTTGAATTTTGTCAAATGCTTTTTCAGCATCTAATGAAATGATCATATGGTTTTTTTCTTTCAGTTTATTTATATGCTGGATTACATTGATAGATTTTCGTATGTTGAACCAGCCCTGCATCTCAGGAATGAAGCCTACTTGATCATAATGTATAATTTTTCGGATGTGTTCTTGGATTCGGTTTGCCAGTATGAACAAGGTCTTTTTTTTAATGAATGAAGTTTAGCTTTGGAAACTGCACTAGAAAGCACAACCAAATGCATCTACCATATAGTAACTTACCAGAAATCTGAGATAAATTACAAACCAAATTAAATGTACACATACATTTATACAATGGGCATAACCAATATATGTGATGATCAGGTAGACCTCATAATGGCAAGGATTGTCTTCTATTAGAAAACTGAGATAATCTATCAGATTAACACAATTGGTTCAAAGACAATGAAACCCGACAGAATTTTACAGAGGAGGAGGTGGACCTTTGGCAGGCTAGTAATAAAAGATAATGTCCCTAATATGATTAGTGTATCTACTATCAAAATACCTGCTCTTAACTGTATGTTACAAGCATTTCTTTTACATTCGGCACAAGTGGGCCAAAAGTGCAGTGCACGTTAGTTTCTGTCAACTTGGCACAAACTAGAGTCACCTAGGAAGAGCAAAACTCAACTGAGGAATGTTCTTACTTTCCAATATTCCCTTGATGTTTCTCCCTTTATTTTTTCTATTATTTTCTTTTAGATTCAGTATCAACCTAAGAATATACCCAAAATAAACCCAAAGTGGAATTACTCTGTTCCATGAAAAAGAATATAATTCTACAGCTGAAATTATTTACTTTGCTTTTGGACTTCCATAGATCACTTAGTCTTTAACTTTTTGATACTTAATCATTTCTTTATAAAAATTAATTGAAAATAAAAAGATAATAATAGTAGAAAAAAACTGTGCTGCTATTTATGAAATTTGTTCTCATGTCATAATTTTTATTTTCACTATGAGACAAACTTTCTTCTTGTTAGCTGAAAAAAAGAACAAAAATAGGTGAACTGTAATGGTAATCGTGTGTTCCCTCCAAATAATAATGAAAGGAAACGTGTCCCAGAGTTTTTACTTAATATTTAAAATGTGGTAAGTGAATTAGGTTGTCACATAACACACCGTTGAATGGATATACAGCGTAAGAGAACTACCACTTAGCCAGTGGGCAGCACATCATATGTTCAGAACATGCTACCTCTGTGTGTTTGTACGATGTGCATACGTGTGTATTTTCGTGCTCCTTTGTGTGAGCAGAGGCTTACACATGCCATGACATGCATGTGGAGCGGTAAGGGTAACATTCGTGTCAGTCCTCACTTCTCACTTTATTTGAGACAAGCCCTCTGGCCCACGGCTCATGGAGATTCTCCCATCTCTGCCTCCCATTGTGCTGTAGGAGCACTGGGACTGAAGACATAGTACCACATCTGACTTTTTAGTTTGTTCTAGTGTTGGAAACTCGGACCCTCGTTTGTGCAGCAAGTACTTTTCCTTCTAAATCATTACCTCAATCCCCCAGAATTTATCTTCACAAAGCTGTCAGATAATTTAAATTAGTATGAACTTGAAATGTCTTTATTTTTGTGGTTATTTTATTTAATTGGTAAATGTGCTAAGAATATTGTACATGTATGAGCTGTGTACAGTCAATTTTATATGTGTATATCAACATCATGTAATCTAAATCGACACTGAATGTCTGTTAAGACTTTTTTCTTTTCAAAAGATTTGTATATTACCCCAAGGAACTACTGATACAGATGATACGTTGTAGCTGGGGCCAGAGTAAGAAGTACTGGATTGTAGCTACATTTTGGTTGTACCATGAAAATGAATCTTTTTCTTTTCATTATGGCAAGTTCCATTTGTCAAAAAGTCTTAAAGGGCGTTGTTCAGATCTTAATTCAGTATGCCCATTTATTGGTTATTTCTCAAATATACTATTTTTAAAGTAGATAAAACGAGGAGTAACTTTTAATTTCTTTCGGAACCATGGGTTTTATAGTTTATTGCTTTAAGTAGTGTCTCATTATAACTTCATATCATCTTAATTTGCACCATATCTTCTTATAGTCTGTATAGTTATTATGTAAAATGATTTAAATAGCTAAAAACTGGATTGATTCTTTAGGCATTTTTACTTAGAGAATATTAATATAAGTTGATCATAGACTACATTATTATAGTTTATTACAAATTCAATATGATTTTAGATACTTGCTTTTTATTCAACAATGGGTTTTTAACTAGAGCTTTTTGACCAGGAACTAAAATTATTTGAAATAGTTTGATCCTAATTTTATGAAACTAAATGTTTTCAATATAATATTTATAATAAGACTAATTGAAAATTGTAACTGAATTACCAAAGTTCTATAAATAATGGTTATATTGTTTGTATTTAACATTATACCTACCATTTTTGTTGCAAAAGAAATCCTTGTCTCCGAGAGAATACAGTGGTGTTATTTACATTAATTCATATGGCTTGGTTAAAAAAAATGCTAACTCCTTTACTTAATGGGATTCTTCCCTTGTGGCAGTGCAAACGGCTGCACCAGGAGCTTCATCGTCTGAAAGAGCAGAAGCAGACTTCAGCAAACAACACGAGACACCCGACTGCTGAAAACAATCAGGAACGTGCTCTGAAGGTAAATGGCCATTCCTTCTTGCAGGCAAATTAAGGTTGTAAGCCCTCGGTGCCAGCTTTCTGTGCGGCATAGATCAGCTGTGTACATTTCCGCAATAGTGAGCCGTGCTGTTTGCCAACAACCGCTTCTTTAAACACAGACACAGCACCCTTCTGCTATGGTATTATTTTATTTCATGTATGTGTACAGGAAAAAAAATCTGAATTTTGAGTGGTCGTATATTAATAACTTCTGGTGTATATATTTATTTTATTTATATTTTTATGTTATTACCTTTTATACTTAAATGATAAATCATCAGCCTTTTCTTTGTAGCAACATTTGTTACGCAATTTTAAATGTGTTGTAGTATTTGTCATCCAGAGAGCTAATGCTGATTGAAGGACATGTGGATTTGTTTGGAAATTGAAGGAATACTTAAATTGTTAAAATAAAAGAAAGAAAAGAAAGATGGTGTATTCAACTAGAGCTTGAAACATGTGACATATGTATTTTATGGCATGTTCTATCTCAGTGCAATACAGATACATTAATCATGAACGAGAAGAAACATTCTGAGTATTACTGTTTGAGTGGGGGCTGTGCTCATGACTTCCCATTCTACTTTTTTTTTCCTTTCTGTTATTGTTTTTGTGGGGAGGGGTTCAAGACAGGGTTTTTCTGTAGTCCTGGCTGTCCTGAAACTCACTCTGTAGAATAGGCTGGCCTTGAACGAGGAGATCCAACTGCCTCTGCCTCCTGAGTGCTGGAATTAAAGCTATGCACCTCCGTGCCCTTCCATTAACTTTTAAGTTACTTTAGTTTTTAGTAAAGTGTCTATGAAACACTCATAGTCTCTGCCCCTCAAGGTGTTTGCATGTTCATTATCAAGTTCAGTTTGTGAGAAACAAAAATCATGTGTTTATTATACAACAAGATTTTCTAGACTTGTGCTATTGTTAGTCGCATTAAATTCATCTGTTGCATCTGTTAAATAAAGCTGACTTTAAGTCCTGGAAAAGAGAAGGGGAAGAGTCAGTTCATCAATTTAGTCTTTGTAAAAGCTCTGTTTATGTTGAAATTCTTAAAAATGTCTGCCATGCATAATGCTGAGTTTTAGTCTATTTTTAAGTATTTCATCACAGAAAACAAGTTTGGTATAAGGCTATGTTCAGTTATAATACATCTCCTTATTCTTTTTAAAAAGATTTATTTAGTTTCATCTTATGTGTATTAGTGTTTGCTTGCATGTGTGTATGTACACCATGTATATACCTAGTGCCTTTGGAGGACAAAAGAGGACTTGCTATCACTGGAGCTAGAGTGACAGAGTTGTGAACTTCAGCGTGCCTGCTAGGAACCAAACCCAGGCAGGTCCTCTGTAAGAACAATTGCTCTTAACCACCGAGCCATCTCTCTGGCCCACATTTATTTATTCATCCTAAATCACAGTTTTAAAATTAGTTTTAATAAGAGTTGTTTGGGGAAATCTTACTCTTCATTTGGTAATATTTTTCTGGTTGTCATTCAAGTTATGAAGGACACGTTTGATATGAAATTATCAGTCCATTTATATGTACTATAGAATATTAACTGATTAAACATTAATTTTGTAGCCAAATGGACATTAAGAACATTTTAAAAAGAGTGATTGTCTTTAGAAATATTTAATCTCAGCAGTATTTCTGATATTACATGTCCTATCATCAATCTTGATAAATATAAATTTAAATAAGGTAAAAAATTGAAATTTTTCTTTCTTTTTTGACTCAGTTATACTGAAAATATATTTGGTTAAAAAAATCAAAGTTAGTGATCATATATTATGTAGAACTCTGTGAAGTGGTAATGATGGCAAAGCTGCAATCAATGTACAAGGAAACACTTTAAGGTATTTTATTATTATTATTATTCAAATAAACATGCCTGTTTTTCCTAATATCCAGAAAATTCTTTCTAGATAATTTTTATGGTGGATAACATCAGATTTTTTTGTGAATTTTAATAGGCTTTCTTTTTTATACCAAAAAAGATTTTAAATATTATTTTATTAATTTTTAGCAAATTTTATACAATGTATTTTGATCATAGTCACTCTACCCCAACTTCTCTAGATCCACTACCACCTCCCTACTTAATCAAATTAATATTCTGTCTCTCTTCTCTCTCTTTTTCTCCCTCTCCCTCTCCTCGCCATTCAGTCTAGTTTGTGTTACCCAACTATTCTTAGTGTGGTGTCCTGACCTTGAATATACCACAGTTCACACCATTAAAGAAAACTGACTCTCCCTCTCTCAGAAGCTATCAGGTACCAATAGCTTCTCAATCAGGAGTCAGCCTTCATACCTGTTGCTGGGATTTTGTCTGGTTTGAACTTATACAGGTCACAGTCTCTGTGAGTTCAGATATGCAAACCTGTTATGTACAAAGCACTATTTCCTTGAAATCAACTACAACCTCTGGCTCTTATAATCTTAATACTTCCTCTTTTACCAATATTTCTGTGACTTGAAGAATGGAGTGCACATCACAGACATAAATGGGACAGTTGCACTCCAAAGTCTCTTAGGCATTGACCAGTTCTGTGTCTCTGTATTAATTATATCTATTACAAGGAGAAGCTTCTCTGTTGACAGTTGAGAGACATGCTGATCTATGGTTACAGTGATAATTATTAGGGATCTTTTAAATACTATATTTGCTTAGCAGAACAGCAGTAGTAGGTTCTCTCTTGGGGCCTATGGTGTATCTAGCCCTGGTTCTTGGCCTCATGAACAGTGCTGGGTATGGGTTCCATTCCATGAAGATGGCCTTAAATTGAGCCAGAAAGTGGTTGGTTAAAACCATAGCAGCATTGTTTGTGATAGCCAGAACCTGGAAACAACCTAGATGCCCTTCAATGGAAGAATGGATGAAGTATGGAATTTATACATATTAGAGTACTACTCAGCAATAAAAAACAAGGACTTCTTGAATTTTGCATACAAATGGATGGAAATAGAAAACACTATCCTGAGTGAGGTAAGCCAGACCCAAAAAGAGGAACATAGGATGTACTCACTCATATTTGGTTTCTAGCCATAAACCAAGGACATTGAGCTTATAATTAGTGATCCTAGAGAAGCTAAATAAGGAGAACCCAAAGAAAAACATATAGGCATCCTCCTGAATATTGACCTTCATCAGGCGATGAAAGGAGACAGAGACAGAGACCCAAATTGGAGCACAGGACTGAAATCTCAAGGTCCAAATCAGGAGCAGAAGGAGAGAGAGCACGAGCATGGAACTCAGGACCGCGAGGGGTGCACCCACACACTGAGACAATGGGGATGTTCTATTGGGAACTCACCAAGGCCAGCTGGCCTGGGTCTGGAAAAGCCTGGGATAAATCCGGACTCTCTGAACATAGCGGACAATGAGGACTACTGAGAACTCAAGAGCAATGGCAATGGGTTTCTGATCCTACTGCACGCACTGGCTTTGTGGGAGCCTAGGCAGTTTGGATGCTCAACTTACTAGACCTGGATGGAGGTGGGGGTTCCTTGGACTTCCCACAGGACAGGGAACCCTGATTGCTTTTCGGGCTGGGGGGAGACTTAATTGGGGGAGGGGGAGGGAAATGGGAGGCGGTGGCGGGGAAGAGACAGAAATCTTTAATAAATAAATAAATTAATAAAAAATAAAATAAAATAAAACGATAACATGTGTGCCACTGTTACAACAGTGGGCATATCTTGTCAAGCCAGACATCATTGTAGTTCAAAAGGGTTTAGAACTGGGTGAATGTGATGATTGTTCTTCTCTGATACTATTCATAGCACCTTCCAGCATTATGGAAGCTAAATGCTAGTAGGGATGAAGCTTTGAGGTCAGCACACACTCGATTTCTCCGTGTTTATGATTCAAATGAGTGATATCCTCAGCAATAGGATCTCATTGTCAAGCTCTGCATGGAGGATAACCAAGAGTCATGGCAGTAGCTTGTAATTTTAGGGCACTTATTGCGTACCATTGGCAACTGGAAGTCAAATGGAAGTAACCCATTTCTGATACTGTAGGTTTTATATGGTAGTATGTGATATCTAGTTAGGGTTATTTCCCCCATTACAGAGTAACTCCATTTAAACTCTTTTTATATGTGGATATATTTTAGGAAGTTTCCAAATAGTGGGTTTCCATATGGCTTTTTTTTTCTTGACAGCACCTGGAACCTTCTCCAAAATATTATAGAACATAAATCGTATCTCAACGAATAAAAAATTACTTGTGTTCTGTCCAACCACAATTGAATAAAACTAGAAATTAACATCAGAGAAATTATATAAACCACAAGAAAAATTGAGAATAAAAAATACATTTTGAATAACAGTGGCCATTTAAAAAAATCACAGAGGAAAACTGAAATTTCTTAAAGGCAAATGATAATGAAAGCACAACCTATCAGAACATGTGGAAAACAGCCAAAGAAATCTTACGAAGAAAATTTATAACAATAAGTGCTCATGTCATAAAACCTAATGTGGTGTTCTCAAAATACAACAAACGGCCATTCCCAGTCACAGTAGATGGGGTGGGAAATGATAAAGCTCAGAGAAGAAGCTAATGAAGTAGAGATTAAAAGAGCAGTACACAAAACTAACCAAACAAAGAGTTAGACCTGTGCTGGAGGCATTAGCATAACCAAACATAAATTATACTGCAGAGCTATAGTAATAAAGACAGCCTGGTGGTACTGACATAAAAATAGATAGGTAGACCATTGGAATAAAGGACCCAAAAGTAAAATGGTAAAGCTATGCCAATTTAGTTTTTGCCAAGGAGGCAAAAATATACATTGGAGAACAGCCTTTTAAACAGATCATACCAGCAAATCATACTAGATATCTTTATGCAGAAGAATAAATTAAATTCATATCTTTAACCTTGTACAAAATTTGTTTCCAATTGAATCAAAGATCTTAATTTAAAGCTTGAAGTGTTGAAATATCTAGAAGAAAATGTGGGGAAATCTCTTTGAGTCACTGTAATAAGTAAGAAATTTCTTTGTGCACACCAGTAAAACAGAGCCGAGCCCCCAGTATCAGCTGATGGGACTACATGTAAATGAAAAGTCAGCACAGCCCATCAGCAGAGCAATGGACAGTTCGCAGAATGGGAGAAAATCTTTGCCAGTCACACTGTAGACAAGAGAATAATATCCAGAGATTACAAAGAACTGAAGAAGTTAAATACCAAAGAAATAAAACTGCCAGTCAGCAAATGGACTAACAAATCTAATAGACGTTTTCAAAAAAGAAACGCAAATGGCCATTAAGTACTTAAGAGTGTTTAGTGTCCCTAACCATCAAGGAAATGCAGATTTGCTCGAGTCTCAGACACCAACTTATCCCAGCATGAATAGCCGTCATAAAGAAATATGACAGCAAACCTTGGACTGAAGTTTGGGGGATGAAAATGAATACAAATAGAAATCATTTTGGAGATTCCTCGAAAGACTGAAATGAGAACTATCACCTAGCAGTTTCACTCCTTGACATACGCTCAGAGCACGCCTCATCCTATCAGAGATGCTTGCACCTCACGTTTATTGTTACAGGTATATAAAATGAAATACTATTCAGTTCTTTGAAATATGAAGTCATAAAATTTTGAAGGGAAATTAATGGACTTAAAAAGTATACTATTAAGTGAGATCATAGTCTCAGAAAGAAAAAATACCACATGTTCTCCCTAATATTCAGCTCCTAGATTATATTTTTTTTTTTTTAGTTTTCATGATTTCTTTTTTTTTTATTGAGAAAAGGAAAAAAACAAGTTTCTGCCTCCTCCCAGCCTCCCATTTCCCTCCCCCTCCTCCCACCCTTCTCACCCTCCTCCTACTCCTCTCCCCCTCCCTCTCCAGTCCAAAGAGCAGTCAGGGTTCCCTGCCCTGTGGAAAGTCCAAGGTCCTCCCCCCTCCGTCCATATCTAGGAAGGTGAACATCCAAACTGGCTAGGCTCCCACAAAGCCAGAGCATTAAGTAGGATCAAAACCCCTTGCCATTGTCCTTGGCTTCTCATCAGCCCTCATTGTTAGCCATGTTCAGAGAGTCCGGTTTTATCCCCTGCTTTTTCAATCACAGTCCAGCTGGCCTCGGTGAGCTCCCAATAGATCAGCCCCACTGTCTCAGTGGGTGGGTGCACCCCTCGTGGTCCCGACTTCTTTGCTCATGTTCTCCCTCCTTCTGCTCCTCATTGGGACCTTGGGAGCTCAGTCCAGTGCTCCAGTGTGGGTCTCTGTCTCTATCTCCATCCATCACCAGATGAAGGTTCTATGGTGATATGCAAGATATTCGTCAGTATTGCTATAGGATAGGGTCATTTCAGGTTCCCTATCCTCATCTGCCCAAGGAACTAACTGGGGACATCGCCTTGGGCTCCTGGGAGCCACTCTAAGTTCAAGTCTCTTGCCAACCCTAAGGTGGCTCCCTTAACTAAGAATTGTGCTTCCGTGCTCCCCTATCCAACCTTCCTTTATCCCAATTCTCCTTTTTCCCCAAGTTCCCCCCATCTTCCCCTTCTCCCTTTTCTCTCCCCATCTCCCCTTACCCCCATCCCACCCCACCCCCAAGATCCTAATTTTCTCCCTGGCAATTTTGTCTACTTCCCATAGCCAAGAGGATAACTATATTGTTTCCTTGGGTTCACCTTCTTACTTAGCTTCTTTAGGTTCACCAATTGTAGACTTCATGACCCTTATTCATGGCTAGAAACCAATTATGAGTGATTACATCCCATGTTCATCTCTTTGGGTCTGGCTTACCTCACTCAGTATAGTGTTTTCTATTTCCATCCATTTGCATGCAAAATTCGAGAAGTCATTGTTTTTTACCGCAGCGTAGTACTCTAATGTGTATATATTCCACACTTTCTTCATCCATTCTTCCATTGAAGGGCATCTAGGTTGTTTCCAGGTTCTGGCTATTACAAATAATACTACTATGAACATAGTTGAACAAATGCTCTTGTCATATGATAGGGAATCTCTTGGGTATATTCCCAGGAGTAGTATTGCTGGGTCCAGGGGTAGGTTGATCCCGAATTTCCTAAGAACCCGAAACACTGATTTAACCCAATTAAAAAAAAATGGGGCACTGAACTGAACAGAGAATTCTCAACAGAAGAAGTTCAAATGGCCAAAAGACACTTAAGGTCATGCTCAACCTCCTTAGCGATCAGGGAAATGCAAATCAAAACAACTTTGAGATATCACCTTACGCCTGTCAGAATGGCTAAAATCAAAAACTCCAATGATAGCCTTTGCTGGAGAGGCTGTGGAGGAAGGGGTACCCTCATCCATTGCTGGTGGGAATGCAATCTTGTGCAACCACTTTGGAAACTAGCCTATATTTTTTATATACATTGGGTAAGCAAATGTGGGACATGTAGAAACAAAGAGGGTAGATATTAGGTGATGAAATATGAAATCCAGATAATAGTTATATGAATCATAGAGATATGAAACTAATTGTTCTTGTTTTTTCTTGTGTATATGTTTATTTTGTTATATTGTTTTTTGTTATGGTTTCCCCTCCCTCAAATTCTTCCAAATACTTCCCTGTCCAGACAAAAGTCCACATCATTTTTGTCTCTTCTTGGAAAACAAACAGGCATATAGGCGTCCTCCTGAATATTAACCTTCAGCAAGCGATGAAAGGAGACAGAGACAGAGACCCAAATTGGAGCACAGGACTGAAATCTCAAGGTCCAAATCAGGAGCAGAAAGAGAGCACGAGCATGGAACTCAGGACCGCGAGGGGTGCACCCACACATTGAGACAATGGGGATGTTCTATTGGGAACTCACCAAGGCCAGCTGGCCTGGGTCTGGAAAAGCCTGGGATAAAACCGGACTCTCTGAACATAGCGGACAATGAGGACTACTGAGAACTCAAGAACAATGGCAATGGGTTTCTGATCCTACTGCACGCACTGGCTTTGTGGGAGCCTAGGCAGTTTGGATGCTCAACTTACTAGACCTGGATGGAGGTGGGGGTTCCTTGGACTTCCCACAGGACAGGGAACCCTGATTGCTTTTCGGGCTGGGGGGAGACTTAATTGGGGGAGGGGGAGGGAAATGGGAGGCGGTGGCGGGGAAAAGACAGAAATCTTTAATAAATAAATAAATTAAAAAAAAATAAATTTTAAAAAATAAAAAAAAAAGAAAACAAACAGGCATCTAAAGAATAATAATAAAAATAAAATAAATAGAACAAAACAAACAAGTAGGAATAGTACAAATTAAACAAACAGAAAATTAAGAGCCAGAGAAAAAGCATAAGAAACACATATGCACAGAGAGATGTGCATGTTTGCACACATAGGAATCCTATTAAAACACAAAACGCCATCTATGACCTGCTGGTGCACATGCAGGGACTGGTCCTGTAGAACGATTACTGCAAGACCTGTATGATTCAGGATAACTGCAGGATATCCAGGAGGAGTTTAGGTGAGTATCCAGTACTGATGGTGTACCAGAAGCCAGAGGACTTGAACCTGACACAACACATGACATCACCAACATTTCCAAGTAAAGCTGTTTGAACAAAAGGATCTACACAGCCGCTCCCAATGCCAAGACAAAATGAAGAGGTGATGAAGAGACAGGAAAGATGGAGGAGTGAAGTGGGTTTTGTTTGTTTGATTTCTTTGGTTTTTGTTTTTAATTAATATTATTTGCATTTTTAATTTTATCTTATTTTTATTATTTTATTTTTAATTTTCCTTTGGGGGGGGGAAAGGATGAAGAGCAGATATGGAGAGACTGGGAAGTGGGTGGGATTTGAGTATATAAAAATTATGTTAAGAATAAAAAAGAATTCTGTTTAAATCTGTGCCTCGTTTTTGTAATTGAGTTGTTTTCTTGCCATCCCATTTTTGTTTACTTTTTTCCTTTGTTCTTAGATATTTTAGATATTAACCCTCTACAGAATGTGTAAGTTTTTGTGGATAATATACATAAGAATATAATTGATAGTGAAGGTACAATCCAATGTGAAACTCCATAACCCCAGAGTGTATATTCTAAGTGTATAGAACTTAACTGAGATAAATAGACTTAGGGTTTGGCTCATCTCTCTGGGTAGTGTTTTATTATTTCAAAGCTTTTAATAATAATGTTTTAATTTAAAAGAAAAATGTTTGCTGGAAAATGAATGTAACTGGATATCACAGTAAGCAAGATAAGGCAGACTCATAAAGACAAGTGGTGCATATATCCTCTCATTTTGTTTCTGTGCAGTGTATGTATATATGTTGCACGTGTAGTTGCACACACTTATATCCCATGGCTCCCTCCATCACTCTGTACCATATATATTAGGCAGAGATTCTCACCAAAAGCTAGAGGTCCCCAATTCTGTTAGTATCATTAGCTAGATGCTCAAACCTTTACTTCCCAAGTGCAGAGAGCACAGGCTACGTAGGCTCACTTGACATTTACACGGTGCTGGGGATCCATACTTCAGTTCTCACACTTTACCGCCGAGCCACTCCGCAGCCTTTATCTCATGTTTTAATCCTAGATTTAATAGCAATACATCACAGACATGCACATGCACACAAGACTTATGGCATAAAAGTAGAAGGAGACTGGAGAACAGAAGGAGACAAATAGGCTGGGAGAAGGATGAGGAGGGAAGATAGACGGTATGGGGTGAGTACAGTTAAACACATGCTATACTTGAAAGAAACTCTCCAAAGGCCAACACTATGCACACTGTATAGATGACTTTTTTTATAAACCAGACAGTTAGAAAAGATGTGTGGACAAAGGAGTGTGTGTTAGCTTGCTTTGTATTGCTGTGATAAATACTATAAATAATAAAATCATCTCATAAAATATACTCAAGGCAGGGACCTAGAAGCAGGAACTGAAGCAGAGTCCATGTGGCAATACTACTAGTTTGCCTTCACAGCTTACTCCTTTTCCTTTTTACATAACCCAAGGAAACTTCTCAGAGGTGCTTCTCTACCCATGGTGGGTCGCACCTGCCAGTGTCAATCAAGAATCAAGAAAATTCCTCCACAGATTTGCCTACAGTCCAATTTGGTGAAGATAATTTTTAAAAATTGAAAATTATTTCAAAAAGTGAGCTACTAAGACCAGTGCACATCAAAGGGAAGGTGAATGCATGGGACATAAATACCAGGAAGCAAGGACCTTTGGAGGGGTCAGGTAAGAGACTACCTTTCATTTCAATAATATGCCAAAATAAAATCCTTACTTGGAGCTTTTATTGGCCACTGTACTACATTCCTCGCTCCAAACCAGTTATCATGCCACCTATATATGCCTATCTATAGCTACATCTAAAAAACCATCCTTTTATCTTATCAGTAATATTTACCAAAATAAGTAGAGTTAGTCCTGGCCTCGTTCCTTCTCTCACCTTCTACTTAGCATCTGCAAACTAGTTCTTGTACATCTCATGCACATCAAGGTTTCGGTTATCCTTACCACTTTCATGGTTACTGTATGTTAAGCTGTTTCACCTGTGCCTCAATTATTAACAAACTCTCTTAACCTGTATCTGTCTTTGTCTTCTGTTCTCTGCACGGCCTTCATGATGAGCTTGTCAGACTGTAAGTTAGATTATATTACACTTTTGTTACCATACTTCACTTCAGACACTGTACACATACGACTCTCCTGGAACATACCAGCCTGCTTGTGCCTCAGAGCCTCATACTTTCTGCTTTCACTTTTAAGGAGAGTTCTTCTCCCTACATAAAATTTGCTTGTGCCCTTTTCATATCTTTTGAAATACTTCAGGAACAGCACGGCCTTCTCTGACCAACCTGCTTTGTGTTGCAGCCTGTTCATACCCTGTCAGCACTTCCTTTGTTACCTTCCTTCTTTTTCTGTGACAGGCTTGCCTATATATATAATGTGAGTGTACATACATATATATGTGTGTGTAGATACATTCTATATATAATACATATATATGTATCAGTTATTACTGTGATACAATGTTTTCCTAATAGTGAATACTCCATGATGTCAAGAACTTTTTTGTTTGTTTGGTTTGGTTTTTCGAGGCAGGGTTTCTCTGTGTAGCTTTGGAGCTGCCTCATAACTTGCTCTGTAGACCGGGCTGGCCTTGAACTCACAGAGATCCACCCACCTCTGACTTCTGAGTACTGGGATTAAAGGGGTGTGCCACCACTTCCCGGCGATGGACTTTTGTTTAACTTTGTTTGCTTCTGAGTTTGCAAATAGTATTTGTTTGACACTCAAGAATCAAAGATATTGATCAATTGCCATATGTACCTGAACACATCAAATGAATTTTGGCAGCATATAGTCACAACTGAATAAAGTATCACAGTGGGAGTAGCACACCTGTTAAATGCTACAGCTGTGTCAAGAAGATAAAAATGTCTGTATGATGTGGCAAGAAGGTGTCCATTATTGTTGTCATTGTAATTTATGTTCAGTGGGGATGGTGGAAGCTTTGACAAAGTTTAAAAAGCAGAAGATTGTAGATAAATTTTGTAGTTCTGTTTGGTAACTTTATAGATTTAGAGTATAATATGAATGTTATGTGGGAAAAATTATTTTATTTTTATAATGCAGAATATAAGCCAGCCTCTCTAGAGGAAGAGGCAGGCAGACCTCTGTGAAGTTGAAGCCAGCCTGACCTAAGAAATGAGTTCTAAGATAGCCATGGCTTCTTGAATTTTGCATGCAAATGGACGGAAATAGAAAACACTATCCTGAGTGAGGTAAGCCAGACCCAAAAAGAGAAATATGGGATGTACTCACTCATATTTGGTTTCTAGCCATAAATAAAGGACATTGAGCCTATAATTCGTGATCCTAGAGAAGCTAAATAAGAAGGTGAACCCAATGAAAGACATATAGTCATCCTCCTGGAGATTAACTTTCATCAGGCGATGAAAGCAGACAGAGACAGAGACCCACATTGGAGCACCAGACTGAAATCTCAAGGTCCAAATCAGGAGCAGAAGGAGAGAGAGCACGAGCAAGGAACTCAGGACCGCGAGGGGTGCACCCACACACTGAGACAATGGGGATGTTCTATCGGGAACTCAACAAGGCCAGCTGGACTGGGTCTGAAAAAGCATGGGATAAAACCGGACTCACGGACTCGCTGAACATAGTGGACAATGAGGACTGCTGAGAAGTCAAAATCAATGACACTGGGTTTTGATCCTACTGCACGTACTGGCTTTGTAGGAGCCTAGGCAGTTTGGATGCTCACCTTACTAGACCTGGAAGGAGATGGGAGGTCCTTGGACTTTCCACAAAGCAGGGAACCCAGACTGCTCTTCGGGCTGATGAGGGAGGGGGACTTGATTGGGGGAGGGGAAGGATATGGGAGGCGGTGGAGGGGAGGAGGCAGAAATATAAATAAATAAATAAATAAATAAATAAATAAATAAATAAATAAATAAATAAATAAATAGGGACCACGAGGAGTGCACCCACCCACTGAGACAGTGGAGATGATCTACTGGGAGCTCACCAAGGCCAGCTGGACTGTTACCAGAAAAAGCATGGGATAAAACTGGACTCTCGGAACATGGCGAACAATGAGGGCTGATGAGACGCCAAGGACATTGGCATGCGGTTTTGATCCTACGCAACGTGCTGGCTTGGTGGGAGCCTAGCCAGTCTGGATGTTCACCTTCCTAGATATGGATGGAGGGGGGAGGACCTAGGACTTACCACAGGGCAGGGAACCCTGACAGCTCTTTGGACTGGAAAGGGAGGGGGAGAGGAGTGGGAGGAAGGGGAGAGGGGTGGGAGGAGGGGGAGAAGAGTGGGAGGAGGGGGAGAAGAGTGGGAGGAGGGGGAGGGAAATGGGAGGCTGGTGGGAGGAGGTGGAAATTTGTTTTTTTTCTTTTCTTTATCCTCCTTTTATCAATAAAAAAAAGAAAAATAAATAAATAAATAAATAAATAAATAAATAAATAAATGAAAAGAAATCCTATCTCAAAAAACAGAAACAAAGTAAGCAAAAAAAAATGCAGAGTATAATAGATCTTTTATCACCTATTCAAACTCATTTCCCCACCCTCCAATCTATTAGAATAGTATGCTTAGCCCACAGCTAGCCAGTGATGTTGACCACCTTTATGGCCTGGTTTGGAAAAGATGGATAGACCAGATTCTTGCTGCAATAATTTAGATTTGGAAAACTAATAGGGAACCAAATACAACATAGGTGTAAATGGAGATTTCCCTTTCTTCTACAGGCCACACAGACCCTAATAATCTCAAAAAACTATTTTAATATAACACTATTTGGCCAACAGCTCAGCATATTCTAGCTAATATTTTTAATTAAACCATTTCTATTAATCTGTGTGTTTCACGAGGCTGTGGCTTACCAGTAATATTCTGGTGTCTTTCTCCTTCAGCAATGACATGGTGTCTGCTTGATTCTGCCTACTCTTTCTGTATATCTCTGTTCAGATTTCCTTTCTGACTTTATCCTGTCCCACCATAGGCTGAAGTAGCTTTTTTATTAACCAATGCTAATAAAACATTCACAGCATACAGAGGGGAATCCCAATTTATCCCACCTTTTCTGTATAAATAAAAAGGAAGGTTTTAGCTTTAACATAGTAAAATTGCATATAACAAACCACATCAAGCAAGAATTACATTTATAATACTTAGTGTAGTTTTATCTGGCATAATTAGAGAAAATATTTGATCGGCTATTTTATCTTTGTGAGTCTAAAGTTTCATATTTAATTTATCTTTGATCATAACTAAGGAAAACTGTAGCTATAGTTATTTGTCTTCAACTCTATCAAAGATCCAAGAAGAATATAACGTTACCTAAATAAACAGGAAGTGCATTGTAAGAAACTTCCAGAGTTCTAGAATTGACAGAGAAATCTTGCTACCCTGGACAGTCACCCAAAGTTCTTTTGAAGTGTTGGGGCATCCATCTTCAACCTACAGTTCCATAGTGTCTGGCAGACATTGTCATGAAGTAGATAATTTGAAAGACTATTTTGCCTTGATTCGCAGTTTGTCAGTCACTTTCTTCTGTGAGAATGTCTGGCAGACTCATGAAGCAGGGATTCTGAAGAATCTTCTCACCTTCTTTAGGCAAGTTCAGCAGTCATTTTTCTGTGGGTCCTGCATGTCCAGTTATACAACATACTGCCAAGCAGTCCAGACAAGAGCAGTTTCTTTCCCAAATGGTTAGCCTTGTCACACTTGAGGCCAGTTCCATAATGAGTTTCTTCAATACCCATCAAGTAATCAGTGCTCCCAGAAGCACACATGTCTGTCAAGAAAAATCTAAGCTCTTAAAGGCCATATTCTATAGGTCTTTGAGGTGTTCTATCTACCTAGCTGAAATATATCTCTGTATATCTAGAAAATCTAATTAACATGACTACAAGATTGACTTTTATTTTGCTATCTACTAATATATAATTTTTAATTATACATTTTATTTTTAAGTGAACTGTATAAATATAATAGCATAATACCTTAAACAAGAGTAAAATATATATATAATAACAAAATTGACCTTAAATTTGTATCAACAAACCAAAGTCCATACCAATGTAAAGTATTCATTTCTATCTCATATCCCCCTTTAAATGAAAACAAACATTTATAAACAACCATTTTGGAAATTTGGGCATTGTTTTCTTCAAACTGCTTCCTGCTGTTTGTTGTTGATATATTTTCATGGTTCATGGAAACATTTTGATGGGTCTTGTTCCATCAAGCCACATTAGCCTGGAAGGAATCCACAGGTTCTCATCTTTTGTGGAAATAAAAGCAGACTCTCTTTTCCAAAGTAATATATCTTTAGACTCGAAGTTTGAAGTCAAGATACCTTTAAAATATATATGTTGGTTTAGCTTAGCAGCCCGTATAATGAAACACCTCTCCATACTTATCTCATTTACAGTCAAAACATTCAAAGAAAACAATAATATACCTAATTCAGACTCTTTGTGTATTTTCCATCTTTACATGGATTTTTTTACTTTATTTTTAATATTTATTTTATTATCTTTACTCCTTTGACCTATGATTTTCTCTGCTCTTTCTTCTCTCTCTCTCCATGTGCATATATCCAACACTGTGACTCATTCAGAGGTTTTTTGTATCTGAATATGTCTTGTTGTGTATCTGTAATCTGACCAGGAGAGGTTTTTTTTATCTTTTTAAATGCTAAGCCCACCGGTGTGGTTAAGATTAATAATGCTGCTTTACTTATTGGCTCCACCCAGTCCAACATGGTAAATGTGTGGTCACTGCTTCTGCAAGCCATGCTCACCACCCAAGCTCCAGAGATGCAGCAGGTCTATGTCACCATTAAGCAATTTGTAACATGCTGTTCACAAACCCAATAAGTGTTCCATAGCAATACTTCCTAAAAGAATCAGAGCTGTTCATGCATGCAGCACAAACCAAGAAGCCTTCTTTTTTTAAGAAGCCTTCTTTTACAGAAGCCATGCCTCTGCTTGTGTCCAGCAAACAGAGCCTATCTGGAAAAAAAAAATGAAGCTCTAATTGACTCCTGTTTTTGTGGGTCTAGAAACCCACAAAAAAAGCTTTTTTTTAAGCTTTCTTAGGCTTCATGTGGATGTATGTTGCTGAATGTTGGGCATCATTTTGTAAACAGAGACTGCACTTTCTTTTCCTGGCCACCCAGACCCGAATAATCACACAAAACTACATTAGTACAACATTGTTTGGCCAATGGCTCAGACATATTCCTAGCTAGGTCTTATAAATCTTAAATAAACCCATTTCTATTAATCTTTGTATCGTCATGAAGCTGTGCCTTTCTGGTAAGGTGTCTTTCTTCTTTGGCAGCTACATGATATGTGTTACACCATGCCTACTCTCTATATATATCTCTGTTCGATCTTTCCTCCTGGCTTATTCTGCCCTGCCATAGGCCAAAGAGCTTGTTTATTAATCGATGGTAATAAAATGTATTTAAAACATACAGAGGGAAATCCCACATCAAGTAGACTTTGGTCATGTACAGTGTAACAGACCTAAGCCATATGACATTATTGAACAGCCAGTTAGAAAAGAAGAGAGAAAGGAGGATGTCTCCAAGGAAACAGTCTTCCAGACACCGTAGCACATATGAACTCACAGAGACTGTGGCAGCAGGCAAGCCGTCTACACAGATTCAAGGCAGATGAAGTACTTGGCCTGGAAAGTGGACACTGAGTCCACTTAACCAAGAAATTATCTGCAATTGATACCCGATGACAAAGGGGGAATAGCTGTTTTCATGGGATTCTTACTGGGTGTATCATCCACATTCTTGGCCAACACAAAATGAACTCCTTGATGTTTTATGGGCTTCTTGTTTCAGTTTGCTCTGTTTTGGCATGTTTTGTTCTAATTGCTCTTTTGCTTGTTTGTTTTGATTTTGATTTTGTGTTTGTGTGTGTGTGTGTTGTATTTCTTGTCACATTCTTTTGTGTTTGATTTTTTGATAGAGAAGAAGAATATAAAATTGGATGAGTAGGGAACTAAAGCAGATTTTGGAGAAGTTGGGGGAGGAGAGAGACATAACCAAATTATATTTTATCAAAGCAATATTAATTGAAAATAATAATAAAGAAAAGAGAAGAGTCAAAATATATGAAAAACAGTTTTGTCTTTGCAAGGGAGGTGGAAATTTTTTCTGGTTCTGGTTCCTAACATCATTCTGTTCCATGTCCAACTTTATATTCCATGGAATAGTTTTTTTTCTCATTACAAGTAAGACTCTGAGCTGGACCAGGTTCGCAGTTGCTGCATACTCTGTGGAAAATGCTACACCTGTGCCTACTGTGGGTTCTCTGAAGTGAAAAACTGTTTTGAAGGTTAGCTCCATGGATTGTGGCACCAGGTATAGCCAAATCATTAAAAGCCTATGTAGCTCCAACCATGAGGTGCAGCTAAAACAACTGAACTGTAGCCTCCACCACAAAATTAACCCTGAGTTACGGTGGAAACCTGTGTTTGTACAAATGCAGTACTTGTTTAATTGCAGATATGTTTAATTGCTCTTAACTGACCAATAACTTTTTTTTCCTAGTTTGAATTTCATAGTATTGTTTTGTATAATTTAATGTTTTGTTTTGATAAGTAATGGTAGAAATATAAAATTTATATTGTAAGTTTCCCTGAAGAAACTGTTATACATTTTATAGAATAGCAATACTTTATCAGGAATGAAGGCATACATGTGCAGTAGAAAGGGAATATCGATCACACCAGGCCTCTCTGTTTTATGAATTGGCTTTGGGTAGGTTCTGGAACCCTGGTTCAGTCTTTGTATTGCCTGGTCTTTGAACTTGGCATTCCCCCTATATCATCTAAGCCTGTTTCCCTACCTCCTGTGCCCATCTCATGATACCTGTGTGTGTTCAGGTCTCTGTCTTTGGCCAAACTGGACTTAGAAGACATTAAGTGCTGACCTAAAAGACATGGAATATGAGATAAGTTCTTCTGTGTCTGCTGGGACTAATACTTCTGTTTCCTCCTCTTTTCTGGATCTATGGACTTTTGGAATCACAGTAACAGAGAGATGTAGACTAGTAGATTCCTGTGATGTTCTGCTGGAGACAATGCCCTGGTCACTGTGAAAGTAATTCCTAGTGGAGTCCAGCTTATGGTTGTTACTTCATAAGTAGACCTCACTTCACGGGTACTCTCCAGAAGCATGGCTTACAGTCATCATCTATTCTCATAATAGTAGGCCTGAGCCTGACACAAAGACTTCAGAATTGCAATACTTAACTCTGATTGGGAAAATGTGTCCACTACAGACTGTTTGAAAAGTGCAGTGGGGAAAATTAATGCCCCAACTTTCTTTTAGAGTGATGAGATTTGTTTAAAAAATATACCAACAATGTCTTAATTTTTGACCTGATTTCTGTATATAACAATATTAGTATTTAGTAACATTATTCACTTTGTGTTTTTCTTGATGCTCTCATAGTATTTTATAACAAAGTTGGATGAAAATGTTGAAGCTGATCAAATGAGTTTTTCCTCTCTGGCAGTTTTAGCTGTTTGCAGCAACCAATTTCACACAAAGTTGTGCGCTAATGACTGGGGACAGTGATTTATTATATTGTCTCTTGTGCTTTATGCATGATGATATTTTGAAAACTACAGTGCAGAGTTTCAATGATTGTCTAAAACACAATAAAATTGATTTGATGGATTTAAAAATTTATCTTATTTCCAACCAAAAATACATTTTAAAAGTCTTAGATTGTTAAATATATTTAAGATATCTTACCTAAATAAAAATGTTCTAATTTGAGACTAATATAGAATTCTTTATTAGGCATTATATAAAAATTTTCAATGAAAGTAAATGCATTTACTTGTGAGATTTTTTCAGTAACAAACACTCTTTATTCTTTGAGTATGTTGAGGTGAAAGTTGATTTGCTGATGTAATGTATCTGCAGAACTTTAATGTGTACACCTAATTTGAAAAACCTCTAACATTCATAATTGACATAGCTAGAGTATGCCAACTAGCACAAAATGACTTTATTGTGTTGTTCAGTGTTGGTTAGTTTTTCTGTTATGTTGATGCATTAAAACAGATATTAAATTTTATCATTAATTCAGTGCCTGGTCTCATCAAATCCCCTTAATTACAAAGTGACTCCAAGGATTAGACAGCATGGATTTTAATTTTAACTGAAACAAAAACAGCGTCTTGGAAAATCACTCTTGTCTACTGACTCATACAGATTTTTTTTTAAGATCCAATAATTTATTGCTTATCTTTACATTTTGATACAAAAATATGTTGCTAACATTTTTGTTCTTTGGTTCCTATTAACTATATTATTAGACTATATTTCAAAATCCTTTTAAAATTCTGATAAATTGCAGCTTTGGGGAGTTTAAGGAACTTGTAGCTTTACTTTCCATTTTGAGCTTTGTATCTTACACAACTACCCTTGGATCTGTGGCATCTAGGATCCCTTATTTCTACTTCCGTAATAATTTCGCAGTCATACACCATAGTTTTATATTTGCTGGAAGTGTTTCTAGAATAACTGCACTGTTCCCTGTGCTGTTTGAGGCTGATGATTGTTTAGGTAAACCTTCGCTTCCTTTTGGTACTTTCTGTTTTTATGTCTACAATTGTTTTGATGTTTTACTCCCAAGAGGTGTTAGAACTTCTGCCTTCTTCCTACAAACAATCATTTAATAGGGTATTGTTACATATTATTTAGTTTCAACATTGCTGTAACTGCATTGTGCTAAATTGGGAGGCTAACAAATTTAATTATCAAAGTGATACAGAAGAGTGTATTTGTGCACTGTATTTTTGCTCTGTTGCTGGGTTGTGAGGTTTTAGCCCTGAGATGCCTCTTTGTGAATCTACGTCCAAGGGTTTCCAGTCTCCCTTGTTTTAATTACTATTTTGAGTTTTATCTGGACCCATAAATTTTTAGGTTGCTCTTTATTTTTTGACAAATAAAAAAATAATAGTTACAACCCCAGAACATTCTAAGGTAGATTATTTTTTACTAATAATTTCTGTTCTTTTAATTTCACTTTCACCTTTTGAGAGATTGTTAAAACGTAAGAAATAGCAAGCCTCCAGTTTAGCAAAGGTTGTGTATCTTCTATTTCTGTGAGTTTTGTTTTTAAATGACATCCCCTTTGTTGGTCTTAAGCTGGATTTTTATATGCTGAAAGATATTTAGCTCATCATGCAGAGGAAAAAATAAATTGCCTAGAAACGGATTGTTTACGTAATATTAGATGGTAATATAAACCAACAAAAGCAAGGAAATTAACTTCTAAGGCTGACACACTGCCCTTCCCTTGCTCCTTTGTGCCTGAAGGTATCATGTGTGTGTTATAATACCAACGTACAGTGTACTCCATTAAGAACAGTCAAACTTAATTCTAAATTTCTTGGCATTAAGATTATTTATCTGTTAATGCTATACATGGTGGATGCAAACAAGATTGTAAAAGTTTATTTGATTTCAGATCTCATTTGTTGTTGATTGCTCTCAGAAGCCATGCATCATGCAGCTAGATACCAGTTTTTCACACCTTTAAAAATAACAAAAGTTTAAAAATGAATAAAAGAAATTTCCAAAAATTTAGACACTGATTGAATTCCTACTTTTTTTTTTCATTTTTTGTTTTATTCCTGTATTTTTTTCTTTTTCTCTCCTAGAATCTTGTAGTATTGAGAAATTCCTGTCCAGTTAAGAATAATCAAGTACATGAGTGTTATAAGGGTGTAGAACAATTCTGATACAAACTGCAAAAGAGAATTATTTGTGAAATTTTGAAGTTCATTCTTAATCTCCAAAAATAACCTGCAAGATTAATTTGGGAAATGATAAATACTCAGAGTCTCTTCACCTAATCTCTTTCTTGATGGCAATGAAAGAATTCATTCTGCTTTAGTTTCTATATTTGTTATCTAGATGGTAGCTCATTGATTGCCCGTGAATTCTATGCCGGCCTTTTGGCAGCTTCTATGAAATTGCAGTGATTAGGCTGGCATTTCCATGTTAGAAAGTGGATGCCATCTGAGAATGTGAGCTCCTTCCTTGTTCTGTAGTAAGTTGAGCATTGCTTTATCTTCTGTTTTCTGTTTTTCTTCATAAGTAATCATTTGTCTTCCAATTTTAGGTATGCATAGAACATAGTCGTCTCAGATAATACCAAGTTCAATTGAAGCTCTGAATTTTTTTAAGGGTCTTAATATTACTGATTTGTGTGCTGACCCTCACAAAGAAAAACATCAGATACTTTCTGTATAAATTATGACACCATAAGCAATACAAATCTCATTCAAAATTTTTGCTCATAGTAACTAAAGAAATGGTTATAAAACATGGTGGAAAGTTGGAGAGTAGCAATAATTCTTTAAGAATTTTTATTTCATATAATTAATATTTAATTGGTTACATTTAAAACTACAGAATAGAGTGATCTATTTACTAGAGATTTGTGAAACAATACTTTAAGCTCTTACTTATTCTGAGGTGTTGAAAGGTGAAACATTTGACATTTTCTTTTTGGGCACTGCTTTAAAAACACAGAGGGCGGGACAGAGGCGTTGCCACATCAGCGTCCAGGGTGTTTGCGGTTGTCCGTGGCAGCAGCTCCAGTTTAAAACACCTGTGTTTACTTTCCAGCTTTTCCGACTCTGCCTTAAAGTGGCCTGAGAAAGGCGCAGGCATTCGTGTTGGCTCCGTTTTCATAGCACAACACTTTTTTCTTGCTGTGACAGAATTTAGCGCCTTTCGTGTTTTATACATTTTATCTTTGCGTAGTTACATAAGCACGTAAGAGCACGTAATTCATATAATCTATGTAGAAGAGCCTTTTGGGTTTTAAATGTCTTCTCAACCATTTTTGCCTTTTGTTCACTGACTACGTCAAGTTGGGGAAGCCCTGTTCACTTCTTCCATGTGCTAACATTTTCTTTAAGGAGTGAAAGAAGTTTGCTGAAAAATTCAAACACTTTTTTTTTTGTAGGGAGAAATGCAAGAATATTACATAGACCAAGTATGATATAACATTTATATTTATAAATTTTCAAGACTTTCTAGGGATTTCTGTTTTCTATTATATGTTGACAAGTTTTTAATAGTATTTTGAAAAAACTTTTATAAATCTATTAATGTAATTTTCCTTTGTGGCTTTCTAATACCTCGAAAAGTACTTGGTGCTTTAACTATCTCTAGTTTGGCCAGTGTTTACTAATTTTAGACATGTGATTTTGAAGTAAATATTTTGCATTTTCTTTTGTCAACTACATGTCATCTTTATGTTATGTAAATCTTTACTGGCCTCACATTCTTGGCTATGATATTTCGTTTGCATGAACATGTCCTTTTCTGCCTTATTTCTAAACGCAGATCCTTGTCATAGTGAACACAGCTGGCTAGCATGCAGTCTGTGGTTCATGGCTGATGCACTTCTGACTGCAGAAGAAGCCTTAGCCCTGGCATTGAAGCTGGAAAGCCTGATTCGTGTTTAAATGGTTTTGTCTTTTGACAAGAAATTGATCTTTACTTCTCCATATTCATGTTGATTTTCCCCAATATTTTTTGCATTGAAACTATCTTAAATAACCAGTGCAAAAGTTATGTGTTCTCTGTGCACCAGACAGAGACAGAAACAGAGGAAGACAGACAGGGAGGCAAGAGGTTTTATATAGCTTCAGGAAATTTGTTCTCTCCCCCAGCCTAGCCATAAACCCCAGGTTTAGAACCAGAAATTCTGAGTCACCATTTCTTTAGAGCACTGTTAATTCCTTAGACAATAGTTTAGAGGTTATTAATGTGTTAGATCAGAGAAATCAGCGAGTCAAATACTGAATTGATTAAGGGCTTAGTACAAATCACCATGTTAGGTATTAAATGATAATGCAAAGCAATAATTGACTTTCTTAACATTAAAGATAATATTTTATTTTGTTTATTATAAAAGGTTACCCTATAAGTTATTTAAGCATTTTGTCCTCAGACACACAACCTCCTTTTACTCCTCCTGACTTCAACTAATCCTTTTGCTTCCCAGACAGCTGTAATTTGAACTTTGCGTCATAAAGACAAATAGTATTTCAACAATATAGTCCTTATTCCATGATGTGTGTGTGCATATGTATATTGTGTATTTACTCTCATCTCAGTATCCCAAGTGGATTTGAAAAACAAATTAGTTATTTCATTTTTTTCTAGTCACGTGCAATTAACAAAATAGCTAATATGTTTTTAAAGCAAATTTTATTAATGTAATTGTATAACTGCTGGAAAAATAGTATTTCATTTAAAAATTAAATAATTTGTTGTTGGTGTCAGTGTGGTGAGGAATACTCTGGATGCAGATGATACAGTACAAGACCTGTAGAATGCAATAGTGCGCGTGATGAGAAAATGAAATCTGAGTGGAAGTAACAATTAAAAATGTTTCTGAAATATCAAAGAATCTAGTAAAATGAAATGCAAAGGATTTTAAGCATAGAAAAATAATAAATTACTTTACCGGCATAAATTATGTAACAAGTAACAAATATCAACAGGGATTTGTATAAGTATTCTATAATGTGGACCATACTGTTTTGAACTGTTGAAGCACCAGGAACAAAAAAGTCACTTGAGCTGAAGAGATGTCTGGGAAGGTTCAGTAGCTAGCCAACAACCCTGACCCGCACCCTGAAGTTGACAGTCAGACCCCACATGGTGGAAAGAGAAGACTGACTCCTATGAATTGTGCTCTGATGGCTCCGTGTGCACCATGACATGTGTTCATACATGCAACATGCATACACCACTATATAAATAAAATTTAATAGAAATGTTTTTAAAAGAACAAAATTGTTTAAAGTATTCTATATGAGGAAGTAAAGGAGAGACAAGTCATTGTAGAGCTGCTAACTTGCTCATTTCCAGAAACTGAGATTGCTCCCCATGGTAAGGAACCTGATGCCATGTTTCCATGGGGTGTGTCAACTCTGTCCTAGTGATGATTTCCCCCGGGCACTGCTGTGGAGCAGGCGTGTTACATAAGAGCTGTAATTCCCCAAAGAAACGAGCAATATGTATATCTGCCTGAAATACTCTTAACTTCCCTGTTTATCAGGCTGCTTCTGTGTGCATGTGCATCCCCTTGGCTTCCAGCTGAGGCTGTCAGTCATGCATTTAGCACACAGATTTTATGTAATGTATTTTGTGTCTGTTTGTGTGTATACGTGTATGTACAAGTGTGCTTGTCGGCATGTCTGTCTTCCAAGGCAGTTATCTATATCAAATATCTGCTTATATTGTTCTCTATCTTTTTTTTTTTTGAGATAGGGTCTCTCAGTGAGCCTGAAGTGCTCCAAAATTGGTTACCTTTAGATTAGTTTGCTAGTGAACCCCAGAGACCAACTTGTCCCTGTTTCCCCATTACTGATATTTACAGACTCAAGCCACCATACTTAGATTTTATATGGGTACTGGATATATGAACTCAGCTACTCCTGTTTTTATTAGTTTTCTAAAATGTATTGATAACATTTTTTTATAAAATTTTTGTTAAGAATTGTTTGTATCTAGAGCCAGAAATACTCTGTGTTGGATAATTAGTCCTTCAGGGTTCGGTTACTACAATCTCATCCAAATACAGACTGAGAATGTAGTTAGACCTTTTGCATTTTTCTGAATATGCACAGAGTTTTAAATCTTGTTATTTCCTAAACAATGTCATCTAGCTATTTACATAGATTTTACAGTGTTTTGGATATCACTAATAACTTAGAGATGATTTAAAGTATAAGAAAGATGTGTGTATGTTTTATGGAAATACTATACTATTTCATGTAAGACTCTCAGGCTTTGTGGTACTCACAGAGGTTTTATAACTGAACCCACAGGATGACTGATTTCTTGTTTGTTTGATTTTATTTCAGTCTGCTTTATTTAAGTACAGTTACCATGTAACAAATTATAGATCTATGGAGTATAGACCTCAGTGCACTTTGACAGGTGTGTGTCACCCTAATGAAGGCATCCTTTCCACTAGAACCACAAGCTCTTTAGTGCTGCTTTACAGTTTGTCTGTGCCTTCGCCCCTAACACCGAGCAATCATTGGCTTGTTTTTGTGATTATGAATAAATTTGCACATTTCTAAAATATTCTATAATTGGTATCTTGTCCTGTGTAACCGGCATCTTTTGGTATAATTTAAGATTCATTCATGCTGTATATGTAGTGGTTGTTGTCTTTAACTTCAAGGGAGTCCTACTTAGGACTCCAAATGTTGTTTTCTGTTCCTGGGTTCCATGTACTTTCCTCTATGTATTGACTTTACCTCCCATATTATGTGGGAAGTTGAAGTATATAGGACTTTCCCTCTTCTCACTTTAATCAGGAGGGAAAGGCTAACCTACTCATCAAAATTAAAAGGGAAATTCCGGGAGAAGGTGTTGCTAATTCGGATGAGACAGATAAAAGTTCATGTGCTTGTTCGCTTTTTCTTTAATGGTTGGGGATAGACACAAGAATGAAATGCAGGGACAGGCTAAGATCAACCAAGCTCAACCTCTAAAGTTAGGTTGTGACTGAGGCAAAGAGGGTTTCTTGAGAATTTCAAAACATCATTTAACTAGAAGAACCAGAAGGGGAAGTTGGAGGAAACAAAATAAAAACGTTCATATGGGATTTCTTCTTTATCAGGCTGTAAACTATACACTGGCATAGTGTTTGATGGAATTTTTTTCTATTAACTTTCAGTTTGTAGAGATGATCCCAAATGTATATGTATGTATTTAACCAGCGTATGTATGTATGTGATATATGACATGCATACACACATGGCTAAATGACATGATTTGTATGACATCTCATCTGGATTCATATTTTGATATTCGATTCACAGTTTGATATTCGAAGTCCTTATTCTTTTTCTGTCCATTTTGTAATAGACATTCTCTGCCTCTACCCTATCTTCTGAGCTTCGTGTTTGATTCCGGACAGTCTTTTTGTCACAGTAAAAATCTTGCTTCTTAAAGGTAAATCTCTTAAATTATAAATAATCAACTTTCTGGAAAATAAATAAGACATGTGAAAATAAACTATGTTTCACAGAAAAATTCACAAGGGAGTTAGAATTTGGATTTGGTATAACATACTTGTGGAATGCAGCTAAAACAGCATATGAAGGGAAAGATGCTTTCTACAAAATGTAAGTACTGAAAGAGCAAAAGACCAGAGGTCAGTGACCCAAGATTTTCCCTCAAGACGCTAGAGTAATGATCTTGTAGTTAGCAACCTGCAAAAAAGCATTCCAGGGAGGGTAAATAAAGCCAACATTGAAATAAATATGTACAGACTGAACAAACTGAAATCCAGCATGGCTCAAACATAGTAAAAGAAAGGAAACAGGTATTGGGTCTAAAAGATAATTGATATTTTTTCATAGAATCTGTCACAATGATAAAGAACTTGATTTTTATAAGTGTTAGGTAAGTGATGGTTTAGATTGCTCTAAACAATTTAAATGTCCCATTTGTTCATCCCTGAGAAATTGTTGGCAAATAATGGTGGTTAGGGGGTGGAGGTGTCATTTTCTTCGGTGGTGTAGCCACTGATAGTTGCCTGTGCTCAGGCAATTAACCTCTCAGCCACTATTGGGCAAGAAGCCAAATACAGTAGGTCTAATACAGAGAGAAGACATTGAAGCCATGGGGGGGGGGTATTGAGAAGGCTTCCAGCCAAAGAGGGAGAGATAAGGGAAAAAATCGCGGGGGGATATATATGACTAAGATTCGTTACATAAATGTCTAAAACTTGAGGTTGAACTTTTTCTTTGGGATTGTCAGCTCCCCAATAATGACATGGAGACTTATTATTAATTATGAAAGCTCAGCCTATAGCTTAAGCTTGTCCCACTAGCTCTTACAACTTAAATTAACCCATTTCTATTCATCTACGTGTTGCCACGTGACTCATGGCTTTTACTTCTCCCTCCTGCATGTCTTTCTGTCTCTCTCTGTGTCTGGCTGTTTTCTCTTCCCAGAGCTCTCTCTGTCAGAAGTACCTTCTATATCTCCTGCCTAACTATTGGCTATTTAACTTTTTATTAACCAATAACAGTGATGCATCTTCACACAGTGTAAAGGAATATTCCACAAAAGAAATTGTCAATAAAAAATGTAAATCACTGGCTATTATGTGTAATAGAAGTTCAGAGAGATAAGAATTGAAGTAGTAATGATTACTGGGAGGTTATATTTTTGGCAAGAGATGATATTGGTTTATAATAGACAACAGAAAGTAGGTAAGTGAGACATAGGTGGGGCTCAGGTTTCTTATTAACAGAAAAGTTATTTATGGATGTGTATGTTTGCTTTGTGTGTGGGAATATAGTAGCAATGCTGATAGAATGTTGAGAAGTTTTTGAGGGAAGAGGCAGTAAAGAATGAATGTTTTCTCTTAAGCTTAGAAAACAGTAGTAATTGAGTTGGGGACATTTAGAAAAGTGTAATAGAACTAGCTTTTTCAGAATATGTTAGTGTAAACATTAGACTTGTAAGTCATCATATCATGGTAAGAGTTAGGTATACAAGTTTGGATTTTCAGAGATGAAGCCAAGGCAGGGAGATAACGTTTCTGTGTGCATATCTACAGATGAGCCATAAGTCCATATTATTATTAATATAATATTGATGAAGAAGAGGATCAAGGCATGTGTCATTCCAGTATTGGTAGAGGGCATGAAAGGCCTCATCATAAGAGAGGTAGCAAAGAACCCAGGAAAATAATATATCTCAGAAACAAGGGTCAAAGGAAGACAAAAATTTTTATTTGGGGCTGGCCTCATCTGGTAAAGGTGCCTAATGCTAAACCTTACTTACTGAGTTCAATTCCAGGAACCACGTGGTGGAAGGAAAGAACTGACTTTTACCATTTGTTCTCCGACTTCCATAAGCATGTCCACCCCAAGTATATGCACACACTTACATGCCAACCCATTGTCCTAGATTGCTTTTCACTGTCATCTTGACATAGCCTAGGGTCATCTGAGTACAGAATCCTCAATTAAGGAACAACCCGGATTTACCTGGCTTGTAGGCACATCTATGGGGAGATGTCTTGTTAATTGAGAGAGAAGGGCCCAGCACCATGTGAGCAGAACCATTCCCTGAGCAGGTGGTCTTGGGCTGTATAAGAAAGCTAGCTGAGTATGAGCTACAAGCAAGCCAGCAGCATTCCTCCATCTCTTGTGCTTCAAGGTTTTACACTTCCTGCTCGATGCACTATATACCCTGAAAGGACCAGCTAAATAAATCCTTTCTCCCCAGGTCACTTTTGGTTAGAGTGTTTTGTCATGGTAACCGAAACGAAACTGTAACAGTTCTTTGCCCTGTAAACAACTCTGATATTATAGTATAGGCTATTGAAAAATCCACAGAGATTATTTCTCTTGAAGCAAATATTAAATAAACTCTAAAGATTTTAACTTAAAGATGTATAACTTGGTAATTGGAATTGTACAACAAAAATTAATCATTTTAATAATTTCAGTGGATTAATTATAAAAGCATAGGAAGGCAGGAAATACTGGAGGATGTTAATGCATTCTGTGAATGCAATAAAGAAGATCAGGACTTCTCTGAACAACAATAGTAGTAATAAATAAACAACAGTGAGAAGCTTGAGAGTAAGTAGCAAGAGTTGACTTAGCACGATTAATGAAGGAAATGTTTAAGGTATTTTCAAGTACTAACAATGGGTAACGGGGAAAACGACATTACTTACAAAGACAGTGACATTAATTTGATTAATAAAGACGAGTGAGTTTGTGCAGAAAATGCTACCTTTCTAGAGTCAGCAAGATGCGTGGTTGGTATTCGAAAATACAAAGACTGAAACTGATTGGCATGGGTAGTCAAAGCTCAATGGTCATATTGTGGTTCCAGTGCTAATTCCCTGTGGAGTCTGTGTGACGGTCTAAAAGGAGGAGTATTTGTTGTAGAAGTAAAACAAATACAACTTTTAAAAGTCGGGATAATAGAGAAGGAAGCATCAGCGTGGAGCTTAGTTTTCCCTGATTGTGTGAGCTCTACTGGGTCCTGTTTGATCTTGAGAAGCTTTCCTATGCAGTTAATGATCCTGCCATAGTGGAAGCACTAATCTGCACAGAGGAAACTACATGCTGTTTGATTCCTTATCATCACTACTAGATACGCTAGTTCACAGCTATGCTAAGGGAACCCGTGCATCTGATACGAATAGGCCCAAGAAGTGTAAATTAAGAGAATATCTGCTTCATGGAGAAAGATGGTGATTGGTTGAAAGAAGGAAAAATGCAGAAGGTGAAGCATAGAAAAAAAAAAGGTGTGAGACTTAGAAATGAGAAGGTTGTGAGTCTGTCATTGAGCAAGTTGGGAAAGTCATGCTGAGCATTGGGATGTATGTTATGAATGAGAACAGACAGGTGATCATCTCAGGGTAGTAAAGCGTGCTGTAAAATTCTTATGCTGAAAAGCATTGAAATTGTTACGAAAAGCACTTAGGGATAATTGGCTACTGTTCTGGATTAGACCTGATCATTTTTTGATTTTCAGAAAAGGAAGCCTTTAGAGGAATTGTAGCTCAGCCAGATGTTCACTACATATGTATTGATGTCCATGTTTTGTAGAAAAGAAAGGGCATATACTTCCCGGGTGATTTTAAACAGGAGTGAATTTAGGAGAATGGATTTCACTTCTGCTTTCCCTCTCAAGTCACCTGGAATATGATGAGAGGGCTGCCCTCTACTCCAGGAGAAGCTGATCATGGTTGGAGTGGTGGCTTGATGAGTGGGGACCGCAGTCTGTTCATTCCACAAACTGGAAAAGCGTGGCTGGCTACTCTGGCACGTGGGTTCTGCTGCAGTATTGTAGCAATAGGAAGACAGTGTTGGCTGTCCAATGTCAGGACAGAAAACAGCTAACTATTCTGCCAGCTACTGTGCTAAAACTTAGGTCTTTACTTAGAACTGGGAAAGAGTAGAATAATAGAGATTTTTAAGCAAAATTAATAGTTAGCTTTTCTAGTTATGTATTTTAATAGCTTGTACATATTAGGTGGTTCCCTGTCATTACAGAAACTTATTATTACGTATTGTCCTGCGAAGTTACTTTTATAGAAATGAATAACTTTTTATATGTCCACTTCTCTCTACTTTGTAATTACATAAGCATTACAATTTTATGTTAGGAGTCACAATTATATAGAATGTATTGAGAGTTTTATATAATGGTTTTTATAGCAGACACCTATATAACCCAATTGGCAACCTAAATAATATTGCTTTAGAAAGTTTGCCGTTGCTCACTTTATTACAGCCACTTGTGCTGGAATGATTTATTTACATGATATTTAAAGTTTCTGTCCCTATTAATCGCCCTGATGCCCAACTGAGGCACTCAGGACTGATCATCAGCAGGCTTTTCTATTTAATTCTGAAAAAACAAGCTGCTTGTGATGACCCAAGAGAGCCACAAGGAAGGGTTGTGAGAGAAGGGTATTCAGCTCACTCTAATCTTTGTTTTTCAGAAAGCAGTATCTTTAAGTGTTCTCTAATTAGTGAATAGATATGGTTGTGAGTTATTGTAGACACCTTCATAGGACTGAGATGGTTTGCCTGGCTTCTTTGCATATTTGTTTTACATTCTAATAAGTGGGGCTTTAATAGAAACATCTAAAATGCAAGAAGTAGAAAATGTAGTTTTGAAGTATGTAATCATTGTGATGCTATTGGTGTGATTTATTGGGATGATGTTTCTTTTAATATTACAATTAGAAACCTGAAGATTACATGGCATAGGCAATGTCTACAAAACTAAAGTATGTTTCTTTATTTCTTGCTTGCTTGTTTGTTTTGCTGATCGCATTGTATACATGAAATGTTTACTGCTCTGAGATAAAATCTCCAGTTTGGTAAAATTGCTTCTACCAGTCACCTAGGAAATATAAGCCAGAGAACAACACACTGCTATTTAGGCATACCAAGAGGAAATATATTGCTTCAGCGAACTGAATATAAAACATGATGGTGAAAACACCTGGAAATCAAAGAGAACAGATTTTAGCTATGCTTCTCTTTTTCAAAGAACTTAAGTGCTTAGCTCTTATTGTTAGTACTAGAGAAGTAAGTTGGCAGTGACATTTGAAATATGATAAATAAAAGCCTACAGAATGTCTGCTTCTACTTTTAGCACTTGTCTGATTCCTTCTGCAGAAATTGCATAATGGAAGCTACCGTGGCGTTAATGCAACTCCAATATACCAACCTTTCTTATTGTAATAAATGTATTATCTAGTACTGTGTAATGATAAAGCCATGGTTATTGAAACTGCAAAAGTTATTGAAAGAGAGGGTTGGGAGCTTTTTGCTGTTATCACCTGTATTATTAATTGGAGATAATTACTGAAGAGCAGCTGGCTGTTGGTTTTAGGGAGCATCAATTGTTCTTCTCACCCAGCTGTTAACTAATAAGGATCGTCAACACATCTGTTTCAACAGCTGGTAATTAACAAAAGCCTAATTGCTGCAACTCTTTTAACATCCAATCTGTGAAAAAGAAGTGATGTAGAAGAATATTATTTACTTGGTGCTTTGCACTTTCTGAGACCAGTTTCCCTTTCTTCTCTTCTCCTTACATTTTTTTTTTCTTACTTTGAACACCACTGCCTTTGTCTGAAGCATTGAATGGCGGGAGCGCACAATATGGTAATCCAGAGCTTAACTTTTCCAGATCTTTGTTGGTGTTTCTTATTGCAACATTTCTTTGCTAACTTAGAAGATAAAATGGATCAAAAGCATTTTGAGTAGTTCCATACAACAGTTAAAATCCGCAGCAGTGTGCCCTGGGCTGTGCTGCTGTGTGAGCATCCAAAAGGGGACAGGGGAAGACAGAGAATTCTTTTCTGCCTTCACATGCACAGCTCCAAAGCAATTTCCATACCGAGATGCTGAATTTCTCTTTAAATTATTGCATATTCCAATTAGCATGGAGTGAGCTGTAGCGAGCCCTCTCTCCTCTTTAAGATGCCCTCTCCTAAAAACTTTATCTTACTTATTTTAATACCTTTATGTCAACTTGAAGTTTTTACAAAAACCTGTTAGTTCATTTATATTTGAAGTTTTTACAAAAAACCTAGTAATGCATTTATGAAACCTTGCTTCACCTGCTATTTTTAAAAACTGAGTTGGATTTTTTTAAGTTATATTTAGGTCAGAAAACTCTGGGGATTTCTTTTTCTTTACAGAGAGTGACTAGAAAATTTGTAGGCTTGGACTTAGCACCTGAATAGAGCTGTTTTGCAACAAAAGGATTATAAATTCATGCTTGTTACCTTATGCTTTAGTACTCTTAATTGTGTTCTGATTTAGTGCAATATATATTTAATATAACATTGGCAATAGAGCTTTATACTTATGCTTTTATAATTTTTATTAATTATATATCAAGAAATTTCAGTAGCCATTTTGTATTTAATTGTAGTACACACCCATACATAAAACTGTCTGGATAATATGAGGTCCATATTTATTAGAGATCACACAATCACAGAATCAGGTTGATTTTCCACTTAATACTTTTATGAATTTAAGAATGTTCTGGTGAGTTACATGGCAGTGATTATGAATCTTATTTAATTTAGGAATCTGAAAAGTCCTGAACTAAGGTGATAGTAATGTTCAGCTGGTTACCCTTGCTTCTCTAGCTTTTTCAGTTGGCAATATTTCTATGCAGGCTGTTCAGTAATTGATGTTGAAAAGTATAAAAGAAATTCTACCCAAGTGCTTGCTGTGGACTGAATTGCAGATTGCATAATTTCAAATTTTTTTCCTGGCAAGACTATTTTAGTTCAGCAGGTGTTCAGGTGATGAAGTGTACAATAGATGTAATGCAAAAACATACACGATCCTGAACAAATAAACAAAATTATACTGGTTAAAAGTCTAACTAAATAGAAAGGTACTGCATGTAGAGAAATGTTTATGACTGAAATGTAGAAGAGTATATATTGTCACTTGTGGAAATGTTTGCTTCTTGAGTTTAAATAAGACTTTAATTTTCTCTGTGTGCTCATGTTCTTAGGTGGCTCCACAGAGCTTAGAGAGAGGAATGTATTCTAACATGAGAGAAGACAATAGGCTTTGTTAGGAACCTACATGCCAAGTTTTCGCTCTACCACTGAGCTACACTCCCAACCTAGGAACCCACACTCTGGCTGATACTTTTTTTTAAAACACTACATCTCTTCTTTAGGAAAGTAACCTCATGAATAGGTGCTGTGGCTCGAACAAAATTCATTTATTTAAGAGATATTCACTGAGGATCATTGTCAGAACACAGACTAAGAATGGAGTCATGTGAGAATTCTGAGTGCTTGTGAGTAAACTCCAATAAAACAGGGCAAATGTCTTGTGACCTCAATTTCTTCAAAAACACAATTTTTTTTTTTTAGAATGTGCGTTTGTACCCCTCCCAGATGTGGTGGACTGAAGTTCACTTCAGACTGTTCATTACAACTGACTGCTGTTATTTGTTTAAATGTCCTATGGGAAAATGTGGTTTTTGTCACATGTGGTTTGTCCTTGTGATTGTATACTTAGGTGACTCTTCTTAACCCTGGGGGTATAAATTGTGTGATGCTCTGAATAAAGTTGGCTTTGCATGAGACTTCAGTCTGCCTCACTTTTAGTGCCCACTCTCCCAGTTTCTCGCCACCTACTAGAGAGGTAAACAGACTGTAGTAGCACTTGATTACCTGTGTTCCAGATTTCTACATATCAAATATTATAAAATGTTAACTAGATTATATGTGAAACCTGTGAATTTTTGGCAATATTCTACATGTCAATAAGAATAACTTTCAGAAGAATAGCCAAGAAGTCTCAGGGACCAAACATGTAACTGATGCCTAATTATCAACAAACATAGGCCGAATTAGTATTTCATGAAATAGTGTTCATTAGATGTAAAAGATGCAAGGTGGAGATATATATCTCACAGGATGATTTAAGATGCACATAAATGTTTAAACACAAAACTTTTTAAATTTCTTATAGCTTAAGAAATTCCCTAACACTAAAAATTAAAAGGCAAACTACACATCTGACAAGTGAATAATATCTGAAATATATAATAAACTCCAATTGAGAACACAACCTGGTAGGAAAGTAGGCAATGGGCATTTTGGAGTGGAGATGAGCATCAGCAGTAGATGTCCAACCTCGCTGGTGGTCAGATATGTGTTGAGAATAGCAGTTACCCATAATGCAGATGGCGGGCACTAAGGATGTGTAGAAAAAGTACTTTGGACCCTGATGGTAGGGCTGTAAATTAGCATAAATGGTGCAAATAACAAGGTAGAGGTTCTCATAATTTAAAAACAAAACTACCACATGATCTCACAGTCTTACTTCTGGATGTATAACCAAAGGGAATGATATCATGATATCAGAGGCATCTGCACTCCCACACTAATTGTGGTATTTCTCACAATAGCCAAGGCATGAAAACACATGTAATGTCTATCAGCCAATGAGTGAATAATGAAAAAGTGATATATATACATACATATATTATGTGTATATATATATATATATATATATATATATATATATATATATATGAATTGTTGTCAGCCATAAGTTTCTATCATCTCTGAAGACACGGATAGAAGTAGAGTGGGCTAATGTTAAGCGAATTAAGTAGCTGAAAAACACAAATGCATTATAATCTTGTGGTAGTATTCCAATTTCTTTATGTAAGCTTATCAATATAATTCATTTATGATCACTAACATCATACTTTTAATTATTTATTGTTAAAATTATGATTGTATCTTTCCCCCTTCCTTCCAAACCCTCCTATATACACCTTCTTGCTCTCATTCAAATTCATAACCTCATTTTCATTATTTGTTGTTACATACATATGTGTATGCATACTTATTCCTAAATATACAAATATAACCTGCTCATTCTGTATATTGTTACTTGTATCTATGGTTTCAAGGCTGACCATTTGGTATTGATGACAATTGGTGTGGGCTTCCCTGTATATGACTTTCCCATTCTCAGCATTCCTTAGTTGCTTGCAGTTCTTTCTATGGCTTTAAAGACTCTTGGTTTCTCCCCTATCCCATTTGGCATGCCCATTACTATTATCTTTTCTATAGGGTTGAGGTCTCATGGTTTTCCCCATCCCCTTTGGTGTGTCTATTGCTGTCATTTTGTTCAGTTCACATGTGAGTTCACATGTAGGCAGTAACATTGGTGAGACTTCATGTCTACAGCTTCTGACATTTCTAGGAAACTGTCTCACAGAAAACTCTCTGATCTCTGGTTTGTTTGTTTTTTTTTTTTGAGAAAAGGAAAAAAAAACAAGTTTCCACCTCCTCCCAGCCTCCCATTTCCCTCCCCCTCCTCCCACCCTTCTCCCCCTCATCCCATCCTTCTCCCCCTCCCCCTACTCCTCTCCCCCTCCCTCTCCAGTCCAAAGACCAGTCAGGGTTCCCTGCCCTGTGGTAAGTCCAAGGTCTTCCCCCCTCCGTCCATATCTAGGAAGGTGAACATCCAAACTGGCTAGGCTCCCACAAAGCCAGCACATTAAGTAGGAACAAAACCCCTTGCCATTGTCCTTGGCTTCTCATCAGCCCTCATTGTTCGCCATGTTCAGAGAGTCCGGTTTTATCCCATGCTTTTTCAGTCACAGTCCAGCTGGCCTCGGTGAGCTCCCAATAGATCAGCTTCACTGTCTCAGTGGGTGGGTGCACCCCTCGTGGTCCCGACTCCTGGGAATATACCCAAGAGATGCCCTATCATATGACAAGAGCATTTGTTCAACTATGTTCATAGCAGTATTATTTGTAATAGCCAGAACCTGGAAACAACCTAGATGCCCTTCAATGGAAGAATGGATGAAGAAAGTGTGGAATATATACACATTAGAGTACTACGCTGCGGTAAAAAACAATGACTTCTCGAATTCTGCATGCAAATGGATGGAAATAGAAAACACTATACTGTGTGAGGTAACCCAGACCCAAAGAGATGAACATGGGATGTAATCACTCATAATTGGTTTCTAGCCATAAATAAGGGTCACGGAGTCTACAATTGGTGAACCTAAAGAAGCTAAGTAAGAAGGTGAACCCAATGAAAAACATATAGTTATCCTCTTGGCTATGGGAAGTAGACAAAATTGCTGGGAAGAAAATTGGGATCTTGGGGGTGGGGTGGGATGGGGGTAAGGGGAGATGGGGAGAGAAAAGGGAGAAGGGGAGGATGGGGGAAACTTGGGGAAAAAGGAGGATTGGGATAAAGGAAGGTTGGATAGGGGAGCACGGAAGCACAATTCTTAGTTAAGGGAGCCACCTTAGGGTTGGCAAGAGACTTGAACCTAGAGTGGCTCCCAGGAGCCCAAGGCGATGTCCCCAGTTAGTTCCTTGGGCAGATGAGGATAGGGAACCTGAAATGACCCTATCCTGTAGCAATACTGACGAATATCTTGCATATCACCATAGAACCTTCATCTGGTGATGGATGGGGATAGAGACAGAGACCCACACTGGAGCACTGGACTGAGCTCCCAAAGTCCCAATGAGGAGCAGAAGGGGGGAGAACATGATCTCTGGTTCTTAAACTTTTTTCAGCCCTTCTTCCACCATGTTCCCTGTGCGTTAGGCACAAGTGTTCTTCTTTTGTAGAGGTTTTTATGAGCTCGATCTCCAAAGCTCTGCCATTAAACATCTGATTTGTAAAAGGCCAAATTTTGCGTGGTGTTTAGAGCACAGTGGTTAAGGGGAAAAGTACTTTGGAACCTAGAGTACTGAATTCAAATTTTTGTTCTGACACTTAGTAGCCAGCTGATATTTTGTAAGTCACATAGCAGTCTTCTCATTTGTAAAATGGAAATATTAGTTACCACGATGGTGCATTAAGAGAAATAAGTAAATGAACATAGAACATTGTTTGTTTGCAGTATTTTAATTTTGTTATGGATGTGTACAAAATTATAACATAATATGATTTGGAAAACCTGGATATCTTTCTATATCCTTTTCATTACTAAAATATGCACACAGTTAATAATATTATTTTCTCTTATTTTTCTCCCTTCCAAAATAATTGACATAACATTTATCCCTTCAGAAAATCATTCAGTTTTGTACCATGTCAAATTCAATAACGTCCTTTACTTTAAGTCTTTTATAAACTGTATGATATTGAGTCCTGTGCCCTGCACAGAAACTGTATAGCCAAGAAAGGAGATAGAGAAGCATTGCCTGAGAAAGCAAAGCTGTGTTTTTTTTCTTTAAAGTTATTAATATATTGCACATAATTAATAAATGGTGTCTTGCCCCATAATGGTTTTCTTGGTAGAGATACTTAAGATCATAAGAAAACCCACAAACAGCTTCACAGAGACTCATCATTTGGTCTGAGTCAAAGATGTTAAGTTTATAAGATGGAACGATACTGAAAATTTAATTTATTTTCTTCTCCTGTTTGGTAGGTATTTACTACATCCTCAATTCCTAAGTCACCAGGTTGGTGATTTGGCTTTTTTTTTTCAGAATTAAGACTTTTTTAAATATTTATTTATTTATTCTGTATACAATATTCTGTCTGTGTGTATGTCTGCAGGCCAGAAGAGGGCACCAGACCTTATTACAGATGGTTGTGAGCCACCATGTGGTTGCCGGGAATTGAATTCAGGACCTTTGGAAGAGCAGGCAATGCTCTTAACCACTGAGCCATCTCTCCAGCCCGTGATTTGGCTTTTCTTCCTACTATTTATTCAACAATAACTCATTAAAGCATTTTCTATATGCTGAGTGCTATTTTATGTATTTCATTGGTTTTATTATATTTTACTAGTATCAGCTCCTTGAGAATGGGTCTTACCCACTTTGTAGGTGAATACAAAAATGAAGTACTAGGTTGCCTGATGAGACAGGTGGCAAGGAGGAAGCAAGGATGCCTCCCAAGTCCCTGGTTCCACAGACCTTGTCAGGTTGCACTTCTGGTATACTCTAAGTTTTCTATCTCAGTTCTGTGACTTGTGCTTCCAGCTCAAGAATCAACTTCAATTATTGCTATTATACTTTCTGTTTCCACCACAATCGCCTATTTCCTCTAATGTCAGACCTCATAGGTTATTGAACAGTGCATATGCTCTCTTTGAATGAAAGACTCAGTTGTATCCATTTTGGTAAATCAAAGGTTATGACATGAGGCTAAAGTATAACCACAAAAAATGCTCTCAGTTACACAATGTAGCAAGCAAACAAATTCTGTTTCTAAGAGGAAGCTGTAAACGAAATCTCACTTCTATCCTTTCAATAATGACTTTTAATTTTCAGGCTTCTTTTGCCAGGGTTTTAGTTACATGTTATCTACTAAATTTTTAATCTGCTTGCAAGTTTGAGAACTAAAATCCAAGATGAATATAGTCACTGTTTAAACAGTCCTCTATACCTATCTTTAAAAATCAACAAGAAGATGTCTTTAGATATGTTATACCAGAGATTAATATATTTGTGGTTATTCTGTAAAAATGATTATTTTAAAAATTAACATACTCTTAAATTATGTCATATTAAAATGTGGTCTTATAATGTAAAATAAACAATGGTTTATGAATATTTGTATTCTAGTTTCAGCTTTTTTTCTAATTAGCTGTGAAACCTTGGACAGGTTCCAAATGTTTGCAATAGCAACAATTTCCTTATCATGAAAACAGAGGACTATGTTACCTCTAAGATGCATCCTAAATCTGCATCCTGACTCAATTTAATTTGTACATCATGCTCCTTTATTTAACAGATAGCGTGAAGACAATCAACTACCTCTGCTCTGTCATGAAAAGAGGCTTGCTTTAATGATCTTGGTGATACCAAAGGAAGGCTGAACTATTTCAGACCATAACTATTAAAAACACATTGAAGCCAAACATAAAAAGATTTTAAAGTAAGATAAAGATTGTTACTCACAATAGGAACAGTAAATATTGTTCTGTTCTGTGAGCGGTAATAATCCTGCCTTTGTCTGCCATTCTCAGTTACCAGAAAAGACTTCCTAAAACAGCGTATTTCTTTTCTAATATAGTCGATGGCTGCCCTATTTCAACCACAGTACTCAAAATAGGTGTGTACATTAGCACTAGGCAACCAGTCTTTATTATTGTTATTTCAAGTATCATAAAAGCACACAGAATGCAGAAAACACATTATGCTTAACTTTGTTGTCAGCAATTCTGTTACCTAATGATGATTTGATTCATAGTTTCACCTGGATATAATAGGAATTATCCTATAGGTTGTTTGAAAGGATAGACTCTAGTAATATCTCCCAAGCACTTGGCACCATCTTAATCCATAACAGGAATTCCACAGGTAACATCCTTCCAAAATGGAACCCTTAAGATTCTTTCAGTGAAATCACCAAATTTTGTTATTCTTCATAAAATATGTAAATATACACACCATAGAACCCAGAAACTCTGATTCAAGGCAGTTACTAAAAAAAATGAAAATGACATATATACATATAACAATTGTATTAATGACTTCACAGTGTAGCATTGTTCACTGATTACGCAGGAATGAACTACTAGGATATGCAGTAATATAGATTAATATCCAAATATATTAAGTAAAATAAGCTTGAGTTAGTGACTGTATTTTTTTTACATCATCTAAAGAAGGCAAAGATATAGACAGGCTAAATATAAAGGAGTGTAGGAGGAGGGCCCACTTGTTAATCCCAGTCTCCCGGCTAGCTTAGCCCGGAAATAACCACACAGAAATTGTATTCATTAAAACATTGCTTGGCCCATTAGCACTAACTTCTTATTGGTTAACTCTTATATCAATTTAGCCCATTTCTATTATTTTGTATATTGCCACGTGGCTGTGGCTTACTGGGTAAAATTTCCAGTGTCTGTCTTCTGTGGCTTTGTGGATTCTTCCAACTCTGCCTCCTTTCTCCCAGCATGCTATTTAGTTTTCCCCACCTACATAAGTTCTGCCCTATCAACAAGCCAAGGTAGTTTCTTTATTCATTAACCAATGAAAGCAACACATAGAAATAAGGACCTCCCACACGAAAGGAGGCGAGTGACTGTTGGTGTGCAATGGAGGTAGTGGGAATGCTATATATCCTGAGTGTGATGCTTATCACATGACTATATATATTGATCAGAATTTACAGAAGCAACCAGATGTGGTGGCTCATGCCTGTACTAGCAGCTTTGAAAGCTGATGAGAAGATTGCCTCAAGTTCAAGACCTGAGCTGCCCTATCCAGAAAAACCTGACCTAGATTCCTTACTCTACCTCATAACATTACAGATAATAGGTTTGAAATCATGGGTTTAACTTTCTGGAAATTACAACTCCATGAGCCTAATTGTTAAAATCTGTGTGTATACTTGTTTGATGTCATATATATGTTTCACTTTCATGAAACTTTACCTAAAATAAGTCTATGAGTAGAAATATAAAAATGCAAATGGTAAAACGTGTCGATAAGGATATAACTACAGTAAAGTAAAAAAACATTTTAACATGGAAATGAGAGTTGATTTTGAATGTTTTTTCCTAGTTTGCAGGGATATCTCATCTATAGTTACAGAATTCAGAAGATTAAAACAATCATTCAAACTTCTTAAATTTAATTACAGAATACGTCTATTAAATTCTTTAGCCCAGATAGAAAACAAACTAATATCTTGTGCCTAAACTTACATGCAAATATCCAGTCTGCTGCATGTCTTTATAATTTTCCATTATTAAAGTAGAAAAGTTGCATTATCTAGTGTTCATTTTCATTACTCTAATTAATTTTCTCATAATTGGGATTTTATTATTTTTCTTATTTATTGCATTTTTATGCAAGAAACTAATCCCACTGAAATCATATGCATTCAACAAAATGCGGAGACTCCAGACTTTAAATTACTTTTAATTAATTAATGTGTTTTTCAAGTTTTGAAACAATTACATGTTCATTGTCAAATACTATTTAAACTGAAAGACAGTATTTTCATGCAAATTCAGCTTTGACAAAAATAATACTAAAACTTGGCTTACTAGTACCATAGTTTTAAAGTAATGCTAAACTCTTTTTTGACATTTCTTAAAACTTGTGGAAATGATGGTAGGAGTCTGGAAAATTATTTTAAAATTACAACGTTGAGCACTACCAAAATAAAAATGAAGGTAACAATTCAGTACAAAAAGCTAGGAGAAAACACAATAAAGTTTATTCCATGAAAGACTGACAGGTCCATAAGAAATAGAAAGTTTACCTTGTTCCAAACATCACACAATATATACAAACATGAAAATGCCACAGTTCCCATTAAGATGTAGGCTGATTATTCCTTATTGGTTAAAATTAACTCAGTGTAAAGTTTTGTAGACGAAATTGCCTATGCTTTAAGATGATATCCTCAAGAAAAATATCTCTAGCAATGGAAGCTGCCATCAATCTACTTTTTAGGGAAAAAAATCTCTTGCAGAAAAGGAATTGAAAGTGTTAACTTATATCTGTAAGAATCAGGTCATAGTTTTGTGTATCAAAGATGGCTTGACAACATACTTAGGATTTCCTGAGTTTTATTGTTAATAAAGTTAAAAGAAAATCTAGTGAGAGCAGGCAGTGGAGCCCCATTAAATCTGTATCTGAAATGCCCATTGTGCTTATCTCTACTCAGACACTTTTCTGAACCCATGTTCCACATTCTGAATTCTGTGCATAAAGTTAAACATTGCAGAAGGGCATATCTGATACTACAGATGAAGTAAGGTTGAAGGTAGGTACTAGCAAAGTTCATACACTTAAGAAGCTCTGCCTTTAGTATTTCTATTACTAATGTTTGGACTCTTGTGTGAAGAATTGTGGCTGCTAAAATGTGGCTAGATTTTAAACTAACAAAAAAGGTTTAGCTCATATTCATCCTTTATCCTGTGTTTTAACATGCCAAAACTAATATTTGCAGGAAAAATTGCTATCGATGCAGCAAGCCAAAGAAACTGCTGTTGAGCAGTACAAAAGGCTGGAAGAAGAAATACAGACCTTACGAGTTTACTACAGGTAAAACATTTCATACTTCAGTTCACGTAATATTGCTTGAGAAACCCCTATACTGATATTGTAATTGTGGCTGAAGAAATTTCTCAATGAAATTAGACTCTGAAGATTTAAAGCATTTTATTGTATTTAAATTACCTAGAATATTGTTTTTTACCTTTTATTCATACTTTGGGTTAACATTTAAGTTTATACCATTAAAATCATATAACTCATTAAATAGTCAAGTTGTCTAAGTGAAGCCTGGATAGTTGAGGTATTTGTTCATCTAAATGCCACTTCTAAAATTATGTGTATGCTATATACATGTGTGTGTATAGATAGATAGATCCATAGATAGATAGATAGATACATTGATAGATAGATAGATGATAGATAGATAGATAGATAGATAGATAGATAGATAGATAGACAGACACACGTGTGTGTGTATATATATAATGCATGTATATAACATGAACTTTCACCGTTAACAATATGCCATGAGAAATTTTTATGGAAATATCACTAAATACGTAACGCAATCATTTCATTTCTATTCTTTTTTGTTTTTTTTTTCTTTTTTTGGTTTTTTGAGACAGGGTTTTTCTGTAGCTTTGGAACCTGTCCTGAAACAACCTCTTTACCTCTTGTAGCCGAGGCTGGCCTTGAACTTACAGAGATCTGCCTGCCTCTGCCTCCCAAGTGCTGGGATTAAAGGTGTGAGCCACCACCGCCAGGACATTTCATTCCTATTCTAGAATAGTTATAAAAAGTGCAAACTATATAAATGCTATATAATAAGGATTAATAATTGTTTTGCAATGCTTCTGTTTCAGGTTTCTGTGGGGTGTGTAGGATAAGTATTTTGGGCTAAATATAAAATGTTAGATTTCCATGGTGGGCAATGGTAAAGAAATTGTTTGATATATGGATGTTCTTGGTTCTTAAACAGTAAATCTTAAACTACCTTAAGTCTGAAGTGTGAAAATCCATTGAGGCTATGGGTTAAACTTCAATGGAACTTTTTTCAAACTAGCATTGTTAAGTGCCTAAAATATAATGAAATCAAGATAAGTTTATTGAATTGCAATTATGAAAATATATCATGATATATGTATATGCTTCATTATTAATGTATTAAATAGCAGCAAATCTAGCAGTGCATATGCTAATAACTACAATTCTTACTAATGATGATTATGGATGCTATGTGGATGATAATTGCAAGTGCTAGGGACTAAATCACCAAGCATTACTGTCAGCACAGCTGCCTTAAGTACCGTGTTTACTACCTGCACTGGCAGTTCAAGAAAAGAAAATACTAATGTCTTCCCACCAAAAAACAAACAAACAAAAACACTAAGAAACCCTGCTTTGGGGAATTGTCGATGACATCTTCAGTGTTGATAATTTTTAGCCCTCAAAACGAGGCTAAAAGTCCATAACTTCTAAATGTGACCTTATTTGAAATTGGGTCACTATAGAGGGGAACTAGTCCAAATGTGGTCATTTGGGTGAGTTTTAATCCCTCATGGCAGGCGTTTTTATAGGAAAGGCAAAACTCGTACACTGAGTCAGGTAGGCATTGAGGAAACACATCGTGAAGATACACAGGCAGAAGACAGCCATGCTGCAGGAAAGCTGTGCCGGACTGTCAGCAGAATGCAAAGCCAAGTTGGCCTGGGAAGAGTCACAGCCCACCTGACACCTGATTTCAGTCTCTTGTGTCCATAACTGCTTAGTTTATAGTTCTTTGTTACAGCACCCATAGAAAACTACCGCCACATGTGTGTGGGTGTTGAATTTGCTTTTCCAATTGTAGCCAGTGTTGTGGGAGAGTATACAGGTAAACAAACACCAATGGTAACGGAAAACATCTTGCTTTCCTGTTTTTTTTGTTTTGTTTTGTTTTAATAGCACAATGGATATTATAGCACTTGTGTGGTTTTTGTACTATTCCTAGTTGTAGCTATCATTAGAATCGCTTAATTTAGTTAGTCAATAAAAACCCTGGTTTAGTTTCCAATACCCACATTGAGCAACTCACAACTGCCTATAATTTTAGTTCCAATGAGTATGACATCCTCTTCTGACCTCCAGGGTCACCAGCACAAGTGTGTAAGAGCATATGTGCAGACACACACACATATACAGAAAGTAAAAAGGAAGAAATCAGTTTTTAAAGAAATCTCCTGAGAATTTACTAAATCTGAGAGTTACATAACATCTCCTAAACAGGTTACTGCATTAAAGATACATTTTCCATGTGCCTTCTCATTGCTATCTTTTGCAATAGACACACTCTAGTCTTTTTTTTTTTTTTTTTTTTTGGTTTTTTCGAGACAGGGTTTCTCTGTGGCTTCACTCTAGTCTTTCATAAGCAAACTTCACCTTTCTGCTTTCTGTTTGGCTTTGAAAGGGGTGGGATTTAGAGTGCGTGCAGAACAGGAAGATGCCCGGACAGTGATCCTAGGTGTGAAAGAGAAAAAAAAAACAGCTAGGAATAACAGTGGATAAATAATAATCACAGTACATTGTGTGTAAATGAGAAACCATCAAAAATAAAGAACGGACTAACCAGTTAATCAGGACTCAGCTATTAGTATATACCATTAGCTTGTATGGTTATTGCTAACTAATTAGAAATATATTATAATCAATGTTCTTGTATATCCGTACAAAAGGCAAAAATTGAAATGACTCTATATTACAAATTTACAGGACAAAAATGATGGGAAATAAGGAGTCTAAGGGTATTAGCCAACAGATAAAAGATAGTCTGAATTATGTCAAAAACTAAAGTTTAAGGGACATATATACTGAGGGGGGATGGTCAAGAAACCATAAATCAACAGCAGATCACAACGTATGTATCAGTGTGCTTACTATAAGATCAAAACATAAAAAGATCTAATAATAGACAAATGGGGCTCTATTTAGTGGTTCACATCTATAATCCCCACCCTTGGAAGACTGAGACAGGAAGAGTGCCATGAGATCAAGGCCAGCTTGGAGTACAGCGTAACAGCCTACATAATACCCTTTTCTTAAAAATAAAACAAATGAATAGAGCCAGAATTCAATCCTTGGCGTCCATATCCTGGAAGGAGAGAACCAGGTCCCACAAGCTGTTCTTTGGTCTCCAAACACACACTGTGAAATGCACAGGCATGGAAAAAAAGAAAAGCCAAAAGAGAGTTTAAATCAGAAGTATCACAGAAAAATTAAATAGGGAAGTTCATGTGAGAAGATTCATGTGGCTATCAAAATGCAAGAGGTACCAGGAACCTTCATGAAATGCTAATAAGAATGCAAAATGGTGTAGCTGCTATAGAAAACAGTGTGGCAGTTCTCTAAAGCCAAATATAGAATCACTGTATGTCAGTAGTTCTACCCTTCAGTATACACAAAAGAGATGAAAAGGAGGATTCTAGTAGGTACTGTTACAGCAGTGTGCACAGCAGTGTGTTCTCTCAATAGACACAATCCATTTGACCATCAACACACAAATGAAGGAACAGGATATGGCAGCACTTATCTTTCTATATGGAATAGAATGTTTTCCAACTTTGAAGTGACATGCAGTTTTTATATATTCCATGTAACATGCATAAACCTTAAAAATCATTATTCTGAGTAAAACAACAACAACAAAACAAAAATATATATAACAGTTCAACTATAAATTTATGAATTAAATTATTGAATATGCCGTGAACCTAGTTCATTGTCAAGATTTTTATAAAGATGTAAGGCACATTAATGAAATGAGTATCATCAACCAACAAAATTTCCTTTTTTTCCTGAACTTATAGTGCTTAGATTTGAAAAACACCATCCAAAACTCTTATTTATTTTTAACCTTTCTTGGAATTGGAATGTTAATATGTCTTAGAAAATAAGATTGTTCAGTATAACACTATTTTCTAAAAGACTAATTAGAATCATTTCCTAGAATGATGGCTGAGTTTTCACGTTGTTGGAAATATATAAAGTGTGTTGACAAAATAAAAGCTAGTCATCTAATGGCATGAGAAGCGTAGAATGGTGGCTAAGCACGTTTGCCAGTGTCCTGCAGAGAAATGAGAAAGACCACACTTGTAAGAGGAAAGAGACTTGCTGAAAGGAAGTCCTTCAAGCAGCTTTGGGAGCTTGAAACCTGCAGGGAAGCCAACAAGGCTGAATCCTGAGAGAGTTCATGCTGCAGTTGTGACTCCCAAGAGCTTTATTTTCTTCCTCTCCAGGGATTTCTGCTTCTTCAGTAAGGTCTGATTAGAAAAGACTCATACCATATAAAGGAACCTGCTTTACTGAGACTCCTGATTTTAATAGTAGTCACTTCTGGAGTACAGCAGTAACTAGATTTGGCATTGACCAAAGAGCTGGGTGTTTTATGAGCTGGGTAAACCTGCTCCTGGAAGCCACTGGTGATTCAATGAAAATATCCAGTGGCAGGAGTGGACTGCCTCCCTGCAAGTTCTTGGTCAAGAAGCTTCCAGAAGTCCCCAAAGTAGTACAGTCAATGGCCACTGCTGTTGGCTATCACCAGAACTCGATGATAAAACCTTATTGCTAAAGATACAGGAAAAAAGGAGCTTTTTTACTGCTGGCTAGCCTTTATAATGCCAGAAGGTTCTGCTGAGGCATAAATGCCTTAACAGTATTATGTAGCTGTATGCAGCAATACCAGCTAGGCAAAATGGACCCAATCCTGTAACAGTGCAAGCCTATTACAGATGTGACCAACTACTTCACTTTTGGATTTGGTGCCCATACAGGAAGGAATTTACATCTGAAATAAACCCAACCAAAAATTCATGACTGGGACGTCACAGACCCTAGTCATGACTCTGCTGCTGTTGCTTTGATAAATGGGCATGATGTGTTCATCAAATCGCCTTTCTAAATAACAATAATTATAAATTCCAGGACCCAGACATAACTCCACATACCAATGGACCCCTGAGTTTTTAAGAAGCCACAATACATACTGTAGAAAAAAAAACAACACAATCTTCAATAAATAGTGCTAGTTGAACTGGATGACTGCATGTAGAAGAATGAAAATTGGGACAATGAGGACTACTGAGAACTCAAGAACAATGGCAATGGGTTTTTGATCCTACTGCACGTACTGGCTTTGGGGGAGCCTAGGCAGTTTGGATGCTCACCTTACTAGACCTGGATGGAGGTGGGTGGTCCTTGGACTTCCCACAGGTCAGGGAACCCTGATTGCTCTTCGAGCTGATGAGGGAGGGGGACTTGATCGGAGGAGGGGGAGGGAAATGGGAGGCGGTGGCGGGGAGGAGGCAGAAATCTTTAATAAATAAATAAATAAATTTTAAAAAAATAAAATAAAAAGAATGAAAATTGATGCATACCTAGTACCATGCACAAAGCTCAATTCCAAGTCCAAGAACCTCAGCACAATACAAGATATCCTGAATCTGATGGAAGAGAAAGTGGGAAATATGCTTGAACTCATCGGCACTGGAAAATAAATACTTTGATTTCTAAATAATCATATGTGTTATATTTCAGAACAAACCCTTCATATTTCTTTCCCTTATTTATCATTCCAAAACAATATATCGAGTGTGCCCATTTGGTGTGTGAAAATAATATATATTTTTAAAAATTACTACCTGTTCAGTAGTGGTGGTGCATGCCCTTAATCCCAGCACCTGGGATGCAGAAACAGGTGAGTTCAAAGCCAGCCTGGTCTACAGAGTGAGTTTCAGGACAACCAGGGCTACACAGAGAAACCATGTATGGATAAAACTAATAATAATAATAATAATATGAAAAATTTGATCCCATGAGCATAAGCTATGACCAGAAATGACAATGAAAACATACAATTCCTCTTTGCTTGGGAAACTTTACTTGTACAGTGAGAGTTTTAGGATATGTGAAATACAAATATTACATTTATTTTTTTTATTTATAGAACATGTGTATACTAAGTGTACTAAAATGTTTATTAATTAGTTAAAATATTTGACAAGTGGAACTGGGAGTTAATCATCGGACTTGTTAAAGAACATTTTGATTATTAATTTCAAAAGCAAAGAATCACAATGTTAGCACACAGTACAAGATATAATAAACTGACGTTTTAAAGCTATCCTTGATGTGCATAAACTTTTTAATACCACTGCTATCATAAAGAACTAAGTCAATATTGACTAAGGATGCAGATGATGGTCCAGTATTACCAGGCAGGACCAGCAATGCTGCCAGACGTCCTGGCTTTTGCAGTGTTGTTTTGCCACGGGGCACATTGAGATGGATGGGCTCCCAGAAGGGTGGTTGTTTACTTGCAGTTAGATATTTAAATGTGTGAATGTTCCAGGTTCAGTTACTGATGAAGTAGATTTTTTTTCTCTTTATATCATAAAGTACTTGGTCTACAGAGCTAACAGTGGTGGTAGCAACAGTTCATTAGTCAGATTGATATAATTATTTTCCCGTAATTACAAAAAAAAACCATATCATGTTAAGTCAGATAAATTTAAAGTTATTTTTCTCCACTTAAAATTCCAAACCTAAGATATGAAAGTTTTGAGTTCACTGTGTCTTAACCTACTATCATGATTTTAAGCTGTAGATGGTTTATGTTATGTCTTCTTCCTTTTGCGTTTATAAGGATTCGTGATTGTTGGTATCTACTCATAAAATACCAGTCATTTTTTCAAATACTTTTTAAAATTGCCAGGTTCTGACTGAAATAAAAAATATAGAATATCCAATTGCTCTGTAAAACAGGAAGTATAAGCATTTATAAATTTAGTTTTATTAGATAGTAGTCTGAATAATTTACTTTAATTCATAAAATGCCTAGTTGTCGTCTCATTTGATCAGGTTAGCTATTTTGAACAAAACGTTTTCCTAAACCCTCAATTGTATGAGACAGGGTAAAATAATCATGTGTCCTAGGAAGCTGCACACTGATAACCCACGATAGCCTGACATGGAGAGGGCCGTGCAGTCGGCTGCTTTAATTTGGTGTTTGCTCATCTTTCCATTGGTTAAGAAAATTGTTTTGCATTCGTTCTTTTCATATGGTATAATGTTTTAATTCAGCACTAGCACTACAGTAAGACAGATGGTGTGTGTTCTTTCTAGACAATGACCTTTGGCAAGTAATTAACCTCTCAAAGCCTCAATTTCCTGACATATAAAATAAGAATTCTAGTTCTCCTTCGTCATTGTAAAGAATAATCAAATGAAGCGGTGCATCTGCCGTACCTAGATGGCCAACACAGAAAGAGGCACTATGATCACAATCCTGCCATCAAATTTAGATTGCCCTTGTTAACTTTGCCTTGAAAACCTACTAATATACAGATGGAGAGCTGTTTGTGTTTTGTTCTGTTTGATCTTTTACTATTTTCTAGTATGAATGTAATATTATGACAGGAGTGTAGAATTATTGAATCTTTGGAAACAAATTTTTACTGGAATTAGTATCTTGTTTTGTTTTTTTTCCTCATCGTAAGTCACTTTAAGATCCATGAGTCTGGAGGGATGCTCACTGGGTAAAATGCTTGCTCACAAGTGTAAGAACCTGATTTTAGAACCTCAGAACCGATCTGAAAAAGCAAGATGCTTTGTTGTGCAGCATTTGTAATCCCAACACTGGGCTACAGATAGATCTCAGGAACTTGATGTCCAGCCATCCTGGCAAACACAGAGAGTTCAGATTCAGCCGGAAATCATATCTCAAAACTAAAGTGCAGGATAACAGAAAAAGACACAAACATTAACCTTCACACGTGTCCACACAAGTGAGAACACTTCTGTGTATGCACGCATGTGCGCGCGCACACACACACACACACACACACAAGCACATTTCATGGGTTGTAAGGGTACAAGGATATCACAGGAATAGAAGAGAAGAGGGAAAATCATCATAAACAATTTTTTAACTGTCATAATGTAGCAGATGCTTTCTAGGCTATTTAGAATAAGTAAATTAGATCCTCAGAGTGAGCATTTTTATTTCTTTGTTTGTTTGGTTGGTTGGTTTAGGTTTTTTGAGACAGGTTTCTCTTTATTTCCCTGTGCTGGAACTTGCTGTGTAGACCAGGCTGGCCTCAAACTTAAAGAGATCCACCTGACTCTTCCTCCTGAGTGCTGGGATTAAAGGCGTGTGCTAAGCTTGAAAATCTTCACGCTTCCACATTTTCTTTCTCTTTTCTTATTTATTTATTTTATTTGTTTTGGGCAGTTTCTGTGTGTAGCCCTGTCTGTCCTGGAACTCTGTCTGTAGAACAGACTGACCTCAAACTTAAAGATCTGCTTGTCTCTGCCTCCCAATTGCATTAAAGGCCTGTGCCACCCCTCCAGTCAGAATGAGCAATCTTTAAAGCAAAAAGATACAGATTTGATCAAAATGGTACCCTTAACTCAGATTTAGCCTTTTCTGACTCATAGTTTATTCTCATGAGTTCTTTTTTCACACAAGAATTCTTTAATGCTCAGAAACCTGTTGAAAAATGTCTGCTTACACTAATTTTTATTCTTTTTAGTCTGTCAAAAGATTTCCATGGGTTTCACCATTGATATTTCCAATTCCGACTATTCTGTATCTTATAATTTAATTTGGTACAAGAATTATCTGGTGTTATCCCTTCTGCATCCTTGTGAGATATCATCCCTTTTACAGATGGGAAAACAGAATCACAGAGAGGTGAACTAGTATGTATTAGGTCACACCAGGGCCAAGATAAAAATGTAACTATTCTGAACATTCAGTTCCTACTAGACAGCGTCTCCTATCGTGCCTCCTCCTTAATATTCCTGAACAAAAACTGGTAATTCAGCACCGTCTTCCTGATTTGGCTCTGCTTGATATGTTTATTGCACAAAACATATCACTAAGACCCTGGGGAACTTGACCTGCTTTGGAGTTTAGCCGTCTTTGTCTGTGTTCAACTAAACTGTACAATTTATAACCGCAGTCGATGTCTGGATTTATAAATAGACTTCCCCTGAATATTCTTTTGAGAACTTTTAAGCTCTAGCGTTATATCATGTGTCAGGCTACAGAAAGAAAATGCTTGGCCTGACAGTAATTTTATCTACACACTCATAATACTTTATTTTTATTAGTAGGTTGTAGTATTACTTTGTTGTTTTATCAGTGTTCTAGCACAATTGCTCACAAAACAGTAACCATATTAAGAAGTAATCATTAACCAAATAGCCCATGGGTTATGAATGATTTATTAAGGGTTGAGGACTCTAGGAGCCCATGGACAATTGGGTATCCTAGGACAGATTGCAATCGCTGTTCTCAAGGAAGACAGAATTATGCAGAAAATGTGTATTCAAAACTGGAAACTAATACCGTGCTGTTAAGTGATGTTATTGGACATTCTCAAGTCACAAAAGGGAGAGATCATTTACACTGGAACAGAGGAAGTTTCATGGGATGTCTGGGAATTAAAACATGACTAAGTAAGATTCTAAGAGAGGACATTATATTCTGGAAGCAGCATTTAAGCAAAAGTGCTGATGTTGTAATGAGCATATTGTATCACATTGTGCAGTTAAGAGGAATGCTCAGAAATTTTAATGCCAACTACACTTTTTAAGCCTGTACTTCCTTGGATGCTTTGGGAACATGGGATAATTTGCTTAAGTCTTTACAATAAAGTTATACCCAAATTTTTCTGAAATTTCTAAAAGTGGGGTTTTTTTTAAAGTAAATGAAATTTTTGAACAACTTGAGAATTTCTGGGTGTACAATCCAAAAGTCCAGTGCTTGTCTACCATGCTCACAGCCCTGGCTTCCATACTCAGCTCAACAACAATAGCAAACTGCTCTTCATGAAGAATTTTGAGTGCATTCTAAAGCAGGAAGAATGAAGCTCACACCGACTCATTTCCTCTCCTGAAGCCATCAACCTGCTCACAGTTCTGCTCCATCCATGCTTTCACACGCAGACCTCTGCCCTCTTGAATTATTTAAAAGTTAATTTTATATATTATGTAATGTCATTTATAATTGTTTGTAGGAAGAATTTCCTAGTATTTTAAATTTTCCAATATTAATTCTTTTTGGTACATCCTCATGGTATAGCTAACAACTGACTGAAAATTTCAAGTTATCTTCTTTAATCCTCCATATCATTAAGAGGGATGAAGTAGTAACCTTATACATACATGCAGATTCAAAATGTGTAGTCAGACTTTACTTTGGACCGCCAGCTCCAAATAACAACACAGACTTACTCTTAATTTTGAAAGCTCAGCCTTAGCTTAGGCTTGTCCTGCAAGCTCCTATAACTTAAATTAACCCATTTATTTTCGCTACCTTTTGTCAAATGGCTCATTACCTCATCTCTCCACACTGTCCATGCTGCTTCCTCCGCATCTGGATGGTAACTCCACCTTCTTCTCAGAGTCCTTTCTCTGCCTTGACGTCTGTCTATATCTCTTGCCATTAGCTTTTTAACTCCAGCAATCACAGCAAAACATTTTTACACAGTGTGCAAATATCCTACAGCATAAATTATTTCAGACCTTGTATCATTCATTCCATCTTTATATGCTCCTTTTTATTAACTCATAAGGTATTTATTATTAATAATATGGTATTAAAAATAGATATGATATTAAAATGGGCATTTGAAAGTAAAATAATATAACGATTTTGTGCAAAGGATGTATTTCCTAATTTTTTTAATCTAAGGAATACTTACTTTTAAGTTATAATAGAAAGGACAAAAAAGTAACCACATATATAACTTAAATAGAACAAATAGTAAAACATATGTGGCCATCTTAGTAGATGTAGGAAAAGGATTTGATAAACTGTGTGCACAGACAAACAATAAAACCACTCAGCAGACTACGATTCTATCTGACCCTGAGTGTATAGAAACATCTGTGAAAACCACAGTTACCATCACACTTGAGAGCTGTGAGTGTTTTCCTTTTACAACACCACACAAGACAAGGATGTCCTCCCTTGCACATATATACTAGAGGTCATAGTCAGGGCATCTGAGGAACAAAAACCCATTAAAGTTTTGGTGATTGGGAAAAACCTAAAACCCTAAACCCTCAGTATTCACAGATGGCACAATAATAAGTAGAAACCCTCCTAAACTAAAAAAAAAAAAAAAAAACTCGTCAAACTAATTTTTAAAAAGCATAAAACAGTGTAGAAATCATCTGTAATTTCTAAAACAGCATTTATTTATCATCAAACATACTTCAAAATTAGAAACCAGTGGAATATTTGTATTTGTTTTTTTTAAAAAAAAGTCTGTATTTGTGAATACCAAGATGCTACATAGTTAAGATGGTAGAACCTACTAGACTCCCAGAAACTATTAGAAAACTGAAGCTAATAATAAAATAATCCTAAATTGAAAAGATTTAAGAAGACTAAGTGTTTTGTTTATTTCTTTTCTTTTTAGAGTTTCTGATTTTAAAGATGGTCTTTAAAAAGACAAAGCAGAAAAAGTTCTACATCTTGCATTCAGAACTCACTACAGAGATACAGAAATCTCATTTATCAAAGCAGTGTGCTAATGGCATGAGGACTGACATCTAGGTCAGTGGGGTAAAGTCTAGGGAGAGTTGAGAAATAAGCCCACAGCTGGCATTAAAAGACAAAATGGTATGCTGGCTTTTATACTTCTTCCTTTAAGAGCTGTCTGTTCAAGTCATAGGCCATTTTATCCTGTGCTTTCTCAGTGCTGTGACAAAATGCCTAGCAACTTCTGGGAGAAAGAATATATTTTGTTCGCAGTTAGAAGATATCGTCTATCCTGGCAGGGAAGTCATGGCAGGCGGGCCTTTGGGTCATCTTGGTCTGCAGTCGGGAAGGCAGAGAGCAATGAATGCTAGCTTCCTCCTGTTTCATGCAAACTCAGGGGATAGTGCAACCCACTTTTAGGGTGGGTCTTTCCACTTCAGTGACCTAATCAAGATAATCCTTCACCTGCATGGCCAAAGGCTTATTTTGTAGATCCTTCAAGTTGATAGTCTATACTAACCCTCACAATGATTCAATGTAATATCCAATAAGTGTTTGGAAAAGTGTTCAACATCCTTAGTCATCAAGGAAGTGAAAGTTAAAACTACATTGAAATTCTACCTCACTCTAGTCAGAATGGCTATCAACAAGAAAATAGATAACAACAAATACTGACAAGGATGTAGAAGGGGGTTCCTCATATAGTATGGGAATGTAAACCGTGGGAGCCAGTATTGAATAGAGTTGCTCACAAAAACTAAAAATAGTACCCCTATTTATGGCCTTGCAATACTCAATCCTATATATTAGGGTGTTATATATTCAGAGAATTCTAGGTCAGCATACTACATAGATGCTTGCAGATCGGCATCTATTTAAAGCCGTACTGTTCACAATAGGGAATCAGTCTCAACAGATGAACAGGTATAGAAAATGTGGTATACATACACAGTGGAATTTCATTAAGCTGAAAAGTCACTGAATGAAATAGCAATTGCAGAAAATGGATAGAACTAGAGAATATTATATTCAGTGAAATAAGTCATACTCAAAAAGACAAATTCCATGTGCTTTTCTTAACTACAGAAACTACATGTAAATTAGATATACATGTAAACATGTGTGTGTAAAACCTGAAAGTAGAAAGAATATTATAAGAGATTGGGGGAGGAATGGGGAACAAGAGAGGGTGATGGAATATATGTCATAAAAGGAAAGATACAATTTGAGGGAGGAAACCTAGCCAGCAATTGTGGGAGAGCAAGGATAGGTGAACGCTGTGGAGCTGGAGGTCAATTAAGGATAAAATATATCTATATGAAAATTTCCCAATGAAATCTATTTCTTCATATTATATAATTATATGAATATGAAATTAATTATAGAAGAGAACCCCTAAGTAGCAGCATTTGCTAAGGAGGTTGAACCCAGGAAGTACTCCACAAAGAAACTCCAGGTGTTACTGCGAGTTTTGTCAACCACTTCAAGAAGATTAAAAACAGTTGTAATGTTTTCAGAAAATAGTATAGGGAATATTTTACAAATCAGTTGGTGAAATAACTTTGAAAACCATTCAAGAGCATAACAAAGACAAAAACTACAAGCTGAAACCTCACAGGAATATAAGCCCTAAAACGTTCCACCCGGACTAGAAAGCAAATCCAACAATAGGTAAAACTGATAGAGCGGAAAGGCAGTGCTTTAACATTTGAAAATAAGTGTAATTCACGCTGTTAAGGGAGCAGGGAGAGAGAAGAGGATGCTGAAAAAAAACACTGCATCCTCTTGGATGGAGATAATCCAAAACCTGCTTAGTTGCCTGGTAAGACTGATTTTAAAAAATATCTAGAAGGAAAGTCGCAGCTGTCATCATTAATGTTAAAGTCTAGATTACTTTTTAATAAGAGTGAGAAAAGGGCGTTGATAGACAACTCACCACTTCCCTGTTTGGCAAGAAGTTATAGTTTCTTGAAATGGCAATGGGAGAGAAATTCACTTTTACTCATAAACAGCACAATTGCATTAGGCAATGATGAGCACTTTTTAAAATGCTACTAGAATAAGTTTATTCAGATCAAAAAATGAAAGCTGACTATATTTTATCTGCTACCAATAGACAAAGATGAATTTTAATATTTAGTTTTTAAGCCTCAAAGCAAAAGAAAAGACAAAAAATTAAATAAAATTCCATCTTAATGACTTAACACTGTACGCTGAAAAATACCAAAAGGTTTTAGCAGCAATTTTGACAGGTCTATAAGAATAAACAAAATACAGACAAAAGGAAGATCCTGTGTGGCCAAGATGGCCATTCTGCACAAATGGTACGAAGAAGCACCTTCTGTCAACAGCCTCGACTCCACATGATTCAGGCAAAAAAAAAAAACCTACATCCTTTTTAATTCTAGAAATATAGGCTAATGATACAATTTATATGAAAATGCCAATGACTGCCAAAGAACTATCAAAACAATTTGATAAAGGAAACAGTAGGGAAAGTTAACCACAGGTTCCAAGATAGAGTCTGTAGACTCAGGCATCAGTCAAGACACTGGAGTTGGTAAAAAGACCGATATTCATGTTATTGGAACTGGATTTGGTAACACTTTCACCAAGAGGACAGTGCAATTTTTATTAAAAAGTCTAATATTTAAGAAATAGTAATAGAGTAATTGGGTAATTATATATAAAAAAATAATTTTATCCCTGGCTTCACGGATCTGTCAGGAAAACATCTTTGATTAGAACTTTTCATTTCTAAACCTAGTATAGTATCTGGCCGAAAATACATGTTTAATAGCTATTTGTGTACTCAATCGTTGGCTACCTTCACTCCTAGTTTCTGATTATTAACTCAGTGAGGGAAACTTCTCACTGAGAAAGAAAATTACGTCTTAGCTCTTAAACGGTGCTAGGTAGACATGTCCCCTCGTTTCCCCATCAGTCCATTAGGTCTTCTCACCACAGCTTCCTAATGCACCCTCCTGGTGCTGCAATGCTGAACCGTTTCACAGATATGGCTCTGTGCTGCTGTATGTATTACAAGCTAAAGGAGTAAGAACATGGAATGCTTAAATTAGAGCAAGCAGAGGCAGTCACCAGCCCGGGCTGTGGAGGATTCAGTGCAATTTGTTGGTGTTACTGATTTGCATATTACTCCCACTGATAGCTAGTGTCAACATTATTTATTCGTTTATTCTAACACTTTAATTCCAGGGTGCTCTCTGTTTTCTAAGAAAATAGATATAATGTGACTTTATTTTGCTCAGAGAACTTAAAGAACATTGGTAACTTTCTTTTCAACAGATGTTAGCTAGAGATTGGTGTTTATCACTGAAATACAGAGGTCAAATGACTACTTGGCCATTGACAGAGCCAAGCAAGATTTCAACACATGTTCAAGATTTTGATGACTGATTTCATAAAATCATTTTTCGTGGAGAGTTCTGTCCTTTTGAATTCCTCTCTTATGGTGGAGAAAACAGAGCAGCCATCAAAACAAAGCAATTCTCTCCAAACATTGAAGAACAGGACCTGAGAGACAACCCCAGTTAGACTTCAGATGTCCCTAACTCTCCTGCCTGCTGTCTTCCTTCAAAGGGCCAGACGCTGTACTGTTAGCATTAACAGCATCCACTTTATCCCTGAGTGTTTTCAGTAGCTCAGAAATCCTTAAGTGAAAGTAATGTTGTCATCTGTTAGCCTATGACCTTTTAATATCAGTACTGGGTTCACAAACAGTGATGAGAAGGGAAGAGCTCACAATGTCCTTAGAATCCTTTAGTATCAAATCATACTAAAAGCAAACGAAATATGGACTCAATACTCTACTTGCTTTTCTGTGTGTATGAAGACTTAGTATTTGTAAATGAGTACATAACGCATTTGCATTCCAGTTTGTCTCTGTGTTTATGTCCTTGAGACATTTATTTTTACGTTTTTTTTTGAGGATAACTTTGAATTCTTCAGTCAGTTTTTAATCATAGGCATTCTAAGGAGCAGTCTTAATAAACAGTTTCTGGCTTATGTCAAAAAAGGAGGCAGTGGCAGCAAGATCACATTCTTCCTCCTGTCACCCATGGGATATCTTTCACATTCCACGTGTGGGACTTGATCAGACAGGTTGCTGAGATTTTTGCTATGTTAAAGACATTCTAAAAATTGATAGCTTCTTCATTTTTTTACATCAATTTCCCTATTTATAAGTTATGACATAGATTACACTGGTAAAAATTGAAGAAATACTTTGGCTTTTGAAAATCTGTAAGCCATTGACAGAATACTGGAAAGGGATACAGGCACCCAGACTGTTCCCAAATGTTGTAATTCTCAGTCTAAACACTGGTGAAATGCATACATGTGGAGAATGCACATGCAAGCCACCTCTGTGGTATGAAATCTAAGGAACAGCACAATTAAGACTGTCTCACAGGGTGGAATTCTAGAGTTACAGGGGTCTTCCTTTGGATTGAATTTATCAGCCCCCTGCCAAACAGAATGTTCTCTGGAACAAGACAAAAAGATTTTTGACACTCCATCAAGTACTGGAAGTCAATCCTTTATTTGTCTTTGCCTCTCTACAGCCATGACCTTCTTATACAACACTGCCTAAAAATGCTAATTATGTTTCTGTGACTGGGTCTCACTCTTTACTATCTCAGCTTTCCCATCCTCTGTTCTAGCTGTGCTCTGCACATCCTACCTGTTTTGTGTCCTTGCAACATTTATCACCCTTGATACCTCTTCTCTTCTGCGTTGATGTCACCATTTCCAGGATTCTGTGCCTTCTTTTCTGCTTTCTTCCTTAAGTAACTTCTAGAGCTTCTGAATATATAATTCAGATTTGAATATTATATCCTTTCACAACTTTTAAGATATATTACTCTTCCTTTTTTCCTGCTGATTCTACACTGAACTGATTCTAAAATGATTCAAATCAATTTATCTTTGTAGACTTTTTCTCATGGAAGATATTAAATTTATTTCACCTTTGGTGTTCTGAAATCTCTTAAGATGTCTGGGAATATATTTCTTTCATTTATTGTGATCTGTTCTTAAAGATTATTTCTACTTGAAGATTCTCTCCTTTCATCCCTGAACAATATTCCTTAAGATTATTTGTAAGCCCCACCCCACTTCTTTTACCCTTGATGTTTCTTTCTGGTTTCCTAATTGCCAGAGGTTGTACCTCAGAGACAGATTAATGTTTTTTTCTTAATATTTTAAAATCCTTACATTTCTGATGTCTGCACTTAAAAATCTCTTCAACTTTATTTTAAGTCCATTTTTATCATTATATTTGAAATACTATGTGCAGCATGAATAATCAAGTATTCTTTCGAACTTTTATCTTAGTAATTGTTATTTTTTATTCTCTTAAATTGTTCTTTATTTTGTAGCTCTTTTTATAACATCTGATTTTATATAACTAGCATAATGTTTTCCCTATCTTTATGAGTCTACTAATTTTTTATTATCCCTAACCCAGCTTCTCTTATACTTAATATATACATTTTCCATCCTAAGTAACTTTAATACATTTTATAACACTTGATATGAATGGGAATGTATGACAGTGTCTGAACTTCAGAAGCTTTTTAGCTTGATATTTTTACTCTGTCCAACTTGTAAATTACCCAAGAATTCACTGTGCTACCTAATAGAAGTATCCACAAGTTAATTAAGCTCCAAATAGAGAAATACAATGTGTTTCTTTTATTCAAATTATTCTGATTATTCTAGTTATTCCTCTCTGTCCCCAGAATGCCACCTAACCTCTTCCTGTTCAGCTGTTGACCATTCAGTTCTTTATTAAACCATTCACAGTGACACATCATCACATAGTGTAAAGGAATATTCTGCAACATTTTTCCCTTTTGTCTAAATAAAAGGGAAGGTTTTAACTCTGATTATAAACAATAAAGAAAATTCAGGTAAGAATTGCATTCACAATGTTCAGTCGATTTGTATTAAGCAAATTCAGAGACGGTACTGTATTATCTATCCTATCTTAGTGAGTTGAAAGCTTTATACCTAAGTCACTTTATATCATGATCTGTATTACCATCCTAAAAAAATATCTTTTTAGACCTTAAAACATCTTCTTAGATAAACAACTTAAGCTTTAATGTTTTTTAACCTTATAAGCATTACATCACTTTTCTGAATTTGATAACAAGGAAAACTGTAAAACTATGACAATTTCATCCTCAACCTCATTAGAGATGTGAGAAGGTATTACCTGGTTAAACAGAAAGTGCACAGTACACAACTTCCAAAACTAAGAAACAACAAAGACGTCTGGCTCTCTGAACAGTCATCCCAGAGTTCTTCTGTAATGTTGGGGCATTCATCTTCTGCCTATGGGCCTAGAATATCTGACAGACTTTTCTGTGAAGCAGAAGTTTTAAAGAATTGTAAAACCTTGCCTTGTCAAAGTTTGGCAGTTGTCTTCTTTTATGCCCTGCTTGTTCAATTTGGATGGCATACTGTCAGCAGTTAAGGCAAAGGCAGTTTCTTTTTCCAGTGTCTAACTTTGCCACAAATGAAAGCAAATTCCATATTTTTTGATGCCTGTCATCCTCTTTTAAGATAAATTGCTGCCAGGATCACATGTATATTAATATCGTGAAAGTCTTATTTTATTAAAACATTTTAAATGCCATTTTCTGTAGATCTTTGAAGTGTTTGAAAGACATCTGTTTAAAATAGATATTTAAACTTGAACACTTACCTAACATGACTGTAAGTTTGATTGTTATAGATGACTAGCTACTAATCTCTCTTTTTTATTATCCTAAGTTAATCTGTCTTTTTTTATTATCCTAAATAGCTTTCAAAGACTAAAATTTTACATTACATTTTTAAATGAGCTACATAGGTACAATAGCTTAAATAAGGTTAGAAACATAAATACAGTATAACAAAAATAACCTTAAATTTATAACAATATATAAAAATTTATTCTGATTTAAAATATTTTGGACTAGTAGTTGTTCAAAGGTAAACTCAACAATACAACCTTTTATCTCATCAATTCTATACTATACCCTCTTTTCCCCTTTAGAATGAGAACCCTGAACTAATCTTTGTTCAGCCTTTTTCCTGACGATAACTGACAACAGCTTGTAACAACGCCCCCCCCCAATGGTGATAAGCATTCATAATCCATTGAATGACCAAAACCACCCACCCCAAGTTTTGGAAACGTGGGCACCATGTTGTCTAGACTGCTTCCTGTTGTCTGAGGGTGATGGAACCTTTAGGTACCCTGAGAAAATTTGGTTAATGGCCAAGTACTGGGAAAGCTAACTGTACTATTGTATTATCATTATCCTATGTGTGATGGGAAAGTATAGGACTTATCTGAAGCCTCGAATGGTGAGAACTGTGAGGCTGGGCCATGTCAGCTAGTAGCTCTGATGTTGTTCTGGATACAGAATTTTGAGGAAACTGCAGCAGAGGCAATCCGAGAGGCTGGATCACCTAGGCTATTTGTCTTTATTGATGTCTTGTTCTTTCTTCTGAACACACATAAACTTTTAAAGGTAACACCCTCATTAACACAAGTATGGAATATGTTATGTATACAAGTCAGTTAAAGATTATTTTTTGTTTTAGGTTTGAGCAGATAAAAGGCATCTGTTAACTGTACAAGTTTCATTAAACTGTATAACCAAATCTTGAGCCATGCCATATGAAAGGGTGGAACATTTTAACTCATGAGGATTCTATAGCCAACAAGATTTATCATGTCTCATCCAATCTCAGAGATGATCAGCATATATATCACCTGTCCTGTAACTTCTTTGGTTTCTTTTTTCATGTCTGCAGCCAAGATTTTCAGGAGCTCTGCCCAAATCAAATCTGACCTTAATTAATTTTAAAGAGAGCCATAGCATTTTGTTTCTTGTAGGAAGTTAAGATATTCTTAAAATATATATGATGGTTTAATATAGCAGTTTCAATAATCCAATATCTCTCGGCAGCGATTGTCTTTTGTATATCAGCATTTAGAAAATTCAAAGTCAACAGAGTGCCATACACAATCCAGATACCCTGTTTAAATCCCACCTTCATGTGACTTTTTATAAAAAATATTACTTACCTTCTCCTTGCTCTCTTATTTTGAAGCTATTTTTTTCTGTGACTGTCTATACCTATTTTTTTTCTTTATCTACTTAAAGGTTTTCTTGGTGTGTACAGCTTTACTGTACAGCTGCAGTGTTCTTTGATCATGAAACAAACCTTAGATGACTACGTCAGCCACCAAGCAACTCTAGCTTAGCACATGGCACTGGCGTGTGTTGCTGGCAGTTGGTTCCAGCCCACAGGCAAGGGCAGGAGCCCTACTTCTCTATGCTGCTGAGCACTGGCCTGTTGCTGGTTGTTCTTTGAACTCTTTTTGCCCTTTTACTCTTTGTTCCTTTTGGGAGCCCAACACTCAGCTCCCAAATAAATACATATGGAAACTTATTTTTTTTATAAATTCCTGGCCTTAGCTTAGCTTGTTTCTAGCCAGCTTTTCTTAATGTAAATTATCCCATCTATGTTTTTCCTCTGGGATTTTATATTTCTCTATTTCTATATAACATTTCTTTCTTTCTTTCTTTCTCAATTGCTGCTTGTATAACTGTGTTGCTGGCCCCTTTTTTTCTTGCTCCTTGATCTTCTCCTCCCAGATTTCTCCTTCTGTTTATTCTCTCTGCCTGCCAGTACTGTCTGTCCTTTCTCCTCTCTCAGTGTTGACTGTTCAGCTCTTTATTATATCATCAGGTGTTTTCGACAGGCAAAGTAACACAGCCTCACAGAGTTAAATAAATGCAACATAAAAGAATGCAATACATATTTGTATCATTAAATAATCAAATGTAACACATCTTAAAATAATCTTCCACAACAGTGGCCCACCTGAGAGACTGCAGGACTAGGAATCCACATCTGACTCCTTGTCCAGAACTTTTCATAACTTTCTCCAGCACGATGTTTGGCTATTCCAGCCCCATATTGGGTGCCATATATAATGAGTCTTTCAGTCTCCTGCCAGCCAGCTCCCAAATAATGACATGGCAATTTCAAATTATTTATAAAAGGTTGGCCTTAACTTAAGCTTGTCTCAACTAGCTCTCATAACCTAAATTAACTCATAATCTTTATTTTCTGCCATGTAGTGTTACTACTCTTCCATCTAGCACCTTCTATATCCTCTCCATTTCTGGTTGGTGACTCCACCTTCTTTTATCCCAGAGTCCTCTCTGTCCCTGGAAGTCCAGCCTAACCTCTTCCTACCTAGGTATTGATCATTTGGCTCTTTATTAAATCAAGCACAGTGACATTTTCACTGTGTAAAGGAATATTCTACAACATTCCACTCCCTTATGAGCAGTAAATTAACCTCCCCTGGGGGCATTTCTGTCATTGTTAAACAATGAACTTCGCTCTATAGGTTCTGATTCATATTCATGAAAATTAATTTGACTATAGTTCATAGTAGTCATGGAATTGAATAAAACAAAACATGCATGGTAGAAAAGTAATTATTGATACCCAGAGAGGTTGAAAAGCAAAGCGTGACTTTTCTATGACAAAAGATTGTTTTTCAGGGAGAGACTATACAAAATAAATGTTTAACAGATTTGTATTTCTCAGAATATCTTAAGCAAGTTGTCCAGAACCCTGAGGGTCTTTTGTCTTTTCTCTTTGCTTACTGTTTCACATTAAAAAACAAGATTAAGCCAGGCATGGTGGCACATGCCTTTAATCCCAACACTCAAAATCAGGTGAATGTCTATGAGTTCGAGGCCAGCCTAGTCTACAAAGTGAGTTCCAGGGCAGCTGGAGCTACACAAAGAAACGCTGTCTTGAAAAAACAAAACAGAAAAATGAGATGAAGAGAAAGAGGTATGATCACTCAGCAATCTCTCTTTTCATTACAGCTGGAATAAAAAAATATAAAATCTGGAACTAAGCCAAGTTATAATTATCTAAAAATGATTTTGAGTGTAGATTTACATTTAGTAAACTTTAATTTGGTAGAAAGGCATGTGTTGCTGAAATAAACATGAGTAGCAAGTGAAAGCTTCATGAAAGGTGACCATATCAAGTATTCTCCACTTGAATTGTCTTGCCAGCTTCTGAGTAATGCTTTGACTTGATTTGAAATTTTTGTGAGTAATAGATTTTAGTGCAAGTTTCTACAGTTCTTTCTGAATAACATAGGTCAGGAAGAGTTCATCTGTAGGTGTGGCAGCTGTACTGCTTTGGAGGACTGTCTTTAATAGACCTACTTCATTAATTGTCATGAACTTTTTTAATAACAAAACCAGTTCATCAGGTTTAACCAGCTAAAAACTGTTCTTATAGTTGTTATCTTTATTGTCAGAAAGAATATTGTGAAAATAAGGAATTACTGCCCATGCTTTAACTCTTGACTAAACATAGAAAAGCACTATCCATGAACAATAACTTAGGGGCATATTATCAAGTTGACATAGAGTGTTTCAGTTGCGCAATTCCATTAACTCTGAAGCCCTATGCTTTGGTTTCAGTGTCTTCCAGTTAGGAGTAATGCCAGCGCCGTCTGCTAGGTGCTCTCAGTTAATGTGATTAATGTCAAGCAGCAGGATGTTCATTCTTTCTTCCTTAAGCCTTAGTCCTTGGGTTTTAGGTAAATGGCCTTCTCTGTGCTTGCCGCTCAGAAAACAGGCAGTGGCATTTTAAGAAGCTGCAATAATGAGTTGGAAAATAAATGTTAGCATGTGCATTCTATTTACTAATGAAAGACAATTACCATCTGATGATCTTTAATATGAAATCGTGCATGCAATTTTAAAACTGTATTTTTCAAATTTAAGAATTCTCAAAAGCTTTCTTAGACATATGATTGTATTGTGTTGTTGTCTATGTTCTTTGTCTCTAATGTATAAAAGTGATAAGCACTTTCCTCTTGTTAGGTGATTAGTGGCCTGAATTGTCTTAATATAAATGGTTTAAAGGTAAAAAAAAAAAAAGCAATTGGTGGCTTTCTCTAGATTCCACAATTAATCATATCTCTTAATTACCACTTTTAAAGATTATTGTAGTCCAAGGCCATCCCCCCTCCATCCAGGCCTAGGAAGGTGTGCATCCAAACAGACTAGGATCCCAAAAAGCCAGTACATGCAGTAGAAACAAGTCCCAGTGCCATTATCATCGACTTCTCAATCAGCCCCCATTGTCAGCCATATTCAGAGAGTCTGGTTTGATCGCATGCTTGTTCAGTCCCAGTCAGCTGGCTTTGGTGAGCTCCCGTTAGATCAGGTACACTGTCTCAGTGGGTGGACGAACCCCTCTCAGTCCTGACTTCCTTGATCATCTTCTCCCTCCTTCTGCTCTTCAGCTGGACCTTGGGAGCTCAGTCCAGTGCTCCGATATGGGCCTCTGTCTCTTATCTCCATTCATCGCCAGATGAAGGTTCTATGGTGATACTGAAGATATCCATCAGTGTGACTATGGAACAAGGCCCATTCAGGCACCTTCTCCTCTACTGCCCAAGGATCTAGCTGGGGACATCCCCGTGGACACCTGGGAACCCCTTTAGAGCCAAGTCTCTTGCCAACCCTAAATTGGCTCTCTTGATTAAAATATCTTCATCCCTGCTCCTATTTCTGCCCTTCCTCCATCTCAACCATCCCATTCCCCCAAGCTCTCCCCAATCCTCCCCTTCTCCCTTCTCTCTCCCCCTCTGCCCTTCCCCCCACCCTATTCCCACTCCCATGATCCCAACTTTTGCCTGGCGATCTTGTCTGCTTCCAATTTCCTGGAGGATCTATATATGTTTTTCTTTGGGTTCACCTTATTATTTAGCTTCTCTAGGATTCCGAACTATAGACTCAATGTCCTTTGTTTATAGCTAGAATCCACTAATGAGTGAGTACATAACATATTCATATTTTGGGGTCTGAGTTATCTCACTCAGGATAGTGTTTTCTATTTCCATCCATTTGCATGCAAAATTCAAGATGTCATTGTTTTTTACCCCTGAGTAGTACTCTAATGTGTATATGTGCCACACTTTCTTTATCCATTCTTCCACTGAGGGACATCTAGGTTGTTACCAGGTTATGGCTATTACAAATAAAGCTGCTATGAACATAGTTGAAAAAATGCTTTTGTAGAATGATTGGGCATCTCTTGGGTATATTCCCAAGAGTGGTATTGTTGGATCCTGAGGTAGGTTGACTCCCAATTTTCTGAGAAACCGCCATACTGATTTCCAAAGTGGTTGCACAAGTTTGCATTCCCACCAGCAATGGATAAGTGTTCCCCTTATTCCACATCCTCTCCAGCATAGGTTATCATTGGTGTTTTTGATTTTAGCCATTCTGACAGGTGTAAGATAGTATCTCAAAGTTGTTTTGATTTGCATTTCCCTGATCACTAAGGAAGTTGAACATTACCTTAAGTATCTTTTGGCCATTTGAACTTCTGTTGAGAATTCTCTGTTCAGTTCAGTACCCCATTTTTAAATTGGGTTATTTAGAATTTTAATGACTAGTTTCTTGAGTTCTTTATATATTTTAGAGATCAGACCTTTGTCTGATGTGGGGTTGGTGAAGATCTTCTCCCATTAAGTAGGTTGCCTTTTGTCTTCTTAATGACCATGTCCTTTGCTTTACAGAAGCTTCTCAGTTTCAGGAGGTCCCATTTATCCATTTTTGCTCTAATATCTGTGCTACTGGGGTTATACTAGGAAGTAGTCTCCTGTGCCCATGTATTGCAGGCTACTTCCCATTTTCTCTTCTATAAGGTTCAGTGTGGTAAGATTTATGTTGAGGTCTTTAATCCATTTGAACTTGAGTTTTGTGCATGGTGATAGATACGGATCTATTTTTATTATTCTACAGGTTGACATCCAGGTGTGCCAACAGCATTTGTTAAAGATGCTTTCTTTCTTCCATTGTATAATTTTAGCTCCTTTGTCAAAAACCAGGTGTTCATAGGTTTGTGGATTAATATCTGGGTCTTCGATTCGATTCCATTGGTCAACGTCTCTGTGTTTATGCCAATACCATGCTGTTTTCATTACTGTAGCTCTGTAATAGAGTTTGAAGTCAGGGATGGTAATGCCTCTGGAAGTTCCTTTATTGTATAGGATTGTTTTGGCAATCCTGGTTTTTTTTTTCCATATAAAATTGATTATTGTTCTCTCAAGGCCTATGAGGAATTTTGTTGGAATTTTGATTGGGATTGCATTAAATCTATAGATTGCCTTTGGTAAAATTGCCATTTTTACTATGTTGATCCTACCAAGGAGATCTTGTCTTTTTCTACTTCCCATGTAGATTAGATCCATGTATGTCTCTCTTAGGTCCTCATTGTTGTCTAAGTTCTCTGGGATTGTGATTTATGGGCTGGTTTTCTTCATATTTCTAATGCAATTTTCTCCCCATAACTATGTGAAATAAACAGCACTGTCTTGCAAGTGTTGAACAATCTCAATTTCAGTCAAACAATCTGGCCCAAATCACATAGCTGTTAAATGGAAGAACCAAGGTTTTGACTGCAAAACTTCATATTCCTTTTCCCCTCTCAGTGACATTTCCTAGCAGTCTTGCATTTAATTGGTAATAGAAGTTTCTTCTAAGTTTCTTGAGGTGAAAATCGTTTCCTTCAGCTTGTGCCACCATATGATCATCCCTGTACTACGGCACACTGAAACATCCTAATTCATGCATTCTTAGAAAGTTGGTGATACTTCATGAAAATTCCATGATTTCACTAACATTCTGTTTCAGTATGATTCCAGCAATTTCTTAATAGCTCAAAATTGTATATTTGTGGTTACCAAACTGAATATTATTCTATTTCTGTGTATTTTTTCAGTACAATAAACTTATCCCATATTCTGTTACTCGATGGGTTTTAATAAGCTACAAAACTAAGAAAGCTGATGAAATTTTAAAGAATTTTTACCCTATAAAGAATGTTCATAAGAAACTCCATATCTTCTGTTTGTTAATATTTGTAGTTTATTTCTGAACTCAAACCTTTTAGAGAACAAACACAGTAAAATAAGTAATATGTTTGCCACTTTTATCTCTTTATGTAACCAAACTCAATTCCTATTATATTATTTCCATATTTAATCTGTCTTTCAAATAACTAACATTTTCTTTAATAGTAAGCAAGATTATATATACATTTCCCCACCTAAATGTGTTCCTAGATTATATCTGCCATAATTTCTCCAGATGAAAAAACAAATTTAGTTGAGGACCATTTTTATACTGGATTGTAGCTTAGCTGAATACAAAACAGCTGTAGGATCACAGCAAAAAAACAACCATATTATAACTGTATTTTTACATAAAGGAAATTAAGTTTTGCTTATTGAAATGACCTAATCTTTTTTGCTACAGTAAGATATTATAAAGTAAAACAATCTGCCCCAAATGACATTAAATTCCCTGTTTCATTTAAATTAAATTTTTCTTTTAGATTAGTTTGTTGTTTTGAAGAGATTTATAGTAGTTGTATTTTTTACTCCTGAATATAAATTCCTTATAGCAAATAATTACCAAAACAGGTAGAGATATTAATGGACAACAAAAATCTCTTGTTGTGGTTTCATGCCTTTTCTTAATATCATAAACTTGGACTCATCCTAACATTTTCTTTCAGAGGTCTAAAGAATCGTTTGAAAAACAATGATACTTGAAATTTTTAGCAGATAATCTTCCAGAAATTTTAGTACTTTTCAAAAGTTACAACTTCTTTAACTTTTGTAAAACACTTGAGTAAATTAAAGAATTTATTTTGTTATTATGTCATTTATTACAGACAATGCATAATTTAAAAAAAGATAACTCACAAAGTATAAAATTTAAAATAAATATTAGTTTTTAAACTCAAAGAGTTTGTGTCTTGGAGCCTTGAGTATAGAACAGAACACTGGTGAGCAGACAGGGCCTCTTGTTCTGGACCTGCATCTGCATCTGAAGTACCCTAGAACTAGCAATCGGTTTCTTATACCTCCATGACAATGTGCGTGCCCTGCTCTAGTCTGAATACCCCTTTTCCTTATTTGATGAATTGTTACTTTTCACGCTCATCCAGGACATCATATATTCAGTGACGTCCTCCCACTCAGTCTGGGGTAGGTGCTCCTACTGTGTACACCTGTGGATTTCTGTGCTTGTTTTATGCAATTTCTGAAGCCAGTTCCTGAGAGGAAACATACTAAACTAAAGGGGGTTTACAGCCCAAATCGCCTATAGCACCATTCTGTATTTTCCAGAACTCAACTTGCTGGTGAAATACCCTTAATGCCGTCTGTCTTGGTCTTTGCGCATATGTGCAACTGTGACTCATAGCCTGAAAAAAACATTTGTAATTTCCTGTTAAAGTGTTCATCTATTTCACTGGCAGTATACCCAGTTCATATTTTTCCATTTACATGGTTAATTGGTTGCCTGTGCAACCTGATCATATTTTGAATTTATTCCAGCTGGCTTTCGTGGCTATTTTAGGTTGAAGCCCTGGACATGTACCTGTTGGCCTGCCTGTAGTTCTTAGTGGAACTTCATCAACAATTGAGAAGTAAAGAAACACACTTATGTTTTTAACATTCAGAGATAAAAATCAATGTAGATATGACTTTAAGAGACACAGCCAGAATTATGAGATGTAAAGTATTTGTATTATATTCCTTTTTTCCAAACGTTCATTTTTTTTCAGGTCAGCAACGTACAAATTGAAATTCATTTTAAGACTTGTGCATAATTCTTTATTAAAGTATACATTACTATTAAATAATCCTTTGGTCAAGTCTTAGGGAAAATTCACAGCACTTGAAGTTTTGAAGACATTTTTAACTTTATGCATTGTGGATAGTATGGAATTATTTTTTTTTGTAAACAAAGACTCCTTGTTTATTTCCCAGCCACTCAGACCCAAATAATTACACAGAAACGATATTAATTACAAAGCTGTTTGGCCAATAGCTTAGGCGTGTTCCTAGTTAGCTCCTACATCTTAAATTAACCCATTTCTATTAAAACCTCCTGGAAAGGTTCTACCATCTTTTTCCTTTGGCAGCTACATGGTGTCTCCTGGATTCTGCCTACTCTCTCTTTTTATCTCTGTGGAGATTTCCTGCCTGGCTTTACTCTGCTAAGCCATTGGCTGAAACAACTTTATCATCAACCAATAAAAGCAACACATACAGAAGGACATCCCACATCAATTTCTCTTCTATACACTATCCATATATAGATAAATACCTTCCTCTTGGCCACCTGAGAGGAAGTAAAATAAACAGGTCAATCAGGATTGTTAAGTCTGATGTTGCCACCTCAAATTCAGCACATTTGTGATATTTTCCACAACCTGTTTATTCTAACATGTTTTGTTTCAGTTTAGCCCTTTTTAATTTTTAAAATTCATCTATTTTATATTGGTATTTTGCCTGCTTGTATGTTGTGCACCACGAGCATGCCTGGAGCTAGTGGAGGTCAGCCAAGGGCATCAGATCCCCTGTAACTGGAGTTGTGAGTGATTATGAACCACCATGTGGGTGCTGGGTGTCGAACTCATGTCCTTTGCAAGAACAGCAGGTGCTGAGCTTTGTCTCCAGCCCCATTTTTAACCCCTTGATGTAGGTTATAGTTTGAATGGTCGTTAATTCAATATAATGCTTTGAGTTTCTAGTTCTTATTCAATACTTAGGAAGATAAATTTTGGACTTTCTGTCATTAGACTATTAAAGTTCAGGTCAGTATTTGGTAATTGTATTAAACGTCCTTTAAAATCTGAAATGAGTTCAAGTTTAAAGAATTTAGCCACATTTCTAAAAAAAAAATCTAGTCAATTGCCAAGTAGTCTAAAAATATTTAAATTGATAAAATTTCTTCTTATTTCCAAAATGAAACTTCCATTTTTTTCCTGCAGAATCAACAAGTAGAGTTATTAAAATAATGGGGCACAAAATTTGGAGGCTAATTGAAAATATAAATGTGTAAAGCACAACCTTTTCCATAGTGAAAAAAAAAACCTAATGACTCCCAACTTTACAGAGTATGTTGCAGTTCTATAGCAACAGCAATTGTATAACATTTCCTTATGAGAACAGTTATACAGCAGGTTTTTAGCAAGCCTAGTGTGGTGTTCAGTAAAGTGAAAGGGCTGGACTGTTTTATCCTTCTGAGTTGGCCGTCTACCAAGAAGAGAAGTTGGGTGCTTTCTTCCCTCTTCTGCTTTTGTGATAGAGTTGGATATAATTTAAATGAACACCCTTTTATCCTAATTCTCATGGGGTCTTTTTCTGAACAAGATACTAAAAATACAATCATCCAAATGCTTTTACACCTACACACTATATTGCTGAACCAATTATTTATGGAAGGGAAGGGAAGATAAAGTTGCTTTTAAGAGTCCTTTAACATATCAGTTTGATAACTAGCAAAACACCTTTACAGCCATTAAATATTTACCAAGACTTGGCTTTAGGCAAGGGGGCAGTTTAGTGCACCGCATTTGACTCTCTGCAATGCCATTGATTAGCTATCAGAAGGACAGAGTTAATAAGTAACTTTAAGTATTACAGAGTGCTCTACATTCTTGTCAAACCTTTTCTCTGAAGACGACCTAAAAAAAAAAAAAAAGTCAGTTACAGCCAGCATTCTCCCCACCAATGATTGCACAAGCACAGCTCTGAAGGAAAGAGAGGCCAGGCAAATCAGTTGAGCGGTGCTTAAGCAATGCTTCCTAGTGACTGTTGTCATTGCTGCTGGACTTTAGAACTGAACGTGTTTACATTTAATTAGAAAGGACACACAGTTTACAGCACAGTAGCTATCAATATCGGATCAGAATTGATTTCCGCTTTCTCTCCAGTGATTGCTTCCTTCAAGCTAATTAAAAAAGGCATATAACCAAATGACTCACATAAATTTTAAAGCAAAGTAAACAGTATTCCCTGGAGAGCCAAACAAACGTAAATGGCATTCATCCTGATTATTAGCTAAATTTTTTAAAAGAATTCTGATGCTTATAAACGTGTTGTAAGTCGTGTTTTAGTGTTATCAGACTGGTTATATGCAAGTGTTCCCCTTTGAAGAAACCTCAGTGAATTGCTTTGCCTGATACCTCAGCTCTAAACGAAACAATAGCCTTAGTTTTATCTTTATAATCCCTAAAACATGGAGATAAGTCAGTCTCCAAGAAGCTTGGGCTCACTTTGTCAGGTTCTCAGTTTCCACGTGCTACACAGAAAAATACATTGAAATCACCATTAAAAAAATTTTCTTTTCATTAAGGGGCATAGACCACATGTGTCATTTGCTAAAGTTAGAGGCTCTCCAGGTATGAGTGATTAGCAGTTTCTTTGTAATTACCATGGGTAAATTTATGTATTAAAAAAATACTATACAAGGTTTTTTTTGTTCTCTGATCTATTGGAAAGAGACTGGATTTCAGTTTCACTAGCTAATGTTTTGCTGATTATGTAAACTTCTGTGACAATATTATACAGTCAGAGAAGTGAAGGAAAATGGGAGAAAAATAGGCTTCCTCCAGGAGACATGTCTTAGCCTCCCTTCTTCCTCGTCTGTGAGGTCTGCCATGCATTCCACATGTCCCCTGGAAGGCTATCAACATTCAAGAAAATATAGGATGGTTCAGATTGAACACAGCCCTTAAGAAATGTGGTGTAACTAATTTTCAGGTATTTAGTAAGCATTCTGCCAAGTATTACAGATAAAACAGTAAAACTTCTGTAAGACAAAGGATGTAGCTCAATGGCGGACTGTGTACTTAGCATTATGGAGGCTCTGGGTGCAGGTCCTAGCATCCCTAAAATCTACCTAAGAGATTAGATTTTTATCTGTTTTAGTTGCTATTATGCTTTATACTTGTGTGTGTGTGGTTGTTCAATAAATATCCAATGAATAACCCCTTCAAAAATTATTTCAAAACAAGCAAATATACGCTGAGCCACAGGCGGGCTTCCAGCAGCACTTGTTCTCCACACGGCAGGGAAGCTTCTGAAATCAGGCAATGATGTTGCATTAGTGAGTCCCCTCAGAGTCTCCCAAGGTAGACTAACTCTTAAAAGGTTTGCAATGCTTACTTTCTTCAATTTCATTTAATTTTTTTTAAATCCTATGCTTTGTTTTACCCTTAGAGCTCACAGAGCAACCAACCTGTAATCCACTTTGGATACTGAATATAAATAAACATGCAGGGCTTAGATACTTCACAAAGATTCTCATCAGCCATTAACACAGAGAAATAAAGAACTGTGTGATCTGAGGTAAAGAATCAGGAATCACTTATCCCACAGATATTGACTGAAAAACACTTTTTGGTAATAGATTAATATCAAATGATTAAAAGGGGGAACATTAGTTTTTGAAGATTTATTTTTCTGATTCATACTCTCTACTCAGTTTGAAAACACATGAGAAAGTCACTTAGCTGGCCCCCTGATGTGGTGCTGGGGTCAAAATTGTGGATCCCTGATAAAAGAGTAGGCACTTTGAACCACTGAGCTATCTCTTTGGCCCTTAATGTATCGTTCTTGTGGAAACTCATATATGCGGTGAGATGGGGGAAATGTGTAGGCAGGATTGGGCCAGGGTTCTAAGGAAATCGAAAGATATTCATCCTGACTGGATTGTTATGAGTAAGTAGTTGCATGATGAGAACTGCACTGAGGAGCGATGCCCAATACACAGAGGAGATAGACAATACTTCCTTCGCTTCAGAAAACTCACTCTAGGAAAAGAGCAAGAAGACCTTTACAGAAATTCACCAACAAAAGTAATACTACCATTCTATGTAAGGGTAGCAGCAATCATAATGGGATGAAATTGAAGACGAAGGAGGGATGTTAAGTGCAAATCAGCGTAATGGATTGGATAGTAACTTGAGAGATACATATTAATGATGATACATCGGTTTGAAGTCTGATAGACAGGGAATATGGCTCCACCATAGGAAATGACAGGAAGATAAAGCTCCTTGGGGAAGGGTATAAAATGAGATCATGAGTTCACATCCAGACATCATGTGGTAGTTAGTTATTTACAGAATTGTAATTTGACAATATCTTCAAGGTGTTTGTGCAGATCTGGTGCTCAATGCAGCCATCTGTGGCAGAGAGGAGTTTGCTGTGTTAGAGATGATTAACTGGAAGAGTTGAGAATGAACTGACATGAGAGAGATGGGTGAAGGAGAAGGCACCAGCAGTCTAGGCAAAGGCTAAGTGGAGGAGGAGAAGCACTCTCAAGGAGACAGGGGAGCTTTGGGAAAGTAAACAGAAACCAGCATGAATTGAATTACAAAGCAGGTCAGGAAGGCGGTTCCAGAAAGAACTGGCTTCAGATAGGTAAGATAGAGACAGCTAGGAGAGGGTCTTGATGTTTAGCAAATTCAGTAACACCTTGAGCACAAAACGGATTGCAGCCCCTTGAAATGAAATTGATGTGAAGGCAGCAACCATAGAGCCAATAAGACTTCCTAATTAGGTCCTAACGCTAAATAAGGCTTTCTAACTATTTCCTAAAGCTAAATAAGACTTTCTAGTTAGGTCCTAAAGCTAAATAAGACACCCCCCCCCCCAACTAGGTCCTCTTATGCCAAATTGTAATATCTAGAAAAGTTAGTAAATCTGAATACCGATATGTAACAACAAAAATTTTCATAGCTGTTCTGGTTCAGATAACTAAAAATGAGTTTCTGAACTTTATTCTATGTTGTAGATTTGGACTCTAGCGTGGTCCCATCTCTTCCAGCTAAGATTCTAAAACTGACCCGTTCAAAAGAACAAGCTAAAGCTTACTTAGAGGCATGTTGTCCTGTAAGTAGTGGGAACATTGTTAGCCCTATAAGAGTCCCCATAACCAGGGCAGAATCTTAAAGCAGATCTCAGTAGCTTCCCTTCGAAATCTTTCAGTAAACATGTCATTTTTCTAACCCAAAGACCAAATTCCTTACATAATTTATCTCTAGCCACATTTCAACACGGTCTTCACACTGGCCTAACAGGGCTCCATTTAGCTCATCAGTATTCTTCCTCTTAAATGTTTGCATATACGTCACTACTTTTCTACATGAGTTGTGGTAAATTGTGCTTTCATTTTTACTATGTTTCAGTTTTTCCCTCTTGGCCCATATGCACTTAGAGTTTTGTTGTCTAACTTCCAAATATTTTTCCAGCCCTGGTTATATATTAATTTTTAGTTTAATCCCATAAAAGCATAGGAGCATATCTTATGACTTCTGATCTTTTAATTTTATCAAGGTATGTTTTATGGTCCATATAGTACAATATATCTTGGCAAGTGTTTCACTTAAGTTTGAGAAGAGTGTATAATCTTCTGTTGCTAAAATTATTCTATAAATGCCAACTCTGTATTGGTAAGTGATGTCTTGAATGACTTGACAGTATGTGAAATAAGCTGGACACAAACAGATAATACAGTGTACTCTCATTTACATGTGGAATCTTAACAATCTGAATTCAGAAACAGAAGATAGAATGATGATCACCCTGGATGTGACGTTTCAGATGGATAATCTGAATTAATGAATTCTGAATATAGTTTAAATAATGTGATAACTACAATTAAAAACACTGCATTAGATACTTGATATTTCCAGAGACAGGAGATCTCATTTTTCTCAAGTAATGTAATTGAATGGTAAATACACACACACACACACACACACACACACACACACACACACACACACACACATATATATATATTAGAGAAATGCCTAACTTCTTCAGAGTTGCCACTTTTACATATGGTGTGTGTCCTTGTTCTTAGTAAACTCTTCTCTTTTTGTATCTGCAAGATTGGTGGTGACAGTCACCACTGTTTCTTGCATTGATGATAGGCATCTTCAGGCTGCCTTTCTGTGCTTCTGCTATTTCCTTCCACATTGCTTTGCATTTGTTTTATTGTTTAAGGTTCTTGCAGAGGAAGGTTAGAGTGCTAAGTCAGCACATTTCACATTTCCTAATGTGTGCATTTAGTGCAGTGACTTTTGCTCTCAGCGCTGTTTCAGCTTTGTCCACAGATTTGGGTCTCCTGCACTCTCATTACCATTAACTTCGGTGTGTTCTTTAATTTTCCTGGGAAATTCCTGTTTCATTCAGATTTTATTTGAACATGTATTGTTGAGTTTCTAGGTGTTTAGTGACTTTCCTGTTAACTTATAAAGCCTAGAGGATAGGCAGGAAATATAGTTCAGAGGTGAAGAGCACTGAGTGCTCTTGCAGAGGACTCCAGTTCAAATCCCAGCACCTACGTGGAAGCCCACAACCATCCGCATCCAGTGCCAGGGAACAAATACCCTCTGGTCTCTGCAGGCCCTGCATGTATCTACATCACGTATGTGCAGGCAGAACACCCATACACATAAAATAAAAATAAAGGAAAGATTAAAATAATAAATAAAGAGAACCTAGAGTAATATTAACCTTCTGTTGCTAATGTCTGTTTTATTTTTTCATTTTTATTGGAGAATAAATCATATATGGCTTTAATTCTTTTGAATTTTTGAAATTTGTTTTGTGGTCTTATTTAAGATTATTTAAGGACATTGCCTATCATGGTATATGTTCTGGGGACAATGGAAAATAATGTGTGAATTGCTGCTGTATATCTGTGAGTAGTTTGTATATTCTGGTGTTCAATGATGCTGAGTTATTCTGTACCATTTGGTTATCTAGTAGAGAGTATTAATTGTCTTACATTATAACCTAAAACTATTCTCTCTGAGGTAATTTTAACTTATTTCTTTAATTAAGTCAGCTGTGCCAAAGAGGAAGCAACAGTGGCATCACCAGGCTGCCATGTTTACGCATGAAATCTGTGGGTCCACAAGCTCAACGATGCTGAAGGGATGTCTTCCCTCTGAAGCTTATTCAGAGTTAAAGCCTGTTGAAATACAAACTAATTTCCCCAAAATTATGTAAAATAGACTATTGTTTTTTTGAAAGGACCTTGGTGAATTAATTAATGCAACTGACCAGAGCATAAAGGCAAACACTCCTACAAGTCAGTGCATACTCTTGGTTTGCATACTTTGCTTAACTTCTATTTACTCTGTAAAACAAGCCGAGCCTGCCTCTCTTGCTCTCTTTTTTTAAAGAATGACTTAAGGATGTTATCAGTAGCTGAGTAAAAGTTGGGGAAACTGGTTTTCTTCTCTCAATTCATGAAAAACCTGTAGCCACAAGAAATTGTTTTCAACGGTGTTTACAAAATATCTTAGTATTGCATAATATGTTGAAAATGTCAACTAGATGTAAGTCGTATAAAAATTTCACAGATAAGAATGTCTTTTCTTGGCCAGGGCTTGTGCTAAGAATTTTTACCCTTAAAGATCCTTTGAACTCAAGAGTTTTCTCATGTTTTGTTAATATTCAGAGAGAAAAGTATTTTCCCAGGGTTCCACGGTAGAAGGTAAGACTGAAATGTGACCTTTATCTTCTACCGTGGAACCCAGCCTCAACCTCGCTCGTCTGTGCCACACTTCGCGTTCTGAAGTCATAGACTGGCTAGCTGTTATCAGGAGCTGTTCTGTACTATTTAGCAGCATCTCTGGCCCATTTCCCACTAAATGACTGTTCCGTGGCTATGCTTTTGACAATTAAAAATGTCTTTGAACACTGAAAAATTACTTCGAGGGATTAAAAAAAAAATCAGTCCAAGTCAAGAAGTACTTACTGCCCCAAGGAGGTGGTTCCATGGGTAAAGTACTAGCCGTGCATGCTCAAGGGCCTGAGTTGAGTTCTCAGCGCCTGCAGAGCCACATGCGGTACCACACCGGTGCTCCTCAGCGGCCTGAGAAACAGAGCCGCAAAGACCAGCTGAGCTCTCTTACACAATAGTGGGAAGTGAGAACAGGCATTTAAAGGAGTCCTCTGACTGCCTCGCTCATACCATGGCATCCGTACAAATGAACACATATCCATGCCATACATACATACTACGCATGCACTCACACAAAGATTTAAATAAAAGAACTACTCGTCTATATTACCTTAGCTCTAAAGTGTAAACACAGACTATCCAGTAAACAGTGCATATAGATCACGCTCTTTATTAAGGATTACTATAAGATAAATGAAGCCTAAGCTGAAGAGTTAAGTGCTTGTTGTAGGGCATGCACCATGCAGAGAAGAGAGGACATAAGGAAAGTAGCATCAAATGTGGTGTAAATGAAAAAAAAAAATGCAAATCAAGTACCTCAGCCGAACCCGTGTGTGGCATTACAGTCGAGAGTTTGACAAGCAGTTGAGGAGAACTTACACTACATGAAAACGCATGCTGTTGTGTGTTCAGGGGCCTGATAGTATTAAATGCGTTAAGCTGAAACAGTACAGAGTCGCGGTCCAGGAAAATCACAGGACTTTAGACGGAGTCAACCAGGAAATATCTGAAAAGGGAGAAAGCACTGCAGAAAGGAAGTCGGGGCCAGGCCTGTTAAGAGTCAGTGACAGAGAACCTTGGCGGATCTGGCCAAGGTATGCTGCAAAGATCATGCCACACCGCAGAGCTCACTCAACAGGTTTATTGGGAGAAGGAGGGTAGGCAGAGGCTGCCTCTGATCAAGGGTGGAAGGGGAAATAGGGCGCAAAGAGACAGCTCTAGCTTTTTACAAGAGCAGTGCATGCACATAGTGAGAATATGCGACTAGTGCTAACAGTGGAAATGTGTTGTACTTTGGTGGCTGATGGCGATGTAGCCCTGCTGCTGCTAGGCTGCTGAAGGTGGGCTATGCGGTGGGGTTTTCCACCCAAGTGTAGTAGCACATGACTATAATTCCAGGCCTGAGAGGACTGCAAGTTCAAAGACAATCTAGAGTGTATAGCAAATTCTAGGCCAGCCTAAAGCATAGCAAGATTCTCTGGGGGAAAAAAAATGCATACCACTTATTGGAGAAGAGCCCACTAAGGGACTTTTCTATCGTGATCCTCCACTGTATTTAATGAAGGAGTTGGGAGATAATTCAAAGTCTTGTGAATTAAAATGTAATAAGGTGAAATAGTACTGTGTTACTCTTCTCGTTGCTATGATAGGACACCTGAGAGAAGCCATGCAGGAGGAGAGGAGTGTATTTTGGCTGCCCACATTCAAGAAGATCTACTTAAATTAAATTTTCCTGGAAATACCTTTTCAGACACGCCCAGAAATTTGTCTTCTACATAATTCTAAATCTTGATAATTCGACAGTTGAGATTAACTATTACAGTTACTTAGTAATTTTTTAAACTTTCTTTTTATTTATTCTTTGTGTCTTTCACATCATGCATCTCGGTCCCATTCATTTTCTATCCCTGTTTATCTGCCCTCTGCCCTTGCACCCCTCCCAGAATAAAATTTAAGAGAAAAATTAAAATTAAAAAAGGGAACAGGTCTCATCATGGAAGCTGTGGTGTGACACAGAGAGTCACACTACACCCTTCTGTCCAGACACCTTTCCTTGCAAGTGTTCACTGTTCAAGTCCTCTGGCTTCTGCTACACTATTGGTGCTGGGCCCTCACTAGGACTCCTCTTGGATATCCTGTTGTTGCCCTGTGTTGTGGAAAACCTGCTGTTTGGCGTAGACAGCCCTGGTCCCTTCATGTACTCCTGCAGATCACCGTGGTTGTTGGGGTGGACCAACACATAACCCTGGTTCTGGACCTGGGTACTTGCAGGGCTGGTCACTCTGTCAACTCTCTCTTGTCCTCACCACCAGTATTAGTTCTACATTGCTCTGGTGAGTTCGCCCTTTGCAGCAATGAGCAAGAGGGGACAGTGTTCCTGCTTCCTTGTCCTCAGTGTTGAATCTCCCACACTTACACCTTCAGGACCAGCTCTACTGTGTTGCCCGGGAAGGGAGTAGGGGCCACTCTGGAGTGCAGCAGCAGATGGGGAGCAGGGACAGCTCTCTGGCTCTTATGACCCCAGGGAAAGCTCTCCTACCTGCCTCAGGCTTTGGTGGGCAAGAATGGGGGGACCACATGCCTCTCCTGTCTTTGCCACCACATGACAGTAATGGGGACAATTCTTCCATGCTTACAATATCGGGGCTGACTCATCAACAGCCCCACCAACAGGATTGGATCTCTTGGGCTGCCCAGGTGAGGTGCAGGGCCTGCCTTCCTGAGTGTTGCAGCTGGTAGTGGGCAGGGGCTGCTCCCCCTCAGGACCAGCTCTCTCACTTAGTAATGTTTGAAAATCTCATTTTCTGTACTTAAGAACATTGAATCGCCAGGCGGTGGTGGCACACCTCTTTAATTCCAGCACTCAGGAGGCAGAGGCAGGTGGATCTCTGTGAGTTCGAGGCCAACCTGTTCTACAAGAGCTAGTTCCAGAACAGGCTCCCAGCACTGTCTCGAAAAACCAAAAAGAAGAAGAAGAAGAAGAAGAAGAAGAAGAAGAAGAAGAAGAAGAAGAAGAAGAAGAAGAAGAAGAAGAAGAAGAAGAAGAAGAAGAAGAAGAACATTGAATCACTAAGGTTATATAATTTCAAAACTGAAACATAACTTAAAAATTTATTTATTGTATTTCATTGCCTTTGTAGCAAACAGGAAGAATTAGGATCCTGTGAGACATTGGTTATGTGCCTTGAATATCTGTGAGTGATTCAACAACTCTTCTGCTTTCTATCATTTCTTTCCACTGTAACTCACTGTAACTTAGTTTATTTCCATGCCGTTTAAGGGTCATTAAGTTGTAATGCTTCTGCTGTGCTGAAAATAAATAACTTTTGAAAGAAATTATACTCAACAGGATTCCCTGAAGAAAGCTAGACAGTGGGGTTCTAATGTCCATGTTGGGTAGAGCACTATGAGACAAAGGGGCACTACAGATATTTATAAACACCCAGATGCTGAGAATATATTCCCTTTACTTTACTTATTATTCTCCCTATTTTAGGTTCATATAGGAAAATTTTTTTGAAGTATAAACATTTAACTTTTTAAGTTCTTAATAAATATGTACTTCTCATAAAATAAAGTAGAACTTAAAATTAACATTTACCTAAAATTGACCATATAATTAATAACAGAATATTAGTATATTGTTAGTGGGAAGTAAACTACAAAATAAGAGAGAAAATATATTACAATAAGTTATAAAAAATACAAGAGTAGGATTATGAGACACACTAGTGGAGAAAACATCAAAATTTAAATATTAGTTTCCCCTTACGGACTATGACCTCTGTGTCTGCCATGGGCTTTTTTTTTTTTTTGAATGAGTTTACAATACCAATGCCAGGTGTAGATTCCCTCTTGTGGAGTGGGTCTCTAATCTAAATAGAGAGCGGTTGGTTACCCTCAGATATCCTGCCACTATTGCACAAGTGGGCACCTCCTGCCTGCAGGTTGGTATTGTAGTTCTTAGGGATCACAGCTAAGTAGGTAAATTGATGCCTCCCTTTCTTCTTCCCCAGCTGACCTCATAGCCCCTTCCTGCACTGTAACAGCTGTCTGGCAAAGAAGGGCTTCAAGCTTAGTTTTACCTTCATTTTTCTATTTCATACAACTAGGGTAAGTGGTATATTCAGCTATTGGATCTTACCGTCTTGTCATTGTGGACAACCAAAAAACGTGGCAAGAGCTTGTTTTGCTAGGGGGCCTTTCCTAACCAAGTCCTCATAAGGAAATGAAACATACCTGGCGCTGAGTTCTTTGTTTAATAACCCACAGCTTTTAGGAGGAGCTCTTATAAGCCATTCAGGGCATCTCCATTCCCCAACATTTTGTTTGTTTGTTTGTATATATGAATTTTTAGGTTGATTATAAGATAGTAGCTTCCATATAGTTTTTTTTATATATATCGCCTTTTTTCTTTACTTATCCCCTAGTGTTTCCTATCCTGCCAGTTTCTTAAATTCTCCATTCCCAGATTGCACCTCTCTACTTTCATATCACCTTTGCTTTAGTATCCCTTCTCCCTTAAAATATCCCTCTCCCCACAGCTTCTTTCTAGACTTCTGAGCTCTACAGGAACTCCACGCTGAAGACACAAAACCAGAGATTCGAATGCAGGGACACAAAAAGCATGTGTATAACTTTAACAGTTTCCTCTATTTTCCGGCCAATTCCATCTATAGTGTACATGTTCCACCTTTTTTATTATCCACTCATCAGTTGAAGAACACCTAGACTGATCCATTTCCTATTATTATGAATACAGTAGCCATAAATATGGATGAGCTAGTATTTCAATAGTAGGATATAAATGTCTTTGGATATATTACCAGAAGAGGAATAAACGTGTGGTAGTTCTGTTTTTAGCTTTTTGAGGAATTTCATAGATTTTCATATTGGCTACACGAGTTTGTCCTACAGTAACAGTGGATTTAATTCTGTTGTTTAGCTAAACTGACATAGAATCAAACCTCCTTCTAAACTCTCTCTTTCTCTCTCTCTCTCTCTCTCTCTCTCTCTCTCTCTCTCTCTGTGTGTGTGTGTGTGTGTGTGTGTGTGTGTGTGTGTGTGTGTGTGTTTAGGCACATAGATAATTACAATCTTAGTCAGAAAAACCTCTTTCCAATGAACTGTGGAGATTACAGACTTAGGGCTACACAAAAGATGAAGCGACAGTGGAGTGTTCAGCCCTAAACAAGGCATTTAATATCATCCCCTCCTAGGTTCTGGGGGCATTGCAGAAGAGGAGGTAGAAAGAATGTAAAGGCCAGAGAATAAGGGAAAGGGTTCCAAAAACACTGTATTGCCACATGCCAAATTCTGAACACAGCCATTATAATAACAACCGCTCAACAACTGCAGATGACTTCACTGGATCTGCACTGGAATGGGTGATGGCCACTCATTTCTGAACTGCCAGACTCACAGAGAGGGATAGCCTTTGCCTTTGGTTGTGTGCCCACTCGTGACCCCACCAGGCGGCTGTGATTAAACTAAGAGGGTCAGGAAACACAACCAAATTCAAAGCCTTGCATCTGGGAAAGAGACAGGTAGGGGGAAATGAGGTTGATACAAGTAGCTGGAAGATAAGACACGGCTTGCAAGAGAGTTACCAGAACACATTCCATGCTTGTATGAAATTGTCAAAGAACTAACAATTCAAAACCATTAAGTTTGGAGAGTCTTGATATTTTGCCAGGGGAAGCAGTATCTACACTGAAACCTCCCTGCTGAGTAGGAGTTTCATGGAGGGAAAACAGTGCAAGCAAATGCCATGGGCAGGAACAGCTTTCTGCTTAAGAAACTGGCTGAAGGACGAGGTAGAAAGGCCAGATGATGCGGAGCTCTGTAGACGTGGCCAGCACAGAAGAGCCAGGCAGTGCACAAACTGGGGTTGAGGTGGGAAGAGACTGTGGGTTCTGCTAGGGGGATGAGACTGATTAAATTGCCTGCCTCTCTTTGTTTCTGTGTCTTCATTCATAAAACAAAGGCAGTAAATAAAGCTCTTTACAAGGGTTGTTTGCAAGTTTAGTGAGTTAAAACTTACAATTTGTTATTTTAGAGATTTGTTTTCAGAGCACATGAGATGCCTTTGCATGATATTAGTGATATTATTTTTAAAAGAGCACTATAGCTACTGCTTCTCCTTAACAACATTGGTGGAATGTGGGTGTTTGTCAGGCAGTTTGAGTGGGTGGCCTTTGTGGGCTAGGATGTAAAGTCACATAGCCGTCTGCACATCACTCTGATTTTACACGGGATAACCAACTGACCAGCGTTTAGCAACAATCTCTACTGTTAGGTATTAATTCAAATCCTGAAATGATTCTTTTTGATATGCGAACTGTCTTTGTTTCTATGTGATACCTATCCCACAGTGAGGCGACTATAAAGGCTTATCTGTAACTTGAAAAGAAGAAATTTATAATCACTTTCATCTGAACAGTTTTAGATGAAGCGTCAGACCCGGGCTAGGCCAGTACTGAGGTTCTCCCTTTAGCGTTTTGCAGCTTTACGAATAGCTTTCATTCATATTATCAACTTGTGTCATATAGCTCAGTGGTTGTAGTACTTCCTGCACTTCAGTCGACATTTCCTTTGTATGCATATACCGGAATGATTTTATTTAATAAAAAAAGAACATCTCCTATGTGGATTTTAAATTTCCCTTATTAAATATTTATATTTTCAAAATGTCTTTATTTAATTGAGTGAGGTGCTTGGTGCCATTTCAAAATAACCTCAGGTGGTGGGTGTAATGACATATCAAGGATCTGACCTTTAGCATTTTAGGATTCTATTTGTCTGCATTTTCTTCTGCATTCATTTAGTCTTAATTTATATGCTCTTCCTCCATATCGCTTAATGAGTAGATGTATTTATTATAAGAATCATTAACCATAAAAATATATATCTGAATACATACCATCTGACTGCTGATTTTACCTTCATTCATATTTCCGCTGCGTGTCTGTATAAGGCTGACGGATATTTGCACCAACCTCATTCATTCTCATTAAGGGCTTCGATAGGCCCTGGATCTCCTAAACTGGTGTCCACTCTCTTCTCACATCTTTGCAGTCAGCTTATTATACTTTTTATTTACCTAGAGATACTTTATTTTCTAGTTCTGTGCTATTCCTTTAAAAAGAAAATTGAATGTAATATTTACACTGACATAATTAAATTAACATTTTACAGCATCTTTCTGTGTGCTCTGATATCACAGATAACCAGTTGTCTGCATAGCTCTTGGCAAGTAACAGAGTTACAGAACAATGATCAATTATAATAATATGTTATAAAAAAAAACCTATTTAGGTATTTCTATATTGATTTTTAGAAGTGGGGATTCCAAATGAATATTTTTTATTAAAGAAATGATTGAACAGTCAGCCTAGATATTTATAATTGTAATTTTATGTTTTCTCAGTTTACACAAATCATTATCCCAAGAAGAGAACTTGAAGGATCAGTTTAACCATGCCCTTAGTACCTATGAAGAAGCCTTGAAAAACAGAGAGAGCGTTGTTTCCATCACTCAACAGCAGAACGAAGAACTGGCCACCCAACTTGAGCAGGCTCTGACTCAGCAAGCAAGCATGGAATTACAGCTTCAGTGTGCTCTCGAGGTCTCCCAAGCAGCCAATGAAAAAGTTCAGAAGTAAGTAAATAAAAGCATGAAACATTTAAAAAAAATCAAAGCAAAACAACTTTCCTTTGGAAACCAAACAATATCTGGTTTTTGTTTGCAATACTTACTATTGCTTTAAGGAAAAAGTGAACAAAATGAACTTTTTAGGTTACATATCACATCCTTTTTGATATGAAAAAAAATTGTTTTCTTGAGACTTACTGTTACTATAATATTGGGAAAAATTGTTTATAATAAGTGGGCTTGACCAATTAAGGGAGGCCATGGTGCTTCAACCATTGCACACCCCACATTGAGAGGCAATGGTATTCGCAAAGACAGACATGTTGCCATGGGCTGTACTCACTGAGCCTCGCTGTCATGTTTATGGAGTTGAGATCTTCTGGGACCTTGGTCGCTGAGGCCTCTCACTGCACTGAACCCGTACAGAGAAATTAGTTTTCCTGTGTTGTTCTTTAAAAGTATTCAGTGCAGCCTTCAGAGTGCATAATTATATTTGTTTATTTTGATGGTTCTTTGCATTTTTATTAAAATTTAGCCAAAGCTGCATAATCAACTGGTCCTTATGACGGTGCACAGAATGCTAACACTTTCCCAAGCAAAGACGTCCGTTATTAATTTATGGAACTTGAATCTTGTAGCAGTGCTTTCTGAGGACGCTTTATGGACTAGGGCTTGTCAACCCATCCTTTTGTATAGTGGACAGCACACATCCTCACTCACAAATTTAATCACCTCTTGTTGCCGGCACAGCTTTTTCCCTTCATCTTGTTTGTTTCTTTATTTTCAAGACTACATCCTATGCACAAGTAGCAAGGCTTGTTACTTCCTTTAACTTCCTAGTTGAAATAAGTGGTCTCAACGATTTCCCCAGCATCTCTGAAACTATATTTAAATTGATAACCCAAACTCAAGTGAATCTGGGCAAAGCCATTCTGGAATCGTTTAGGGTTCCACACTTTAATCTTTGCAGACAGTGTATCTTGAAGCTTTTAATTAAGTCCTGTGCATTTTCTGTATAAAAATTAGATTCAAATTCAATAAGCCATTATATATCTAGTTATTTTCAAGTACATTAACAAGCTAAGAATGTTGTGATATATAGATGGCTAATATATATTTTATTGTAAATCACAATCAGTAACTTGGACATTATGATATGATTTAATTCTGTCTGTACAGTCTACAGAGAATTATAAATTTAAATTTTTTAATGTGTAAGCACTTCTTTGTTATATGACTAAAATTCCCTAAAACATTGGTTTCTTGAGATCAGTTAGGTTTCAAAAAATGTTGGAAATGTCACCAGCTAACATGTTTTAAAAAAAAGATTATTTTTTTGAATACCAGAAAGTGGGAAGATCATCATTGTTAGCTCATGTTATTAAACTGGGTAGTTGTAACTACTGGACAAAATTATGTCCTTTTTATTTTATACATTAACCACAAACACATAAAACCTTTATAATGGAATTCTACCAATCTGAGGATCATTTTAACATGATTTAACACTACAACATGACATTTTATAAGAGCTAACTATTGAAATTACTTCTCAAACCTTTTATTCTGAGTTCCTACAAGACCTATTTGAAGTATTGCGGGGATTTCTTTTATATATTATGTTTATTTTCATAGCTACAAATTAGGCAGTTTGTATCTTCATCATGGTTGCTTGAGCAGCAGTCTGTGCATTCTAGGGGGTTTTAGGAAGGTTCTCCTCTGAAAAGACCACAAATAGAACTGTGTTAGATGGGCTTAGGATGCTCTATACAGTCTAGTTTTTTCACTGAGGCAAATTCTTTGAAAATATCTAAATACATTTTACAGTATAAAATTTGAACAAAAAAGGTCTTTTTTCTGTTCACAACCAAATTTCTTGAGTATATGATCAATAATCATTGCTCATTTTTCAATACCTATATATGCTTCTGGAGTTCATTACATTCTTGGCAACTGGCTAAAACTGTTCTCATTAAGGTTAAAAGTAATTTTCTAATTCCACAGCCCACGGCACATATTTACCATATTCTTATTATAAACTGATGCACAACCACAATAAAAATAAAGACGTACACTCATGATTAGCAATAGAACATAGCAACTTCAATACTTACACTTTGGATTTAAAATGTGTAAGTATGCACTTGGAGTTTACTGTGAAGCGTCACGCTGATATTCACAGTGGCATGCCTTCTTCAGCAGTGTTGTAGGAACTAGATGGAATGAGACGTGTAGAGCTGTTAAGCAATCCTGTTCTGTGCTCCCTCCTCTCTCCTGCACTGTCTATCCATTCCTCAGAACGGTTCTGCCTTTTCAGGACTAGATGCCTTTGCAAATGTTGATCTCTCTCTGTGGAGCCCTTTGCCTTCCCTGCCAGCCTCAAGAACATTGTGCATCCTGTGAGAGTCAGTGCAGTGCTGAGCATAGGAAAATGTGGGCTCAGTGTTACATCAAGTAGCTCTGGATTTCGATCCCTGATCCCTACTAATTGCTTAAGAGATTTACTTACTCCATAAGGAAAAGTTTCTAGATCAGGTTAGAAATAATACTGGTTTCATATAATGCCTTCTTATGAAGAAAAATTGTATAATTTATTATACAATTATAATATAAATGCCTAGTGCAGTGCCAGAATATTATAAAATGTTGTATTTTTAATAACAGCATATCCATTAATATAAGACCAATTCTACCACATTTTCTCCACAAAGTTGTTATTCCTAGAAAGAAAGTTGTCTTTCCTAGAAAGAAAAATGTATTCTCTGTTTTTCCATAGTATTTAGGGTTCTTTTTGATGTATTAGGGAATCTTCTGGTCTACAATATGCCCAGATATAGTTACTGAACTATATATTTATATGCTTTTGTTTTTTTTCCTGCTGGACTCTATATTGCTTGGTCGTATAAGTTCTTAGGACATATAAGCCCTAAAATTCTACATGATACTTCCTACCTATTGAATGTCAAATGAATGTTAGGAAAACTTGTGTAAAAAACTTTGAGCTAGAAAAAAAAAAAAACATTCTGAGTGAGGTAACACAGACCCAGAAAGATGACCATGGTATGTTCTCACTTGTAAGTGGATACTAGATACAAAGCAAAGGATAACGAGCCTATAGTCCATGGCCCTAGAGAAGCTAAGTAACAAGATGAACCTTAAGACTAGCATATATAGATCCACCAGGGAAGGGGAAATAGACAAGATCGCCTGACAAAATTATGAGCATGGGGTAGGGGAGAAGGGAGGGTAAAACAGGAGGAGGATGGGAGAAGGGGAGGGGAAAGGAAAACTTGAGGGAACAGGATAGTCCAGATGGAGGGACAGAGATGAGAGCAAGAAAAAAGATATTTTGATTGAGGGAGCTATTATGTGGTTAGCAAGAAACTTGACATTAGAGAAATTCTCTGGAATCCACAAGGCTCACCCCAGCTAAGACATTAAGCAATAGAGGAAAGGGTGCCCAAACTGGGCTTGTCCTGAAGTCAGGTTGATGAATGTCTTAAATGTCACCATAGAACCTTCATCCAGAAACTGATGGAAACAGATGCAGAGACCCCAGCAGAGCACTGGGCTGAGCTCCCAAAGTCCAGTTGAAGAGTGGGAGGAGTGAGAATATGAGCAAAGAGGTCAAGACCATGATGGGGACACCCACTGAAACAGTCTACCTGAGCTAATGGGAGCTCACCAACTCGAGGCAGACTGGGAAGGAACCAGCATAGGACCAGACTAGACCTTCTAAATGTGGGGGACAATTGTATGGCTGGGGCAGACTGCAGAGCCACTGGCAATAGCTCCAGGATTTATCGCTACTGCTTGTACTGGCTTTTTGGGAACCCATTTTCTTTGGATAGATCTCTTGCTCAGCCTAGATATAATAGGGAGGGTTTTGGTCCTTCCTCAAAGCAGTGTGCCTTACCCTCTCTGAGGAGTGGATGAGGTGAGGGAGGGAAGGTAGAGGGAGTGGGAGGAGAGAAGGGAGTGGGAACTGGGATTGGTATGGAAAATGAAAGAACATAGTTTTCTTTTTAAAAAAAGTAAATAAAAAAATCTGCCATCACAATGAAGTGCTCGAAAACACAAATAAGACTATAATATTCATTCTTCAGGCTAGGGACATTTAGGTTGTTTACAGGTTCTGGCTAAGGAAAATGTGGTACATTTACACAATGGAGTACTACACAGCAGAGAAAATAACAACATTTTGAAATTTTCAGGCAAATTGATAGTGCTTGAAAATATCATATTGAGTGAGGTAATCCAGACCCAGAAAGACAATTATCAAATGTACCTATTCATAATTGGTTTTTAAACATAAAACAAAGAAAACCAGCCTACAAATCATAACCCCAGAGAACCTAGACAACAATGAGGACCCTAGGAGAAACATACATGGATTTGATCTACATAGGAAGTAGTAAAAGAACAAGATCTCCAGAGTAAATTGGGGGCATGGGAAACATGGGAGAGGGTTGAAGGGGAAGGGAGAGGCAGGAAGGGGAGCAGAGAAAAATGTAGAGCTCAATAAAATCAATAAAAATTGTTACTTTGACAAAAAGATATTATTTTTCCCTATTAATCTCTCAAGTATCCTTCACTCCCTACAAGGTAAAGCACTAACACCTTAACATGACATATGAAGCCAAAGGTAGGCCTTCCCTCATTGTTCTAATACTCTTCCTGTGATAGGCGTTTTTAAGATTTCTCTTTCGTGCTGGAAAGATGGCTCAGGGGCTAAGAACACTTTGTCTTGCAGAGGGACCGTAGTTCATTTGCCAGCACATTCACAAGAGCTTTCAATCACCTGTAACTCTGTCCCAAGAGATCCAGCACACTCTTCTGACCTCTGCAGCAGCAGGTACATGCATTGTACATAGACATATGTGCAGGTAAAATGCTCAACACACGTAAGAAAAATAAATCTTAAAAGAGGGTTTTTTCTATTTAATCATTATATTCATGATTCTTTTATACTTTATTCGTTTTAATTGAGCTATACAATTTTTATCACTTCCCTTCCTTCCTCACCCTCCCTCCTGCCACCCATGTCCCCAAATTAGTCAGGACATCTTGTTTTTTTTCCTTCCTAAGCGGATCCACATATTTCTCTCTTAGTGTTTTCTTTGTTGTCTAGATTCTCTGAGGTTGTGGACTGTAGGCTGATTATCCTTTGCTTTATGTCTAAAAGCCACTTATGAGTGGGTACATATTATATGTCTTTCTGGGTCTGGGCTACCTCAAATAGGCTGGTTTTTCTAGTTCCTGCAAATTTCAGGATGTCATTGTTTTTTACCACTGAGTAGTAATTCATTATAAAAATGTACACATTTTCCTTATCCATTCTTTAGTTGGGGGCATCTAGGGTGTTTCCTGCTATGAACATGGTTGAGCAAATATCTTTGTGGTATGATTGAGCGTCCTTTGGGTATATACCCAAAAGTGGTATTGCTGGGTCTTGTAGTAGATTGATTTCCAATTTTCTGAGAAACTGCCATACTGATTTCCAAAGTGGCTATACAAGTTTGCACTCCCATCAGCAATGGGGGAGTGTGCCTCTTACTTCACGTCCTCTCCAGCATAAATTGTCATCAGTGTTTTTGTGTATAAGATGGAATCTCAGAGTTGTTTTGCTTTGCATTTATTTCACTGCTGGCTAAGGATGTTGAGCATTTTTTAAGTGTCTTTTGGCAATTTGAGGTTTCTCTGTTGAGAGTTCTCTGTTTAAGTCTATACCCCATTTTTATTGGATTATTTGTTCTTTTGATGTCTAGATTTTTGAGTTCTTTGTGGCTTTTAGAGATTAGCCCTCTGTCCAATGTGGGGTTGGTGAAGATCCTTTCCCATTCTGTAGACTGTTATTTTGTCTTGTTGATTGTGTCCTTTGATTTACAGAAGCTTCTCAATCTCAGGATGTCCTATTTCTTAATTGTTGCTCTCAGTGTCTCTGCTACTGGAGTTATATTTAGGAAGTGGTCTCCTGCGCCTATGCACTAAAGGCTGCTTCCCACTTTTTCTTCTATGAGATTCAGTGTGGTTGGTTTTATGTTGAGGTCTTTGATTCACTAGTCCTTGAAGTTCTATCTAGAGCAATAAGACAAAAAAAGGAGATCGAGAGGATACAAATTGGAAAAGAAGAAGTCAAATTTTCTATATTTACTGATGTTATGATAGTATACATAATTGACTTTAAAATACCACCAGAGAGTCCTACAACTGATAAATGCCTTCAGTAATATGTCAGGATACAAGATTAACCCAAAAAATTCAGTAGCCCTACAATATACAGATGATGAACAGGCTGAGAAAGAAACCAGAGAAACATTACCCTTTACAATAGCCACAAATAACATTAAAATATCTTGGGGTAACTGTAAATGGAGACTGATTGTTTGTTTTCGAACTGCCCAGACCTAAATAATAATACAGAAACTACATTAATGACAACACTGTTTGGCCAATAGCTTAGATTTCTTATTAACTAACTCTTACATCTTAAATTAACCCATTTCTATTAATGTATGTATCATCACGAGACTGTGGCCTACTGGAAAGGTTCCACTGGCATCTTTCTTCTTTGACAGCTACCTGGCATATCTTTGACTCCACCTACTCTCCCTATACATCTCTTCGAATTTCACGCTTTACTCTGCTAAGTCATTGGCCAAAACAGCTTTATTCATTATCCCATAAAAGCAACACATATACAGAAGGGCATCCCACATCAGGTAACTCTAACCAGACAGGTGAAAGACCTGTGTGACAAAAACATTAAATCTTTGAAGAAGACAGAAGACGAAGAAAATGGAAAGATCTCACATGCTCTTGGATAGGTAGGATTAATATAGTAAAATGACAATCTTACCAAAGTCAACCTATAGATTCAAAGCAATATCCATGAAAACATCAACAAAATTCATCACAGACCTCAAAAGAAGAGTACTCAACTTTATATGGAAAAGAAAAAAAAATACAAAAACCTAGGATACCCAAAACAATCCTCTAAAAGGAACTTCTGGAGGCATAACAATTCCTGACTTCAAACTCTACTATAGAGCTACAGTAATGAAAACAATTTGGTATTGACATAAAAAACAGGCAGGTTTACCAACGGAATCGAATTGAAGGCCCAGATATCATCCCACACAACTATGAACACCTGATTTTTGACAAAGAAGCTAAATTACACAATGGAAAAAAGAAAGCATCTTCAACAAATGGTGCTGGCATAACTGGATGTTGACATGTAGAAGAATGCAAATAGATCCATAGCTATCGCCATGCACAAAGCTCAAGTCCAAATATTCACCATTCTTAATCTGTGCATGTATTAGCAACCTTTAGTCATTCAGTGTTATAGTAATTTTGAATGTTTGTTGCACTCTATTCTCTCTGAAATTTCCCAAGACACAGACACCATTTTCATATGCCATCTCCAAAATCTTGTGCAGATGCTCCTGTAAGATAGGCATTCCACAGTGCTCACCAACAGGAGAGCCTAACAATTAACTAGAGAGAACAGTGAAATAAAGCCAATCGCTGTCCAGGTCAGGAGCACGTGGAGCACTTTCATGTGAACTCTGATCGATTTAGGCCCTAGATAGGAGTCTTCTCCCAGCCCAGTGCATTTCTAGAAAAAGGAGCCCTTTGTTGTCGATCTTCCACAACTCCCCAAGGAACTGGGACTTGATGACCAGATTATAATTCTTGTGCTAACCAACCATTTCTATCAAGTTTAATTACATTTAAGACCTAACACCATCATTAATAGTGATGTGAGGTCATCTAATATTGTTAAGTTTAAAATTTAAATTTTATATTTTATTTTTTTTTCAGTTATAAATGTTTGCTATTTTCTGAACTTTTTAAAGTTTAAAAGTATTTCTGGAAAGAAAAGTTGTATAAAACTACCATACTTAATATGACTTAGAAATGCTTATAAAATAAAAATTAATGAATGCTAAACCTCTATGTTCAAAAATAGTTCTTGACCCAGTTGTCATAAGATCTAATATTTCAAAGGCAAGTAGATGGTCCGGTGGTTAAGAGCATTTTGCTGCTCATCCAGAGGACCTGAGTTCAGACCCAGCACCTACGTTAGGCAGCTCACAGCCACCTGTGACTCTAGCAACATGAGATCTGACACTCTTCTAAACTTCACACACAGAGACATACATACATACACATATATAAACACAAATTTATTTTAAATATAAAATTTCAGCAATGAGAAGCCATTTCTTTGGGTGAAGCCCGCTATGTTTCTTTGAAATTTTGCTGAATATATGTACTTCGATTTGATGAATACCACATAGTGATTTAGCCTTTCGATTGCTTCTGATAGGTAGGTGCTGCAGAGAGGAGGTTTGTAGAGGTATAGAGAGCTAAACAGCAGGTGAAGAGCACAAGAACTTTGTGATGAAAATATCTTTTAATAGTTTTTCTAAGGACGACCTCTAATCTCTGTTTACTATAGAGAAAATAGACATACCATTCTAAAAGACTCTTTTACGCTCGTGAGGATTTGAGACGCAGTGATGTTGTCTACAACACTTTATTTTCTGTCTGCAGACATATGCTTCTTGTAGCCCAAAGCGAAACTGCCAAAGGTTTTAATAAAATAAAATTTGCCCTATTTAGCCTACCCAAGCTGTATGCACTTAAGCGTGATGACAATCATGATAAGGTGAAACAGCCTCTCGGAGTTCTGAATTTTTACATTTAAATAATTTTTGTCATAGATCGTCTGTCCTGTAAGCCAGATTTACAGCACTGCAATTCAGATTCCCTCGTGGGCTGTAACTATGTGACGAATAAGTCGGGCAAATGGATGTTAGACGTTTTTAAACACTTAAACATATTTTCTAGAAAGTTAGCTTTTCAGAACCTTCTGTTCATTCTTTTCTTCAAAAAAAAAAGAATCAGTTGCTTAAAATTTACATAATTTCTTCTCATTTAAAATGTTATAGGGTTATCAAAATATCAAAGATTAGAATAAAATATTTCAGTTGCTAGATTTTTAGAGTTGTCTCTGAGAACACCATACAGCCTTTCTCGAGTGATATTGACAGGGAAACAGAAAAGAAGCCATGCAAAGCTAACAAAGTCTTTCCTGCCCCTCAGCCAAATACTGATTTCTATGAAGAAGTTGATGTTACAAAGGAATTGTGAATTCTCAGCCTGGTTTCCCTGCTGATGAGTAAGAGCTGTGTGCGCTTCTCTTCAAAGTGTCAGGGGAGTCACCACCGTGTCCCACGAGGGTTCTTAGCATAGAGCAAACATGCTTTCCACAAACTCGGCGGCCTAATCTGTTTGCAGGTTGAATTATAAAGCGGGATAGATGGCTCTGGTGCTGGGAAGGGGAACCGAGCATTTCCACAGTTTCTTGATTTAAAACGAAAACCAGAAAAGGCCTACTGTTTTCATCGGAAGACTTCACTACACGTTTCTGTTTTGCTACTTGCTCAAGAATCTGATTTGACCACAAGGAGAAATAGTTTACGTAAAAATATTCTCAAGTAACTTAATGTGAAAAGTCTCTGAGAACATTTTCTTAATTCCATGGTCTCTTCAACACAGTGTTTCCTTGTCAAATTTACCTGTGATATTTTTCATATAAATTTTTGGTGGACTATTTTAATTCCATGGCAGCATTAGACAGATATTAATATTATGAATGCTCACGAATTGAATCAAAGACTGCATTTTTACAAATTCTCAACTCATCATACGGTGTAAATTAGTATTTAAAATAATGTTTAAAGTTGCCTTTGATGCATCAGCACAAATAATAGACTAGGAAATGTTGGCTTTAAAGTAGCTCATCAAATGTGTTTAGTGTTTGGCATTTAGAACTTTTCTGGAAAAAACACCCGGCAGCGATCGTCTTTTCAAATGCTCTCCCAGATCAGCACCTTCTATATCTGTATCACATTAGATTCATCTTTTCTATCGTTCACATGTGGAAAATGAACTCAGATGAGTCCCAAGACACTGCGAGATGCTGAAGAGCATCCAGATACCCTGTCTCTCGTCTCAGACACATGATGCAGTCTTGTACATTGTGAGAGTCTGTGTTTGTGAAGTTTAAGCCTGTTCTTAAATTACCTGAGTACATATTTAACTTACCAAACCTATCAATCTTGTTCTCTGTAAAGCAAGTATATGTTTTATTAAAATTACCAATTCCAGTATATATTTATCTACTCGAGTGCCTTCCTCACTCCAATACTCAGTGTAAGTTTCTTTAGATCTATTTCATTGTGTGCAGAAATATACGCAGTTCTCTACAGATGTTTAATTGAATTCATTTATTTTGTAAACTGAAGAGTCCGTCCACAGCTTAGTCTTTGGGGAAATCCCTGACTTTACCATGAAGAAGAAACATAATTTTAATTCTCTGGCTCTCTCCTTTATACTATGCTAGGATTAATGGGGGCTTACTAGGATTGGCTCCTAACCCAGAATTAGAGTCCAGTGGAAAAGAAAGTAAGAAAGGAGCTCAAAGAATCCAAGACCCTGTACTGTCCCGCCTAAGACAGACCCTAATAGTTAGCCCTCAGAAGGAGTGGAAACAGAAAAGAAAGCAGGAGCTAAAAAGCTAAATTGCGGCGCTGCTTCTGACATTTGATCTGCTTCTTCATTTCAGAAGCTGTGTTCCAGTGGTATGCAGAAATGTCTATTATAATTGAGCTAATATGCATTTCTGCAAGCTAAAATAGATAAACATGTTTTAGGAAAGCACAATAGAAAAAAATAAAAGAAAAAAGATCAAAAGTCAAAGATGAGACATATACAATGCACTCCTTCCTTCCTTCCTTCCTTCCTTCCTTCCTTCCTTCCTTCCTTCCTTCCTTCCTTCCTTTTCATTAATCCTAGTACCACAGTAATTTAAAAAGTCAGAGATAAGACTTGCACCTAGGGCAGTTACAAAATCTACTTAAATAATCACGTACATTTTGACTAGAAATTGATAGGCGGAAAAATAGGAGTTTTTATGTGACTTTTGCTTTAACGCATACATGTGAATGTAAGTTCTACCTAGCATCATTTTCTTTAATTCTGCTCTTAGGTGCGGTCAGGACCTTCCTACTGTTTAACTTTAAATGGGATGCACTACTTCTGCATGGTTCTATAAAATTACAAATCTTACTTGAGCATGGTTTAGTAACTGATATAAATAATATGTAAAAAGTGTTTTAAGTTTTCTATAAAAAGATTGCTTGATGAAGTTAATCGCTGGTAAAGGGAATGAAGCTGTTGTAGAAATTTGACCTTAATTTTACATCATTCCTGTTTGGATGGTGCTGTATTATATTTAATATGCTTGGTATAATGGATCATATATCCTATAACTCTCAGAACTTCCACTTCCTTTGCTTTAAACACATAATTTGTATATACTGTATATTAGTAGAATAGAGAATGCATGAAACTTTACATAAGTCAGCGTGTACTCTATGATAAAGCTGCATTGAAACTCTGATACCGAAACAATCGTTTAAAATTTCCACATGAACTCAGTTGAACCCACAGTTAAGTTTCACTTTCATTCCAATTCCAACATTCAGTAGTTGACTACTGCTTCCTTTTGGGACAGAGATAGTCCCAATAAATCCATAGAAAGAAAAAAGTCTTTGCTTGCTTCAGTGTAACTTAGATGGTGAAGTCATGAGCACATTATATACCTAAACTTCATTCCTGATGCTTTACATTCAAAAAGAAAAGAACTCTAACAGTACTATATAGAATGCCAGCTGAATTTTATTTTTTCTTTTCTTACATTGTTCTACATTTTTGACCACCAAGACATCTCTCCAACCCCAATTATTATATATTAAACTCAACAGAGGCAGATTTCCTATCTATTCTGAACTTAAGTAAAGTATAACGAATAATTTTTTATATTGCTTTATCAAATATTTCTGTATAACAGCTGACTGGAACTAAAATTTTAAGATTCAAAGAACTGCACAGAACTTAATAATATTTCAGAACTTAATAATTTAATTTTTGGTAGTTATACAAACTAGTAACATTCTATAGAACATTGTGATGTTTTACTTTCTCATTTGAAGTTTTCTGAAAGCGTGCATAAGCACATGTGATTTCTCTTTACCTTATCTTATAAGATATATGAGAATAATATAACATTTAATTTTCCGCAATTTTCCTTAAGTTAATCTTCTTTCTAAATGGAGTTATGTGTTTTCACATTCGCCTTCCAAGTTCTCTATTCCTGACTCTCAGAGGGCCTAATCTTTCCCAGAGTGATGGGAGAGGCGCAGTTCAAGAACAAGAATGAATCTCTGAATAATCACACCACAGTGTGAGGTGACCCTAAGACAGAGAGCTGACCAGATACACATATGGGTTTTAGGGAGACTTTCTGGTGCTCTTTTTTTAACACAGCTGTGAGAAGAATGTGGCTAAGACCCAATAGTCATTCTTGAGTAGAACTGGCAAGGGAAACCATGAGGAGAAGAGAATTTAACACATGGGCGTAAGAGAGTACGGTTTCATTGATGCGATCTGAGGGGAATGCCTAATGACTGCAGGAATCAAACTTGGCAATGAAAACACAAAGCTCTTTTCACTGATTCAAAGGCAGCCTCTAAAGCTGCAGATGGTTACCTCCAGCCGTGGCTATTCAGCGTGCGGTTTTATAAAATGGCACTTTGGTGAATACTAATAGATCAAAACAAAGATCTAATAACGTATAGATGCGGTGTTAAGTTTTAGATGAATATACAGGTCAGTGTCTTAAAAAAGGATAAAAAAGAGTACCTATTCCATGTGGGTCGAATGTCTTTATTTTTCAAGTTCAAAAATAAATGTCATCTTTAACATACGGACTTGTGTAGTGTTGAGTAGTTTGCATTATGAAAATGAGACGAAATTGAGACTTATATTTATGCACATTGATCTCATGACTTCCGCTTAAGGATTCAGTTTACAATGCTGACTAAAGTCATCTGTTAATATTTTTAGGAAACACTTGGTAGATGGATATGTTGCCGTTTGACAGGGATGAAGCAGTACTGTTAAAACAGTAGGTTAAACGGTTTTATACACGAATAGAACTTTGTCTTACATTTTCATAATATAAAAGAGACGTTGTTTAGTACAGAAGAGGCCTTAAAACACTGACCCAGTCTTGAAATTGTATTTTGGCTTGTTTACACTTGATATTATAAAACCTTAGAAATTGAGCATTTTTATATAATAAAGAAAATTTATCATATTTAAAAAATTTGTTACTTGCATTATATAATAGAGTCTCACTTTAAATTAAAATATGACCTATTTTTGTCAGGCATAGCTTTCTTACTAGATTTGATAGTTTATCATGTTCTTAAATTAAACCCAAACAATGAAGATATATATATCTAAAATAAGCTGAAAATAAAAAATATTTTCTTATTTCTCCTATTTGTGAATTAGTTATAACTGTCTATATCACTAAATCTTTTATAGCAAGTTACAGGGTTATGTGATAAACTCGAGCTGCAAGTTAAAGGGAATGCAGCATCACATGTAATAGAAACCTCAGTGGATTCGCGGACACTGACTTGCTCTCGGGCATGTTGTGGAACACAAATTAACACTGTGTTATCACTCAGTGTTCTCATCTGGAAAATGGAGCTACTGAGTTGCTTGCTGTGCTTGTAAGTATAGCTGTAAGAATCAGATATCCATATTCATAGAAGTTTAATGAAGAAAACTGTGCTCTATAAATATAAGCCATTGATTGGCTTCAAACCATAATATAGATGCTAAATTTCAAGTTGATCTTTGGATCCATAAATCGTAATAATATAATAATGTCTTAGCCTTTCGAGAAGGAGATTGTTTTTAAGCATACATCTTAGAAACTGAAAGTTAAAAGTTATATACATTTTTATATATTACTTGTGGGAATGCAAAACAGAAATCCAAAGAGGAGGATTTGACAGCAGGCAACATGTACACTTATCCTTTGAGGAAAATTAGGTTCAGAGCTCTATCATGAATATATGTCTCTATAAATATGAAATAACTCAAAAATTACTACCACTAATAGCAAGTGAAAACAACCCGAATAGTAGAGTAGCTTATAATATATACTCCTAGGAGAACACCATGCAACTATTAAAAGAATAAGAAGGGTGCCTATAAGCTGAGCTTGAGTAGTGTCCAAGACATATTGCTAACTTAAAAAACCAAATTGCTTACACTGGAATAATGAGAACAGGAGGGTTAACCAGAAACCAATGACAATATTGCCTCTCGTTTTAATGTTAGAACCATATCAGTGTTGTACATAATCAGAAACTAAATCACATCTGTAAGGAAAAAAGTCAAACCTAAAAATAAATTAAAAGTGATAAACATATGTAACTATATTATCAAACCAATAAGATTCTTGTAAAGAGAAGGTAATTAGCTGAAGTATTTTTTATTCTTCATTTTTAGGATTTTGCATGTGCACATGATGAGGATGAGCACAGATGTCATGGCACATATATGGAGATTAGAGAACAGATTTATGGATTCGCCATCCTTCCACCTTTATGTGGGTGTTGGGTGTCACACTCAGGTCACCAGGCATTGGCAGCAAATACCTCTCTCTGAGTCGTCACCCCATCTTGAAGAACTTTCAGTCATCATACTCTGCATATCCTCACGGGAATATATCCTGAGGTTCAAAGGAAATGAAAACAATCATATATTTTACACTCTTTTTTTTAATTTATTTATTTATTAAGGATTTCTGCCTCCTCCCCGCCACCGCCTCCCATTCCCTCCCCCTCCCCTGATCAAGTCCCCCTCCCTCATCTGCTCGAAGAGCAATCAGGGTTCCTTGACCTGTGGGAGGCCCAAGGACCGCCCACCTCCATCCAGGTCTAGTAAGGTGAGCACACAAACTGCCTAGGCTCCCACAAAGCCAGTACGTGCAGTAGGATCAAAAACCCACTGCCATTGTTCTTGAGTTCTCAGTAGTCCTCATTGTCCGCTATGTTCAGCGAGTCCGGTTTTATCCCAGGCTTTTTCAGACCCAGGCCAGCTGGCCTTGGTGAGTTCCTGATAGAACATCCCCATTGTCTCAGTGTGTGGGTGCGCCCCTCGCGGTCCTGAGTTCCTTGCTCGTGCTCTCTCTCCTTCTGCTCCTGATTTGGACCTTGAGATTTCTGTCCGGTGCTCCAATGTGGGTCTCTGTCACTGTCTCCTTTCATCGCCTGATGAAGGTTAATATTCAGGAGGATGCCTATTGTTCATAGTTGGTACTAACATTTTGAAACATTTTTATATTTTGAATTGATCAAGTAAGCAGTAAATAATAGTATCATAATTAGGTAGCAAGGTTTTAACTGTAAAAATAAGTAGCATTAAGAAAAAGGTACTTCAACATTACATTTGAGTCAGAACTATCAATAAGAACTCATGATTTAAAATATTTTTCTAAGCTCTATACACTAAGATCCTTTACAAGCATAGGTGGATGTAGCCCAAATTTTAGTTCCTTTCTTTCCTCACACTTTGTCTTTCTTTTCTTCTTCAGTAAATCTTGGAGGGTTTCACATCATGCACACCAATTCTGTTAACTTCCAAATTCCCCCATATTCCCCCATCCCTGTTGCATCCCCCCATAAAAGACAACAAAACAAAAAAAAGCAAGCAAGCAAATAAAAACAAGAGCAAAAATAAAAACAAAATCAAAACAAAAAACAACCCAAAAAAGAAAAAAATAAAAACACACCCAAAACAGCAAAATCCCTGCTTCTCCTTCTCTCCTGCCCTCCATCACCTCTTAACCTGTCCTGATGCCGTTGGAGGCTTCAGTGTGTGATATAGTGTTCCCCTTTTTCCCTTTAGCTTGATTGGCAACTGTTCATTGCAGTGAGTCATTGGACTAGTTCAAGGCTCTGGATTTTGGCATACCATTCTCACTGGATCTTCACTAGAGCTCTTCTGAGGTACCTGTGTCTTGAGGATCTTGTGGGTATCATTCTGCAAGACCAGTTCCTTTATTAGCTCCAGCAGTACCTAGATGGGATATATGCTAGGGTGGCTCAGCCCAAGTCGCAGTTGTGGGCCTGGGTGTTAGCCAAGGAGGTCAGGTCAAGCTACTGGGGCCACCCTCCTTGGGTGCAGTACCTGCATACTCTCAGGGTAGGTTCATCCTTGCCTGTGGTGCAGATTTTTATAACAATTTCTCAATAAAAGAAATTGAGACTATGAGTGAGTATGATTATCATTTGTGCTTGAAGTCAGATTATGCTTCATTTATATATGCTTTGGTATTGAGAAGGACACAATCTTGGCAGATTTGGAACAGTTTTAGTTTTGGAGAAGGAACTATAGTCATGTTGAACTCTTATATTTTACAGCCTACGGAGACACTGAGAAAAGAAAGATAGTTACTAAAAGGAAAAATCCTTTTGTACAGAAAAATATCAGTCATTAATTGAAGATAGGATGCAGAATTAGATAAAGCATCCTCTGGTAACCTTCAGTAGGATTAATTCAAGAGCCAGGTAATTAGTAAGAAGTTACTTGGGAGTGTATTAGCGCAGGTCTACAGCCCAGAGCTTGGAAGGCTGAGGCAGGTCCCATAGTGAGACAATATGCTAGGAGGAGTAATTCGTAAAATTTTTGGTGACCTTATTGTGTGGTTTTTTTGAATGTTAACATTGTAGATGATAATGTCATTTTGCAAAGTTGAACAGTTAGACATATCTTTAAGGTAAAATTTTTGTGTTTATTATGGAGGTTTAAATTAATTTTGATTTTTAAAAATATTGAGAAAAAAATGTTTTATTAAAATGTCTTGTTTATCAAGAAGTGGTTTGCATCTCTTTACATCTTAAGATGAACTCACCATCTCATTCACTTTAGCATAGCTCTAGCCCTAAGAAGTTCCAGCCCTATAGAAGCAGCAGCACAGCTGTTGAAGGAAATAGACCTAATTCATCAGTAAGCAATAACTTACTGAGTTATCCCACCTTACTGTGATTTCTGGTGAATGGTGTTGCATGTTATTGCATACAGCAGAACAGGTCTGATGGATCGGTGGTTCTTCCAGGCCTTTAAAATTGGACAACACTTTCTCATGCTTGCTGTACAGAAAAGTTACTACTGTCTATGTACAGATTTTGTTTGTCAACTATTGTGTTATCTTCATTGTAATCATCTTTTAGAGTGTAGGTAAATAAAAAAACATATATGTCATTGCAAGGGTTCTATGACCCTAAATGTTCATTTCAATTTGAGAATGTATGGTTTTATGAATCAAAGTTAAATCCGGCAGAGAAAATGTCTGTCACCATGCCAGCTTAATAAGTTGAATATTACTTTACTTTGTAGGCCTGTGGCTTAGTCTGAAATTTGAAGTTGCATTGATATATTATCTCTACTAGTCTCCCAAAGGATGTTGCTAGTCTTTTGAATTAAACTTGAATAAGGTTGATTTGTATTCCCTGTTAATCAAAATTTGAAATGTTGACATTAGAAAATTTCATTCAGTGCTAATTATATATGACTTTTATGAAAGTTAGGAAGGAAAGAATCCTACATTTTAAAGTTTGGTATCAGTATAAAGCTCTCTGAAAACAATGGTGAGGAGCTTAATAAGCCATCTTAATAAGATACCTTAATAAAACTAACCAGTTGCTCCAGCTGGCTGCATTTCACCTGACACTAGGAAAATCAGTGTTTTGCCTCCTCCACCATTAATTGAAACTTTTCTGGCTTTAAAATGATCAAAAACCTTAGCAGTATTTCACCAACATTCCTCAGCTACCCTGACTTCTGAATCTCTTTAATAGCAGTATATGACTCTCTAGGTAGTATTTCAAGCACCTCTTTGCCTCAGCATATGAAAAGAAGATAATTTACATTGATTGCTTTGTAACATTTTGAATACAGTTGCTAATAGCCACTAGATCTATGAGGTTGTCTTCAGGTATGTAGGAGAAGCTAAATCGTTGTATTTTACAGAAGTATATTGTTCGTCTTAGCATGGAAATAAAGTAGTGGAAAGTTTAGTTGTTCTGTGGAGAGCTGCTTATGGCATGGTATTTGGATTTTAACATTTGAATTTTAAAATGAATTCATTTTCTGCCTTTGTTTGCTAACAAATAGCTATTGTGAGCCCTTTGGTTCTTACTACAATGTATGGAAACTAAGTAAATATGAATATTTTGACCTAATAATACAACTTACTGATTTAGTGAATTTAAACAAATGTATTCCCTTGTTAGGTTGTGCTCGGCGTTGGTGTACTTCATCTTCCTCTGTGTGAGCACCCAATGTTACATTAATGAGAATAATGACTAGAGAGTGGGCTCAGCAGAGAAGAGCACTTGTCCTCTCCCTGTATTTCCTCCCTCAGTCCCACTCCCCTCCCCACCTGATCCTGTTCTTGTGTCCATGTCCTGTCCCCCAGTCCACCAATAAGAACTCTTTCCACCTCCAAGAGAGGTCCTTTTGTCCCTCTGCTTTCTTCCTCTGTATCTAGCCTCTGGGGGCCTATGGACTGTAGCTTAGTTAACATGTTGAGTGAGGTGACCAGACCCAGAAAGATAAATATGGTAGGTACTTGCTTATATGTGGATATTAGTCATTAAGTAAGCAATAGCCAAGTTTTAGCGCATTTTTAGTAATTTATTTTTATTCTTTGAGAATTTCGTGCAGCAGGTTTTGTGTTCACTCCTAATCCTCCAGACCCTCTCCTGCTATTCATCCCTTCACTTTGCTTCCTCCTTTTTTCCTGTTTTCCTTTCTTCTCTTCTTTTTTTAAGAGGCTATCTTAGAGCTGATGCCCTGGAACTCTAGCTCTTAACAGTCTTGCCGCCCTCATCCTTTGTGGTCCCCGAGTCTTAGGTGTAGGGCCTGTTGTAACTGGGGACAGAAGTGCCACTCCCTATTGTTCTCTGAATTTTCACCAGTTATGGCTTCTGTCTTAATCTCTGCTGCAAAGAGGGTCTTCTTTGATGAGGGGTGAGAGTCATACTTTTCTATGTGTTTAAGGATAACTAGACTGCAAATAGAAACTGTATTGACTAGGAAAGTGGTAACAGTGGGTTCTCCTGTAGGTTCTATGAGTAGTTGACTAGGTTTACAGTACCAAACATGATTTCATTCCTTCCTGTTGATCAGGCCTTACATCCAGTTAGGTGACCATTGGTTAACCCCAAAATATAAAGGACACTGTCTTAGTTAGGGTTTCTGTGGCGATGAAGAGACACCATGACCACAACAATTCTTATAAGGAAAACATTTAATTGGGATTGCTTGCTTACAGTTCAGAGATTCAGACCTTTATCATGGTGGCTCTTAGCAGCATGCAGGCAGACATGGTGCTGCAGAAGTAGCTGAGAGTCCTATACCTCGCAAGCAATAGGAAGTGGTCTGAATCACTGGGCATGGCTTAAAGCATGTATGAGACCTCAAAGCCTGCCTCCATAGTGACACACTTCCTCCAGCAAGACCATACCTCCCTCAGTGCCACTCCCATTCAGAGCCATTCTCTTTCCAACCACCACATTTCACTCCCTGGCCCCTTAAGGCATGTAGCCATATCATAATACAAAAATGCATTCAGTCCTACTTCAAAAGCCCGTCTATCCTATAATAGTCTTAAATGTATTTAAATGTTTAAAGTTCAAAATCTCTTCTGAGCTTTATACAATCTCTTAGCTAAAATCCCCAATGAAATCAAAATTAAAAACAGATCATATACTTCCAACATATAATGGCACAGGATATATACATTACCATTTCCAAATGTATGGAAGGGAGCATAGTGAGGAAATACTGGACCAAAGCAAGAACAAAAACCAGCTTGGCAAACTCCAAACTCTGCATCTCCATGTCTGAAGTCAAAATGCTCTTCAGATCTCCAACTCCTTTCAGCTTTGTTGACTGCAACACACTTCTTCCTCCTGGGCTGATTGAATACCCTGTTCTTCTCAGCAGGTGTTCCAAAACTCTGGCATCTCCAACATCTTGGAGGTCTCCAAGGCAGTCCAGGCTTCACCTTCACAGCTTCATGAAATGGTTCTTTAGGCTTTCATGCAAGGACATCCCTGATATGTGCCTGGCCTCAGCAGCTTTTCTTAATTGATCCTTGACGCTGAAGTCCGAACCACGTGGTCGAAGCTTCCAGGTTCTGCTGCTTGCCAGGACTGGAACATGGCCCCCATATTCAATTATATCTTCACCAGTTTTCTGTTTTCAGTGCTTTCCTCCACTGCCTGTTCTTGACTGTCCTGGAACTTGCTCAGTAGACCAGGCTGGCCTCAGATTCAGAGATCTGCCAGCCTCTGCCTCCTGAATGCTAAGATTAAAGGTGTGCACCACCCCACCTGGCTCTACGCTTTTCTTTAATCCCTTTTCACAAGTTGGAAACTTAGCTGGGTGGGATCTTGCCCTGCACCACTCCCTTTATTCCATTTCTTAATCCGTTTATCTCCTTGAACACAGGATTTAGCTCCATTCCACTTCCTGGTGCCTCTTTACTCTTTTTTTACGTTTCTTAATATACCCTGTTCAGCTTGCTCCTTTTCATTATAAATCTTCACTAGAGTTACCACTGATAATCACAAGACAGAGTCTATATGAGGCTGTTTTGAGATTTTTCTCTGCCAATGGAATTAATTCAGAATTCTTCATTTTAGCCTCAGGCAGAATCTTTGGATAAGAGCAAAACACAACCAGTTTCTTCACCAAAATATCACATGAATGGTCTCTAGGTAATATACTATAAAATTCTTCTTCTCTGGAACCTCTTGATTTAAATAACTCTTAGCACCACTGTATTCCTTGCTACTACCAATATATCCCATTAAGCAGTGCTTAAAGCATTCCATTGTTTTCCTGTCCCAAAGTACCGAAGTCTAAAAGCCTCCAAACAAAAGCGTGGTCAGGCCTACCACAGCTACTCAACTCCTGGTACCAACTTCTGTCTCTGTTAGGGTTTCTATTGCTGTGAAGGCACACCATGACCAAGACAGCTTATAAGGAAAATATTTAATTGGAGTGACTGGCTTACAGTTCAGAGGTTCCGTCCATTAGCATCATGGTGGGACTTGGTGGCACACAGGTAGATATGGTGCTGGGGAAAGCTGAGAGTCCAACATCTTACAGTTCATTTTCTTTCAAACCACCACATTTACTTCCTGATTCCCAAAGACTTGTAGCCATGTTGTAATGCAAAAATGAATTCAGTCTACCATGTACAAAGTATACAGTTATAAAACCTAATAATTTTTTTTTACTAGAATTATGAGTCCAACTGACTTTCTTTAAGACAACATTCTGGCTGGGCAGTGGTGGCTCATGTCTTTAATCCCAGCACTCAGGAGGGAAAGGCAGGCTGTGCGAGGCCACCCTGGTTTACTGAATGAGTTCCAGGACAGTCAGGGCTGTTACACGGGAAAACACTGTCTTGAAAAACTAAAAAAAAGACAACATTGTAATCTTGACCTTGCTACTGTAGAATGCCAGCGTCAGAGCTCACTTTTCCAGTTTATCAAGTATGCCCAGTACATTCTGTGACGTAAACATCAGTAATCCCTTGTTGTACTGTGCAAGTTTCCATATCTGTAGGCAGTTATAGGCGAACTACATGTGGACCCTTGAATCCATAAAGATGTGTTGTGGTTGTGTTGACTCTGGAATTAGGTGATAGCTGACAGCGTACTTAGGGGGTTAGTGCATTCTCAGCTTACTGAAGGCCATAAATTCATTCCTAGCACCAAAGTTAAATATCTTCATTTGTAGATGAGAAAGAAAGTTCTATGAATAATTTGGGATTTTTAAATTTACTACTAACTATAAATGATTCTGAAAATGAACAGCCATGCCCAAACCAATTTTATATTTTTGAGGATAGATCAATGGGATATATTCTAAGAAAGCAAAGTCTTAAACGTCAAAAGCTAAATATTATGAAATTGCTCTTTGTAAAATTCATGAAACAACTTATCTAAGAGAATGCACTTTCCCCGAGCTTTCATCCCTATTTAGTAAATTGTTAAACCTTCCAATTCTGTTGGTTAAAATTATTTCACTATAGTATGCATTGCATCTCTTTGAAAATAAGATTTGACAATTTTATGGGATTGGGGGGGGAGTTTTCTTGACAATTTTGTTTTTTATGTGAATTGCCTTTTCACATTTTTTCTTTTGAATTGTGAATCGTTATTATTTGTTAGAACTCTTTATTAGGAAATAATTTTATTATATACCTATAAGCATTTCCTCTTTAAAATATTTTTAAATTATGTATATAGGTATAGTGGGGAGAGTATGTACGCATGAGTGAAGGTGCCCACAGAGGCCAAAGAGGTCATCCAATCCCCTGGAGCTGGAGTCATAGTCAGCTATGGCTGCCCTACCTGGCTGCAGGGAACTGAACTTGGGGTGTGCTTGTTTGTTGAACTGAAGTAATTTAGGGAAACTGAGACTGAATGTTGCTTAGTTAAGACGTATACTTATTACTTAGTATTGCTTTTAAAAATAATTAGGCTATTTTGTAAACATGAGCTATGTGTACTTCCTTCTTTACCAAATCACTTTTAATAATTAGAAGTCAATCAGATAACTGTTCTCATACTTTAATGCCAATTCAGATTGGTTTCTCTTAGCAAATAAGCTGTTTAGTCATAGTTCTTCGGCTGTGTGTTGTGTCTTCCAAAGCAAATATCCCGAATGGATGAAACAAGCAGAATCTTACAGCGAAAGATCTGAGCCCTTCGATGCCAGGTTTGGCTGGTTGGGTGTGTCGGGTGCAGGGTGGTACCTGAGGAGCAGCCCGGCTGTAAAAGGCAGTCTGTCTCAGAGCAAAGAGGTTTTTGATTGTTGTAAACGCTCAGTCAGGAATGTTGTGGGGCCTTAATTATTATTTTAAAAATAGTGATCAGTTCTTCCATTTTTGTACCATATATCTTTATTTTTCTGCTAAATGTCTCTTTAGAAATAAAAAATGTAAGACCTACACAGTACATGTCAAGAAGATTTAAGTCTTGTAGACAGAGTTACTTTGAGTGGGACTTTGAAGCCTCATTCTCTTTGTCAGGAAGGTAATAACCCAGACTTATGATGAGTTCAGTAAGGATAGGAAGAGAGAAAAGCAGCTGCGTTTCTCTTTTACATGCACTCTTGGTGTCTGTATTAGTAATTATAGCTTGTATTTATCTTGATTGACAGAAATATTAAATACTTGGAAGGAGTGTTTTAATTTCTTCTTTGTAAGGGGTTCCATTAGTTTGGACTTTGGTCTTTTGTTTTTCAGTGCTAAGTATCAAATCCAGTGCCTTTTGACTCTGGACAAGCACTCTGCCACTGAACTATACCTACACACACACCCATTGATTGTCTTATTGATAGACTAAATTTTTTTCAAATTAAAACATTCAAATTACTAAAGCAATAAGTGTTAAATTTAGAAACACCTAAAAGAACTAAGCAGCTTGACCGTTTTATAAAATATTTTATATAATACATACAACTTTATAAACCAATTATGAATAATAGAGTGAATTTTTATTTAATAATGGACAATTTTTCATATTGGTTCTGATTGTGAAATATATTATACGTTCTATAATAAAACGACCTTATAAAATCTATAATATATGTACATTAGTATTCACAACTTTTTTGGGTTTACTTATTACATGGTACAAGTACTGAGGAAACATTCAAACTATCTATACATTTACTACCTACATATATAGCAATAATGCATATATGTGTATATATGTATGTATGTATATATGCATATATCTTGCTGGTTAGTAAGCCTAGCTTAGACATATATACATACATGACCAGAAACTCATGAAGGTAGAAAATATAGAATATGTGATCTAAGAGATGCCCTAAAATCTTTGGATCGAAGGTGAGTGCTTAGAATGGAGTTAGTAACTTGCTTCATGAAAATTCATTCTTAATATTTCTGATTAGTTAATATGAATCATTTAAATCTTTCCATAAATGAAAATAGCATTGCAAATACTACTCATTTGGAAACATTGACCTGAAAGGGGACAATCATGAATAAGATGACTCCATTTTTCCATATTTGCCGTACTTTTTCTCCTCCCTGGTTTATATTAATAGTGAATATGAAAGGGTTTTGTTCATCTTACCACTTGCTACATGAACTTTAAAACACTTTTATCACAATTTGGAAAAAAACCATGTAACAGTGCAAGAGGAGCAATAAAGTTGGAGTTGACTTTTAGCTTTGTTATGTAATTGCCAAGCATAAAGACAGTTCACTGAAAGTCATGTCCTGGGCTGTGGCGATGACGCACTCAGTGAAGTGCTGACTGCAGGCATCCACACTTGAGTTCCTGTCCCCACTACCCACCTGGTGGCTCACTTCTATAACTCGAGGTCGTGGGGCAAGACAGAGACAGAGAGATCCCAGAGACTTGCTGGGATCAGTTAGTGATCCCATAGAAAGAAATACAGGGGCTAGAGAGATGGCACCATGGTTAACAGCACTTGTTGTTCTGTTAAGAAGCTGGGTTCAGTCCCACCATGCACATGGCAGTTCACAACCTGTTTCAGAGAACCCAGTACCCTCTTCTGACTCCATAGGCACTGAGCACTCAAGTGGTGTACACAATACATTACATACATGTATACAATACATACATACATGCACTCGTGAAAAACACCCATACACATAAAATTTTTGTCTTTGATCCTAGCCTCTATTGACTGAGCCATCTCTCCAGCCCAATACATATAAAATTTAAAAATAAAGGAATAAAATTTAAAATAAAAAACAAGATAGTGATAGAGGAAAGCAACCAGTGTCAACCTTTGGCCTCCACAAGTGCACTCATGGGTACACCTGCATGCATGTGTACATACACACAAATCATGCCTCGTGCTGTCGTTGTATTAAATTTGGTGAGCTATGTTAAAAGTATGACATACTTCCTTCGCTTACAGTTTATGACATCAATACCTACGAGATTTTTTCTACATATTTCTACATTGAACACGGTGTACCAAATATTTGAAGAAATCATAGGTTCCTGCAAGTGAAATCAGTGAGTTGAAGAGAATCTGGAATCTATCAACATGTGATACTGATGCTGTATCTTCCACCTCATTCATTCATTACTTCATAGGGTACGCTGGTGCCAAGTGTCCTTTTGAGTTTCCAGTATAGATAACAGGAGAATAAAGGCTTCAAGGAGAGCAGATGTACCTAATAGAGTGGATGGAGTGTGAATTAGTAGAAAGGAAGGGAGAGAAGCTAATACAGAGGAGAGCAGATATGTGAATAAAGTTGGGTCTAAGTCTGAACATAACCTAAGAAAACTCCAGAGATTCCTATGGAATGACAAGACTTGGCTGGATACCCAAGTTTTCAGAGTATGCAAATGCACTGAGTTTCTTGTACAGTTCTTTAATGACTGTGTAATTATAATTGTAGGTGATCATAGGATCGAGGAACATCAGCCTATTCTTTTATTAGAAAATTAGCTAAACATGTTGGTGTTAGAAGCAAAAGTACCAGCTAAGAAGTGATTGTAGCAATCCAGTATAAGAAGATAGATGATGCTCCGCCGTGGACTGGAAGTAGTAAGAATGAGAGAGATTGATATTAGAAACACTGCAGAGGAAATACGACTTAGTGACCAAAAAGATGTGCAGGGCAAAGAAATCAGGGTTTTAAGATTCTCTCCCTAAAGGATAGGAAGAACACCGTGCCATTAATAGAATGTCTTTAGTTCAGTGCGAAGATCTAATTTCATTTTCTTTCTGTGTAACCCTAACTTATAAACTTATGAGAAAAAATATTAAGTTTGAGAACAGTACTGCCAGGTGGCAGATATAAAATTCATCAAAATTGGCTTCCAGATACTGAACAGCCAAAGAAGGGAAAGGCTTCAACAGATTCTTCTCGGGGAATAATGGAAATACCCATGAGAGTTTGTCTGGAATGATAGCAATTTAGATTATATAACCCCACTTCCCACATAATTACACTCTCCATGGAGTTTAGTGCAAAAGTCAGAATGGCCAAACTTATTCTGAATCATAAAGCTTATGCTTGAGAGCTGCATCTCAAGCCATTCAAAGACAGGCCAGATGTCAAGACTGGCACGTGAGGTGTCATTCTTCAAAAGGTAATATGTAACTCCTCTGCTGGGCAAACAGCACATCAGCCCCTAGCTGATGTCATTCACATTGGGAGCAATTGTCTGAGCCAGGCTGAAGTGTGAATATTTAAAAGTTTAGAAACGGACAGCTAATAGCAGGAAATTTACTAATTATTCTGCTTCAAAGGGATAGAGCACAAGCGGGGCTGTTAGCGGAGATTTATAGCCCCTGTTCATTGACTCTGTCTAGGTGACTCACTCAAGACATTTCTTCATCAGGAAACAAAACGCATACCTGAAGAGGCAAACATTCTGTATTGGCTTTAAGTTACAGTGTTTGTGTGTTATACTTTATAAAGTATAGTATAAAGTATAGATTTTTAAAGTATAAATCCTTAGAAAATATCTAAGGATTTCTATCAGGAAGCAAGTTGAAAGCGTCCTTTTTTACCTAGTTTAAAATTATTCTTGTTAACACAAATGAATATTTTTTACCAGGTATGGTAGTGTACACTCTGAATACTAGCATGAATAGTGAGACCCTGTCTCAAAAAACCAAAAGAATAATAGCAATAGTTTGCAATGCTTTTATGAAGTGTTCTTCCTCAGGGGCT